>NC_071392.1:79973369-80273369 GCF_022682495.2 Desmodus rotundus | reverse complement strand
GTCTAATACATTCCCACTTGTTACCTTTGTGACGGTGGCACCCATTTGCCAGATGATTGGCCAGGACCGGGGGTGCGGTGGATGAATGACGGGGGAGTATGACTGGACTACCGGTCCACACCGGGACTTGGTTTTTATGACTCACCGTCACTGTCACTTAGTCCTCTTGCTTGCGGGGCTCCAAGGCCGTGTGGCTTATTTGGCCTCTGGTGTCTTCAGTCCAATCTACTACACTCTTCTCCTAGGCTGGCTTCCTAGAGCCACGGTCTTGGTTGATGAATTCACGGAAGCTAGGAGCTGATCTGGTTGCTCCGGGGCAGGGGAGGTGGGAGGTGGATATGGGGCCAAAGAGTCCTAAAGAGCGAGGTGAGCTTCCCCTGGATGTGCCGTTCCTTTCCCGTGGGAGCCACGGCACCCGCAGCCAGGGCACGCGTGGAGACAGGCTGGCTAGGGGGCAGGTGGGTGCCTGGTACAGGCCTCTAAAAACAGCAGAGGTAGCGTGGCATTCCGAAGCAGCAACAGTGTCAGCAAGCTAATGGGGAAACCTGCCGGCAGTGACAAGAAAGCCGGCACATTCCCGATCCGACCCACGGCGAGCCTGTGGCGGGGCTGAGCCATAGCAGGGGGAGCAGCTTCGTGTCAGAGACTCGGGGACACCCACTTCTCGCTCCCCCCTCAGATGGCATTTCGGGGGAAACTGTGCAGGGGTTCCATGTTAGTGTCTGATGTCATAGCCGAGTTGCTTCATGCCTTTGTCTTCTAGTTTTTGTCTCAGTGCAGCCACCTGGTGTTTCATGTTGAATCCGGTCCTCGTAGGTGTGTCCTGCTCACTGTGCAGTGGCCTCGAGGTGTGCCGATGGCAGGGGAAAGGCTCGGGTGCGTGAGGCTGTGGTCAGGGCGTGGAGCTAGGAAAGGGAGGGAAAGGGAGGAAATGGGAGGAAATGGTGGGATGCTGACCTGTGGTCACCTGGTTCCTAAGCCAGCTTCTGCTGAGAGGAGGTGTAGACGTCTCCACTCCTGGGTCCAGTGCTCAAGCCCTGGGAGCAGGACAGCCATGTTTTCCTATGGGCCGTGGCCCTGCATGTCCAGCTGCCGGCTGCCAACTTCCCATCGGGTGTCCACTGTCCTTTCACACCCAGCATGCACGAAACCTGGTTCCATTTCCCCCCACCCTGTTCTCCCTCCCTCCCCTCTTGTAGACTCCATTTGTCAGCACTGGGCTGGGATGTGGGACAAGGTTGGGCTGGATTCTGGTCGCAGTCTCTCTCTTCGCTGGGTGTCTTTGGGCTGACTCCGGACCTTTGGGACACACCGGTGCAGCATGGTCTAGTGAGCTGCGTGCCAGTCACTCCCGGTCAGCACGTAGCGCAGTATTGAACCTGCACATTATGGTCAAGACTTCAGTTTTCATTGACCACAAGAGCACACTGTTCATGAATGCCCACCTTTCACCTTCGGTTACTGATTCTTTCTATCTGAGTCGCTGCTTAGCATCTGTCCCAGATGCTTTCCGCTTGTTCTTACAGATCCATCCACCTTTCACCCTTGTCCATTCTACGTTTAGACCTGGGAGGCCGAACTAATTGAGCCACATCAGCGTCCTGTGCCCTCTGGCTCGGTTGAGTGTGGCCCTTGGGAACTAGAGGGAGGTCAGATTGTGGGCCGAGACTTGGGTCACTTGGCTCCCCACCTGTGAGTCTCCTTGATTAGCTGTACCCCTCAACCAGAGGCCCGTGCATTTTTTAAATCATCCTTCTCAACAGGACTCTCTTGTCTTGGGTTCCAGCACCCCTTCCCTCACCTGTCCTTGGACCTGAGAGTGGAAATGGTTCATCCTCCGTTCCTGACCCTGGGTTACTACGTATCCATGGTGGCAGCCTTTTATTCCACGTCCGCCTGTGTGAAGGGGCCAATGTGTTGTGCCCCTGTTTGCTGGTGGGGTCCGACCAATGGAGCACTGGAGACCAGGCACGAGAGTGAGGACCGGGACAGGGGAACCGAGGACACCATTTCTGAGGCTCGCAGGTCCATCTGCTGATCGCTTGTCGGTAGAAGACAGACTGAGTAGCTGAGCTGCCCTGCCCATTATCACCCTTCGGCCTGGCTAGAGGTGCCCACTCCGCCCCTCCTCTGGGCAGGCCCTCTCTCTGTGGGCCACAGAGTCTGTGCGGCCAAGAAGGCCCATCAGCGTGGAATGAATGACATCCCAACTTCTCGACCACACAGTCATTCCAAGATCCTGGCCTCCTGGCCCAAATGGCCACCTGCAGAGCAGGTGCCAGGCTCTTCCCCAGGCACGTGGCCCAGGCCCAGCAGAAGAGTAGCCAAGGGCAGCTGCTCATAGGGGAGGGGTGGCCAGAGCTTGGATGTGTGGATGGGTGTCCACTCACAGGCACCCAGGGCTCTCACGTTGTGGGATGCAGCCAGGGACGAGGAAAGCAGGGGTGGGGGTCAGAGAATCCTAAACTCGAACCAGTGGCTGCTGGGGCTTCTGTGGGCGCACTCATCGGGTAGGGGGTAAGATGTGGGCATTCACGGTTTGTTAGCTTGATTTGT
This sequence comes from Desmodus rotundus, assembly GCF_022682495.2. NCBI lineage: Eukaryota > Metazoa > Chordata > Mammalia > Chiroptera > Phyllostomidae > Desmodus > Desmodus rotundus. Next base: position 80,270,813 of record NC_071392.1, on the reverse strand, counting down.
AACTGTTCTATAAGCAGATACATGGATGGAGGCCTCTGTTGGAACTTGTGCCCTAAGTCCTCAGGGCTGTGCTGTCCCACTTGCTCCTAGTCAATGGCAGGCAGCCCGTCCTCTTTCTGAAGATTTCTAGGGACAGAGAGTCAGCCAGTCCCTCAGGAGTCCCTGCTGTGAATGCAGCCTTCTGAGGACATTCTCTCCCTAAATTCACTTCCCTTAACAAACAAGATACGGAGAGTTGGTAAATCACGGGCAACTGGCCGTGGCCGTGAGGGTCCTGAAGTGGCGGCTGTCAGCTCTCAGGCCCTTCCATCCACTCCGGTCCAGCTTGCCCTTCTTCCCACCCCAGGATGTCAGCACCATGGACAGGACTCACAGCCAGGGCCTGGGGAGATGGGGTCTGTTCAGGATTCTGGGGTGAAGCAGAGGGCAGGCCGATTTCTGTCTCTAGGGAGAAGAGAGCTAGTGTGTGCGTCTCCGCTGGATGTCACTATCACACAAGGGCCTGGCAGGCTGCGAGGTGGTAACACAAAGAGGGCTCCTCCCCCTCCCCCACCTGGGGGACAGGGAAGGAATGACATGGGTCAGTCCAGGAAACGCTGGCTGGGAGCCCAAGCAGGTATCAGCCATCCTGTGCTGTTTGCCACGCAGCAACCTTGCTTGACCTGAGGGGTGAGGTGAGAGCGGGGGGAACTGTAATGGAACTCCCTGCTTGCAGCTGCTTCCTGCAGCCAGGCCTCGCCCCGCTGTGGTGTCTCCCTGCCATCCCAGCACATCTGAACTGGGAGAGGGCCTCGGTCCCCTGCCTCCCCCAGGCCCACCCTCCCACAGGGCTGCTGTGTGCTCCGTGTGCCCAGCCTTCGGGGCTTTGAAGCTCACAGGTGGGGGGGGGGGCTTACCTAGAGCAGCCCCTCAGCACCTTCTCCAGAAGGAAGCTCACCGTGGGGGTGGGGGGTCAGCAGGATGGTGGCATCACCAGGAGGGTGGCCGTACTGACGAGGAAGACTCACTGCTCGGGGAGCTCAGGACTTCCCGGGACCTAGATGACATGCAAAAGCTGAGGAGCGAAGCCCCTGGCGTGGCTCCTGCGCATCGGGGGTCTCAGCCTCTGAGGCTCCAGACTGCAGTCCTGGACCCCAGGGACAGGTCACCACTGTGATGCCTGTGAGCTGACATCCCACTCAGCACAAAAAATGGAACCCCAAGCCTAATGGGTGACCTGAGACTGTCTTGACAACGCAGGAGCTGAGAGGGCAGGGCAGCGGCCTGGGCACTGGGGTTTGCCTTTTTTAAAATTTTTAATTGATGAGAGAGAGAGAGATTTGTTGTTCCACTTATGTCTGCATTCACTGCTTGATTCTCATACGTTCCCTGACCTGGGATCGAACCCACGACCTTGGCACATCGGGGTGATGCTCCAACCAACTGAGCTCCTCAGCCAGGGCAGCACTGCGGTTCTTTGGAGTGACTTGGTGGGACTGTGGGAAGTAAGAGAGCGAAGGCCAAAAAGAACAATCCCCCAATACTGCAGAAAACACGTTTCCGGGCAGAAACCCCCCAGGGGCATGTATGGGGGACCCTCCCGATGATAGCACAGGCACTCGGGGCAGCGCCCCCCCACCCCCCATCCCCAAGTCTGAGTACAGGTCTGTTTCACCCTCCTCGGCCAGGCCCCCATCCAGGGCAGCTACTCCCACCCCATGCCAGGAAACAGTTATGGAAGAAAGAGTGTTGTCAAGTGTAAAATCAACGAACATGCCGTCCACTGAGGACGGTGATGCGGCTTCGCCCCACGGAACCATCCTGTGAATGGCACCGGGAGCCACTGCAGCACAAGCATTCAACCTCTCCAGAGACTTCAGCACCCCCATCGCCTCCAGCGTTTGGATTTCACTCCCTCCCTGCCCTTCCTTCCCTCCCAGCAGAAGCGCAACCCGCCCCGCAGGACATTTCTCTGTGTTCCTTCCAGACATCATTCTTTCAGACGTGCGTCGACTCTTCTCGATGGGCTAGGTGCTCGATCTGCGTTTCCACAGTGGCCATGCGTCTGGGGCACATGTTTCAAGCTGAGGATTGGAGGCTTCGTGACCGTTCTAAGCGCTGGATAGTCATCATCTTTTAATACTCTGCTGCACCGAAACCACCTACTTGGGGTTCAGGGGATGATGGGGCTTCACTGAGGGAGGGACACCTAGTAAAGAATGGCGGTTGCCACTCCTGAGACAGGAGGGAAGAAGAGACCTGAGCTACAGCTCCACCGGGGGACTCTTACCGCAGTGGGCTTGTGCCCAGCCTGGGTCCCCGCTTGTGCCCAGGCTTCTGCTCACCACGTGATCGTTGAATGCCAAGACCGTGACTTCCAGTTCCCAAGGCTTCTGAGCCTCCACGTCTACTATAGAGTGTGCGATTTGAGTCTGAAATTGAACATGGCTGCCCCCAACACCTACAGCTTAATCTATCATTATGATGCCATTGAGTTCTACCTGTCCTTTTGACCTCTAGATGCTCCACCATTTCAAGTGTATCATTCTCTCCCCACCCCCACCCTCCAGACACACACCGAGAGCACCCACCAAAGAAGGTGTCCTAACCAATGAAGTCGCTTTACCAGGCTGTCTTGAAGAAGTGTGTTGACCTGGTGGCCCGGGGCTCTCAGCCCCGCCCTTACGAGTTCTGAGCCTACCCAAAACTTTCTTCAGTGTGTTCAGAAAACTCTCATTTACGTCCCCTGCGGCGGCTGCAGAGGTTTCAGATGGTGTCTCCAGGACATCAGACACAGGGCGCTGAAGGCCCAGACCCTAGCACTTTCCCAACCCGGGAAACAAAACAACACGACTGAAATAAGATAGTACCAGGGGGAGGGTGTGTGAAGTCGTGCTGGGCGAGTGTGAGTTTCCTGCACAGGAACTCTCGGTGAGTTCAGAGGGGAGGGCTCTGGCAACCTTACTTCTCAGGTGCCCTGAGCTGATTTCCCCCTCCCTCCACTCCCTCTCCCATCTGCGGGTTCAGAGCCGTGTACACCGTCCTTCACGAGCTTCCCCTCCACAAGCCTGAGACTGAGCCTCATGGTGCTGCTGCTTTAACACCGGCAGCTGGACCCTGGCCCCCCAGCCCTAAGGAGACCTCAGTAAGGACTGAACTTTGCCACTGTCTAGCTGGGTCCACAGACCAGAAGCCAAGTGACCAAGAAGCAGGTGGGTGAGTCAGGCCACAGGGACCCCGCCAAGCGCTTGGCTCCTTGCCTCCACTTTCCTCTGAGATCTCTGCAGGCAGCCTCTCCCCTCCGCCTCAGCTCCCGTGTCCGTTCACTTTTCTGGGAAGCTACAACGCTTATTTGGAAAGAATGACAGGGGAAGGTTTTATTCCACACTCTCACTTTTCTCTCCCAGAATTCTCCCCTTCCCCTTTCTTTCCACAGACCCTTTTGATAGAAGCAGGGACAACTGAGGTCCTTACCAAGGGGACAGTGGCAATGGTGGGTCCCGGGGTAACTGTTCTGGTGAGCATGGTGCTTGTGAGAAACTCAAGGCCTCTCCATCTAGCAGTGGAGGAACTGTATTTCCTTATTTTCTGTACCCTTTTTTCTTTTCCTCTTTTTTATTGTTTTAAAATGTGGTTTTCAATTAAAGTACACTTTGGTTATTTTGTATTAGTTTCATGTGTACAGCATGGTGGCCCAACACAGAAGGCAGGTTCTGAAGTCCACCTCTTTCTGGACAAAAGAGCTGGCCCAAGAGTGCAGAGCCACAAGTTCCTGACTAAGACGTGCCGAACACACTTGGGTAACCTGGTTAACTCCAACTGCTGTTCGTGCAATGCCGCCCGTGTGTACCCGACGCGGAGTGAGGTGGGGCGGTGGTGAGCCATGGGGCTCAAAGTGAGGTTTTTTGTTTTTTAAAGACTTCATTTATTTATTTTTAAAGAGAGGAGAAGGGAGGGAGAAAGAGAGGGAGAGAAACATTGATGTGTGAGAGAAACATCAATAGGTTGCCTTTTGTACACGCCTCCGCCAGGGACCGAACCCACCATGCAGGCTTGTGCCCTGACCAGGAATTGAACCAGTGACCTTTCGTTCTGTGGGATGACACCCAACCCACTGAGTCACACTACTGTGGGCAGGACACGTTTTAAAGAGGAGAATGACATGACTCAACTTATGTTTTAAGACTTCTGTGCATAAAATCATAAGGAAGCTGCTGTGGCATTGAAAGTGGAGCAACGAAGGTGGCTGAGATGAAGTTAGTATATTTGCTAGCATGAGAGGGAATTGCACACACACGGCAGGCGGGGAGGACTGAGTGTGGTGGGCCGTGCCCCGGCTCGGGCTCTGGTGGGCGTTGGTGTCACTCACTGAGCGGAGCAGAGCTGACGGAGCAGGCTCTCCTTCTGTCTGGACATTAATTTCTTCTAGAGTTCCCTCCAGCTCTCAAAACCTAGAGTTCTACTTCCCAGTAAGGACATTTCTCTGCAAGAAGGTGGAGGCAGAGAAGGGGGAAGGGGCGTTTATGTGCATGGGCCCTGAAGTCAGCCATTGAACCTCTGGCCAGGCTGGCGTTCAGCAGGGGATGGAGGACACGCGGGTCACGGTCAGAGCTGGGCAGGGCCTCACCTGGTGCGCTGCCCAGGAGAGGCATCGACAGTGTGTTGCACGACCCCCAGAGTGCCTCAGCCCTGTTCCAAGTGCCCGAAGGGAAGGCTGGGACTGCTTGCCAAAAAGCACAGGGTCCGGCGCAAGTAACGCCCCTGTTTCATTACAAAATCTTTCATTCAAAAATCATAAGCATGTGATTCTGTAAGACAACAATAGCACACTCAAGTAGACCCTGTGACATTTTAGGTGACATGTTCAAATTAAAACTATAAGTTATGACACCCATACTATTACCCTACCATCTGCACTCAAGCAGGCGTTACTTCGGCCAACCCCGTATTTAGGTCAAATTCCTACTGACCGGACTCTAGCGAAGGAAACACCAGAGGCCAAAACCACTATTCTCTTCTAATAAAGCCCATCACAGGGGAATTCCGCACATGGCGGATTGTCTTAGTCTGTTTGGGCTGCTAACTTAAAAAGCACTGCCGACTGGGTGGCTTGAACAACAAACATTTTTTCCGCATAGTTCTGGAGGTGGACAAGTCCAAGATCGGGGCCCTGGAAGACTGCGTCTGGTGAGGACCTGCTTCCCGGCTCACAGACGGCCGGTTTCTTGCTGTGTCCTCGTGTGGCAGACGGAGCGAGGGGCGGATCCTGGCCAGCAGATCCTGTGTTGTGGCGGCAATAGACAAGTACACGCGGACTACAGAAATCCTGTGGAGAAAAAGGGACTGCAGGCCGCTCTCTAAGTCAGAGAGAGGGCCCCGAGACCCCCGCCTGGGCAGGCTTTTACTGTTTTTCTCGGCACAGGACAGCAAGGATGGTCCCCAGTTACTATGCATGGGTTTGTTTGGGGTGGTTATCTTTTACAGACAACAAAGGAGAGGACGTTGATAAATACATCAAAGAAGGATATTTGCAAATGTAAAGGGAAAAGTGGTCGAACCGGTTGTACTCCTTACTTGGGAGGTTTAGCACAGACTTGAGGAAGTTAAAGACACTTCAGTAAACATTTGCTGCCTCAATTCAGGGTGAGGGAGTTTTAGCAAGAGCAAGCCTCATAGCATTCTAGGTACAATGCAGGCCTGATTTCCCACGGGAGAACCTATCCGTGGACGTGGGTCCTGCCCGCCAAACCTTGCTCCCCACTGGCTTTTCCGAGTAGGGGCTGGGCCACATTTCCCACGTGTGGAACGGTTCCCCATAGGTGAGGACCTGCTTCCTGGCTCACAGAGGGTCAGCTTGATAAGGGCACTCATTCCACTTCTGAGGGATCACCCCCAAATGCCATCACGTCGGGCTTTAGGGTTTCACATATGAATTTGGGGAGATGCAAACATTCAGTCTGTGGCACAGATTTTAGGTCTCTGGCCCTGGGCATCCCCACCCTCAGCCAGTTCACAAAGAGGAGCCAGTGTTCCTCCTGGATCGAGGAGGACATGTGGGAGCCTGGAGGGTCTGGCCCCCCAAAGCCCCACCCTCCGCTCCAAGCCTCAGTGACCAGCATGAGGACCTAGAGTGCTGTAAGGAAGAACCAGAATCGTGAAGACACCCAGCCAGCTGCGGGACCTGCTCCTGCTGAGAAGGGGCAGCTCGGGGCAGCTGTGAAGTTATGGCAACCTGTTTTCCTAATCGTGGTTATAGGAGAGAGGTGAATTTCAACCCTGCTCTCCCCGAGCTGGTTTCAGATCTGGACTGGGCACTCCTTGGCAGTCCTCGGGTCAGGGTCTGCCACCCAGGTGTCTGGCCCTGGCTCCTGGGACCCCACCTGGATATGCTCCTGTGGGTCCTGCTGGCCCCACCGGAGCGCTTGGACACCGAGGCACAGAGACCAGCTGGAGGGTTAGCAGAAGCAGTTACTCACACAAGAGCAGAGAAGAGATTGTAAATGGTAAATGGCCTGTCATGACCGTCCCCGTTAGGCCGCCCTGGAGACCTGCCTGAGCCCACGGGAGTGGACCGGACAAGAGCTCGGAGGACCTGGGGCTCGGGAAGGGAAAAGCAGAGGCTGGCGGGTGTGCCGCAACTGAGGAGGAGAAAATCGGGTTAAAGAAAAGAAAAGAGTTATACTCTGTTTACATTTATTTACTTAAAATCACACTTACATGGTGCAATTAAAAATGAAAAATTACACGCTGAAGACCTTTTAAACTGAGGGTTGCTTTTGGAGCATGAGTGTTTGGACTGGTCCTCTAGAACAGCAGTGAGTGGACTTTTTCCGGAAAGGGCCAGATAATGAACTATTTTAGGCTCTGTGGGCCTGTCACGAGTATTCAACCGCTGTGACACACAGCAGCTGCCCAGACCGTGCAGATGAGTGGTGAGCACGGGTGTGTTCCCGCAGAGCTCTATTCACACAAATAGGCGGTGGAGCAGACCGGGCCTGTTTGCCTGCCCCTGTTTTATAAACTGAAATTCAATTAAGCATGAATATGGGGATTATTTAGACCACGAAGTCGTAAATCAAGAGCCACCATCCCCTTGAGGCAGCTTTCCCAAGCTGCACATATCAAAATTGGAAGTCAATGATTTTGCAAATCCAAACCTGAAATCATACAACTCCAATTTCTGGCGAAAGTAGTAAAGGCTCAACAAAGACGGAGAAAACCCCACCCTCCGTGGCTAATGCTGGTTTACTGACCTTCCAGTAAAGAGTATACGAAACCAGGTATTATTCTGAGTGAAGCCTCTTATAGGCAAGTGGCTTTTACATCATTTCCCCAGCCCTGACTGGTGTGGCTCAGTTGGTTGGATGTCATCCTGAAAATCAGAAGGTTGCCGGTTCGATTCCTGGTCAGGGCACATGCCTGGATTATGGGTTCAATCCCCGACATTTTCTTCCCTCCTCTCTCTTTTCTTTAAAAGTAAATAAAATCTTAAAAAAAAAATTGTTTCCCCAGTCCTCTCTTGGATTGCTTTTGACGCACTTTCGACAAATATAATCCTGTTGTGGAAAAATATGTTGAAGTTGTTAGCATTAGAATTGATGTTTCAGTTATTTTTAATGTTCTCGGAGTTTAACAGTCAATGTTAGTGAAGGGTAAAAAATGAACAAATATTATGTGAGTCATTCTAGGGGGAAAAAACTTGTCTGGGATTGGAGATAAGAGTGTAAATTTATGGATGGATGTTTATAATTGTTGTAAATGTTGGAAAATCAAAAGCAAACTGGGTTAAGCCTAAAGAAAATTGACTAACAAAAGTGTAGGCATGATACACAGATTCAAACACCACTGGACCCCATTTCTCTCCATTTCGGCTCTCTGCTCCTTGGATTCCTCATCAGGTGCCACATAGTTATGAGTGGCTGCCGGCAGCTACAGAGCAACATCCTCTAGGTTCAAGGTTAGCGAAGAAGAGAGAACGCCTTGCACCCCGAAGTCCCAGCAGAAGCCTCATCGCAGCTCGTGGCTCTCCCTGGGCTCGTGCCCATTGCTCATCCACAGCCATGGCCAGGGGTGTGCAGCGCTCCCACTGTGCCCACACCCCTGTGCAGAGCAGCCTCCGGGCAGAGTACACTCTGCCTGAAGCACATGACCTGGTTGCTGTGGATCAGGTGCTTTGCAAGAGGAAAACTAAGTGGATTCTGAAAAGCAGAACCAAGAGCCGGGCCTATGGTAATTGGACCATTTCTTCAGAAACCCTGTGGGCCTCATTAGCTCTAGTTATCAGGTGTAATTTGCCCCAGGGCTATCTCTTAGTATATTCCCTCCTGCAATACCCAACTGCCAATTTATCTGACCTCACTGCTGAAAGGTCAAGCTTTCCTGCTTAGCCCACTTCACATGCGAGGATGGTGTGTCTAGTTCAGTGGGGCCATCAGGCATTATCAATGGAGAGACCCAGTGCCTTCCTTCCCCCAAAGTGCCTGCAGCCAGAGCAGGCTGCCTCAAGTTCGAGATGAGGAGCTTTTGTGCGAAAATGTAACAGGAGAGTTTTAACTCCTTCATGTGTCTGAGGAAAAATCACAGGTTTCCAGAGAGACCCCATATTATGAAAACAAATTCCTCTCATTGCTTGAGCTAATTACTACAGCTAGATTTCCGTAACTTGAAACACAAGTGTCATATATGATCACCCGTGAATGCGCTGTGTGTGTACGGTGGACCCCAGGCTGGCGTGTGGGGCGCGGGGAGGAGGATTCCAGCTGGGGAGGGAGGGAGGCTGAGGCCACCAGCTGAGTAGCTAAGGCTATGGGACAGTTGTGGGGTACCACGGTGGCTTTCGGGAGAGAGACGGTGGCAGAGTCAGGCCATGCCGATGAGGGAGGGACCTAAGTCTGCGGAAGTGACTTCTGGGGAGCAGAAAGCGTGGCTCCTCATCTGAGCAGCTGGGGGTGGGTATTACGTGGCAGTAGTGGTGACCACAAGCCGCAGAGAGCGTGCAGGAAGGGCTTGGGCCCAGGACCACGTGAGACAGAGTGTCAGGCCCCCAAGAGAGGTTGGAGATGGAGAGTGAGGAAAATTCTGGAACACTGCACAGACAGGCAAGTGAAGTGGGTAACGAGATCACCTTTCTGCGTGGCCTCCATTGGGTCACAAATCCTGCACCAGGTTACCTCAGGTGGCAGAGGAGTTTCATTGTCCACCTAGGCAAGCGGCAGGAGGGCAAAGCCAGGAAAGGCAAGACCTTCCTGGGGGAAGAGCAGAGTCTTTGCATGAGGAAGCTCCTCCGTGGTCACGCTCTCTGAGCCACCTCCCCTGGAGCCCTATCCTCCCCACCGTCAGACCCACGTGGCCTGCATGGGTCCATCTGGCATGTCCTTGACCCTGCAGGCTGTGGAACCAGACAGTCTGGATTTGAACCTCCATTCCCGCACTTGCTATGAACCTTGGGCAAATAGCCTAACCCATCGGCACCTGAATTTCTCACTCTGCAAAACAAGGATGTGGATGTTTAGTTTGCTGTGAATGTCAGGTAAGGTAATAGAAAAAAGGTGGAGCACAGTGAACATGGGTTAGGTGTTCAGCAAAGTTCAGCTACTTAGAGATCTTTGACTCTTTTCTGACCTTTCCTTTTTTGTCACAGCCCAAATCAGGTCTGTCTCCTCCTTCGTCAAACATCGTACGGTTGGGTTTTTCAGGGCTTCCTCTTGGGCCAGCTCCCACTGACATCAACGCGCGTCCCGCATGTGTTTCCCAAACCTTGAGACCCAGTGCTGCCCATTCCAGAATATTCCACTGTGATGAGTAGCTGAAACTTGGCTTGCTTTCAATTTGCTGAAGTAGGTTTTATCAAAAAATTTTTAATAAAGCCTTTCAAGTGCCTTGTCTGGAATAAGAGCCAGATGATACTTTCCTGGATTTGTCTTTCTAAAAGGTGGGTCATCAGACATTTCTGGGTGTCAACAGAATCAGTCATCTAGGCTTAAAGGCATTTTTTCTCAAGCTGTCACTTGCCCCACCCGTGAGCTTGAGTGGCTGCTCCTATTGCCGGACAGAGGTGTGGCCCTGAGTGGGTCTGCCTAGGGTCATGTGTAGTGTGTGGGGTTTTGACCTCGTGCAGGAAAGATTTCACAACATGAGTCCAGGTGACTATGAGGGTGTATTTATTAAAGTTGGGGAAAGTTTAAGCCCCTCTATGCTAAGCCCCAAGGAAGGGCTTAGCATAGAGGAAGCAAGAGGAGAGCCTGGGCTGGGCTGCCTTAGCTCACTGGGAAGTCAGAGAAAAGGAGGACAGGGGATCGGCCTGGGATGAGCTGCCAGCTGCCTGTTGCCTTAGAGTTTAGGAGATGCAGGCCTGTGAAGAAAGAAGTTGGGGGGAAAAGAAGTGAAAGGGAATGGTGTGGGCTGCTCCCCAGGGGAATAGTGTGCCCTGGGTCCTTTGTCTTGAGGCTTTTTCTCTCTCTTGCAGGTGGGAATCTTAGGGGAGCTCTCAGGGGAGGGTGTCAGTGGAATATTCATCAGTTGTCCAAGTGTTCCCTTTCAGGGTCATTGTCTCCTCTGATTGGTCAGTGCCAGGGCAGGCTGTCTTCAGTCATTGCAGTTGGTTCTGGTGTTGCTCACCTGGGTTTGCTGCTTTTCTGGGCCTGGAGCTGACACACAACTGAGACCTAGATGTTATGTCTGGGGAGAAAATGTTACCCTGGAGGTAAGGTCCTTGTTTTCCCAGTTTTGCTCCCTGCCAGGCACTGAGACCTTCCACCCTAGCGACCTTCTGCACCTGGCTGTAAATTGCTTTGCCATTGTGTTCAGCTATCTGTCTCAGTTTCCCTATTCCACTTGCCAAAGAATTTTCCTAGTTTTTCACTATTCTGTCTCATTTCCCCCTCAGAGGCCTCCATCCCTAAAATCTTTTACCCTGCAGAGGTCACGGTTAAAAAAATTACAATGTAGGTCACATGTTTTGAATATCACACACTCTTATGAAACATGTGTTATAACCACCCTGACAGCTTAAATATTATGGCTTAACATTAGTCATATACAAACATGTAACTCATAATCACCATGAATGTATGCACCCAATCAATATACGTAACAATATTTAAGAAAAGAGTTTGTATCTCTCAGGTCAGCTGAGACCTCCACAGAGTTTGCAGGTGGTGAGAGAGGAGAGTTTCTCTTCAGTCACTGCTTCCTGCTGATAAGGATTGTGGTCCCTGCCTGTTTAGGGTATGGCAGTCTCTTCCTGTCTGATCTAAGAGACACAAGGGAGTAGGATCTGAGACTGGAACAGAAAAGCTGCTAGCTGATTCTTCCAAAGCAGGGGTAGGCTGGAATCCCTGAAGCATCATCATCTTGATATGGAATTGTTGTATCCAACTCAACATCTAGTCCTGACAAGTCAACTCAGCCAAACCATTGAGTCTCATTCCAGGAGGTGGTCTTTTTTAAAACTATAATTTCAAAAAAGAACAGATAAAGTATGTATAGGGGCCTTAGTAGCTTTCCCCTCCATGACAATTTCAACCTCTCCCAAACCATCAGCCAGGGGAAAGGGAAACACCCCCAAGCAACTCCATCCATTCCTGCTTTTTCTTTCCAAATCTCACTTCAACCTCCAACAGTTCCTCCTAGGTGGCCTGGCTTTTTGCAATAGAAACAGACTTCTCCACAAGAGTTTCCAGCAAACCCTATTTAGTAATTCTATAGCTTACCAAACTGAGAAGCTGAATCAGACACCAAGCTTGCTTCATCTTGTAGCCACAGCATTTCCTTAAGCCTGATTTACTAGAAAATCATAGCATTTACAGGTTTATTCACACTCAGGAGGCTGCCATCTCCTCTGTCCTGGGGACTTAATCCTCCAGGCGGGCAGGAAGCAGTTTTCTGGGGCTTAACCAAAGCCAGGCATCAGAACTATCAGAAAAACCGAAGGAGAAGAAAAAAACCCACCTCTGCTGGGTACATCTGCAGCAGGAAACAGGCAATGTAGCAGAACCCTGGAGGCATGCACAGCAGTAGTGACATGAAGGGGCAGAGCCCAGCTCTGGGGGAAAGACCAGACTGGACAAGGGGCATGAAACCCCAGCATGTCCAAAGGGACCCCCCAGGGGGAAGGTCCAAACCAGGCCTGGAAGATCCAGGAAGTGGGTGGAACAGCCTGGCTGTCACCAAGACCCTCGGCCCAGGGGCAGCCGCAGCCAGAGCTTGCCCTGAAAGCTGGTCTTTTTGGTTTTCTATTATAGTGTTAATTGACCCGTGTTCCTCCTAGAGGCTTCCAATTTGTAATAAAGATAAGCTTCCCATTCATTTAGTTTTAGAGCTGGCATTGCTAATTTTGTATGCAAATATTAACCTAGACATTAAAAGAGATGCATTTTGGCCATATTCAGTCAGTCACTTCTAGTTAAATCTTCATCTTCCCATTTTTGTAAGTACTTGCAAGTAAGTAAATGTTTTTCAGTAATTGCATATCGAGCCCTCTCACATGTCTCTGCCTCCCCCTCAAAGATTCTTAGCTGCGTAAGAATGTCTGAGTTGAGCCAGAGGGAGTAAGCGCCCCTCATCCTCAGAGCTGAACCACTGAGTTTAGACTTTTATTTACCCAGAAAAAGGTTTTGTGAAGACCATCAGAAAGCAACCTCAACTGAAAGCCAATGTTAAAAATCAGCTATCCATTTTTTTCCTTCTGTCCTGTCGTAGCTTGGCTTCTTCTCAAACCTTAACCTCTAGATCTACCTTGATGATTTTTAAAAAGACAGATTAAATAAATTCAGCCTCTTACCTTATAACAACAGAGAAGCCTGGAATCCACGGGAACTCGCCCAAGCCCAACTTACACAAACAGAGAAGCTGGCAGGGCACAATGGACCTCTGCAGTACCTAGCACAGTCCTGGTCTGTGACATGGTCCTGGGTGGGATCCAGAACCCCACCATTCTATCCATGATGAGACAGTTCAGGTCACTGCAAGTGAGCCAGCTTGGCTGTACAGGGTCAAGAAGAAATGTCTTATCTGGGGTGCCATATTATGTTGACAGGGTCCTGGCCTTGAGTGGGTCTGACTAGGGTCATATGTAGTGTGTGGATTTTGGACTTTGTGTAGGAAAGATTTCACAACACGAGTCCAGGTGACTATGAGGGTACATTTATTAAAGCTGGGGACAGTAAGACAAGGAAGGGCTTAGCAAAGAGGAAGCAACAGGAGAGCCTACGCTGGGCTGCCTTCCCTCACTGGGAAGTCAGAGAAAAGGGGGCTTTCGGGACAGGTTCAGGGGATCAGCCTGGGCACACTGCCAGCTGCCCATTGCCTTAGAGTTTAGGAGATGCGTGCCTGTGAAGAAAGAAGTGGGGTAGGGAGAAGAAAAGGAAAATAGTGCTGGCTACTCCCCAGAGAGAGAGCACCCACCCCGAGGTCCCTTGTCTTAAGGCTTTTATCTCTCCTGCAGGCAGGAATCTTAGGGGAGGTCTCAGGGGAGGGTTTAAGCAGAATATTCATCAGTTCTCCAGGTGTTCCCTTTCAGGGTCATGGTCTCCTATGATTGGTCAGTGCCAGGGCAGGGTCTTTAGTCATTATAGTTGGTTTGGGCATTGTCCACCTGGTTTTGCTGCTCTGGGGGGCCTGGAGTTGAAATATAATTGAGGCCTAGATATTATCTCCAGGGAGGAAAGGCCAGGGTACAGGAGGTTACTCTGGGGGTAGGGTTCTTGTTTGCCCAGTTTTGCCCCTGCCAGATGCCCTGGTGACCAACTGCACCAGGCTGTAAATTGCTCAGCCATTATGTTCAGCTCTTTGTCTCAGTTTCCCTGTTCCACTTGCCAAGAATTTCCGTAGCCTCTTTTCCTGTCTCACTGCCACACCCTGAGGGGCTGCACCCGCATTTGTTTCCTTGTGCTACGGAGGATCATTAACCTCTCCGCCATTGCTCAAACTTATCAAACTGTAAAACGTTCACTGCAACATCACGCACCTTGGTCTCCTGCAGTACTCACGCAGGGGAAGGGCTGGAGCAGGAGTCTGTCGTCCATCAGCAATCAGGGCGGGGCTTGGAGGCCTCACCCTCCCCAGAGCCAGCCCTGGATCCCTGTGTTTGTCTTTCCCTTATCATTTTGGCAGGTGTTGAGAAGTTGATCTTTCTCTACTAGAGTGACTTCGCTTCTGTTTTATCCTGAAAGGAGGCCCAAAGGAGAAGACCCCAAGGGGCCATGAACGCTGCCATCACCAGCTGTGAGCACCCTGAACCTGTGGTGAGTGCTGGAAAAGAGAGAGGGAAGGGTAAGAAGGGGGCAGGCAGTGAGAAATGAGGAGGCCTGGTGCAGGGTCCCAGCATGGAGCCCTAATGCCCTGATTCATTATTACTGCTAAGGACGATGGCTTACAGATCTAGATGACATTTTAAATTATTAGACAAGCGTGGCAGCTATACTCGGGACCTGCCGTCACTGAGGCAAAGATTCCTCCCTGAGAGCTGACCTCTGAATGAATCACAAAGGAGTGAGGAAAAGGTGGAAAACCCTCTGCTTTACCTTTACACACAGGTTAGTCTCTGTTGAAACTAAATGTTTGTTTTTCAGGCTTCTCAGAAATGATCAGAAGCCCTTTCTGAAGCAAAGCAAAGGGAAGGAGAATGGGAAACAGAGGGAGAGAGAGAGAGAGGGAGGGAGAACTGATATTTACTAAAATCCCCAGGTGCTTTATGTACTTTATTTTGTCCCTTTGAAGTCCATGAAGCAGGCTCTTCGGCTCCCATTTTATAGATGGGGAGCCCGAGGCCCAGAGAAGGAAAGTCAGGGTAACCCAGCTGGAGGCTTGTCTAGCTAGTCCTTGAGCCCCGGCCCCGGCACCTCTCCAACCTATTTTGGCCACTTGAAAATAACAGGAGGAACTGAGTGGAGACCCACTGCTCTTGCCACTGCCCACCATAGGTGGAAAGAGACCCTCCCTCCACACCAGGCCGGGGCTGCAGCCCTAACGAGGCCCAGCCCAGGTGTCTTCGGGACAGGTGCCACCCACGAATCTGGACTCGGCCCTAGAGCTGTCCCCTGGAGCCAGTCTGCCAGACACTGGTCGCTGCTGGCCAGGCTGTGGAAGAGAGGAGGCCTTGGCTCTCTTTTGGAAAATCGTTGGCATGAGAGGGACTCCTGGGAGAATCTCCTCTCTCCTCCTCAGAATACTTTCTGCCGCGACTTCATGGAAGCTAAAAAAACAAAACAGATCTTGGGAAATAAGTCGAAGACCCCATTTTCCGAAGGCTGTGATGTTTTCCACATTTTGGGCTTACCTGAGACCAGTTGGAGAGTGGAGGGCATGGGCCACATACCCGTCTCCTTTTCAGTGGCTCATCTTCTCTTCGTTTTCCTCAAAGCTTCAATTTCAGCACCTGGATCGAGAAGTTACTCTTGGGGGATGTTTTTGGTTTCCTCGTGCATGTTGCTCTGCTAGAAACTTCTAGTGATATAAACCTGGGGAAGATAGCTTCCCGACTCTGAAAGCTTATGGCTTAGCTAGAGAAAAGGCAGGTACAGAGAAATCTTTCTAACACAAGGGAGAAAATGGTTAATGACGTAACAGGGGGGCAAGACATGCTGGGAGTGCAGGGAGGAAAGTCATCTGGGGGTGGACATCGGTGATGGAGGAGGAGACAGTGAGCTCTGGGGAGCAGAGGAACCAGTTGGGAGCACAGGGTGAGCAAAGGCACCGAGCAGGATAATGGAGGCCCCACTTTGGAGAGGCCTGGGTAACCCCATTGGCTAGAGCCAGGCGAATGGGAGTGTTAGCAAATGAACCTCGCTGGGGTCGGCTGGGGGATGGAAGGCTGTGTGGGGTATGGATAGCCTCAAAGGGCAAGGGACCCAACTTCCCCCAAGAACTCCGCACCTTCCCACTGCTGCTGTCCCCGCACCAGTCTCCTCCTGCTCTGCTTGTCGGCACCAGGGGGCTGGAGGGCTGTCCCTGTACGCACAAGGGACAAAAGTGTGGGCAATGGCCCTAGACACCAAAACAGGAGGGCGCTGGTCTCCCACTTACAATGGGACCTTGGACAAGCCTCTCTGTGCCTCAGTCTCTACGTCCGTGAATCGGGGATGATAAGGTGGTGGTGAGAATCAAAAGAGAGGGTGCGCTGGAAGCTGCTTGTAACCTGCAAGGCATGACAAAACAGCAAGGCTCACCAGGCTGCCTCTTTCCGTCAAGCCTCGTGGTGAAGTTACAGCCCACGTGCTAGGTTGGTAAACTCACCTCCATCAGGAAGAGGTGCAGGTGGCCCCTCTTCCTGAAGCAGGGGCGCGTCATTAAGACTTCGTTCTTCCTCCAGAAGGGGGCTTGCAACCTCACATGCACAGCCTTCTCCCTGCAGGGGCTCCCCCGCCCCAGGGACAAAGGTGCTCCCCATAACGGGACAGACTCCGAGGTGGTGCATCTCCTACCGCCCTCTGAGAAGCCCTGCTCTCCAATGTCTCTGGGGTGTCGCTTGTGTCTATGCAGGTCTTTATTGTGCTAACCTTCCCTCTGGGCCACACAGGACCCTTCAGGCACGCTCTGCACCTGCCCCGTCTATGCATGTAAGTGAGGCGAGGTGGTTTACCTGAAAAGCCACTTTGATCAGGCTCTGTGCTTTCGGCAGCCTTGGCCAGTGGGCTTCAGAGAAGTCACACACTCTTATCAGATAGGAAGAACCAGCTGTTCTCAAGGAAGACACGTTTTCCCCAGATCCATATTCTAAATTTTTTTTTTACTTGGACCTCACGCAAGGCCAATTTCCCAGACATTGTTTTAAAGCGGAGGTAGAAGTGGTTTCCATAACCTTCAGAGGGTCCAGGGTGATACCCAGACAGAATATTCAGAGCTCATCATGCTGAGAACAATCTTTGAGTCATTGGCTCTTAATAGGAAAAAAGACAAGAAGGGCCAGGACCAATAGTTCCCCCCTCCCACCCATGCTTCCTTCTCCCCCACCCTCTTGGGAACCCCTCCAGGTCCTGGGGAGGCTGGGAGTGAGCTCGCTGGTAGAACACACGCAGCTATACCAGCCACAGCCCTGTGAGCTCGTGCACAGGTGCACGCTGGATACCACAGGCTCTGTGCTCACTGGGGCCTTCAGGCATCCTTGCACCACCCCAGATTTAGGTGGGGAGACGGAGGCTGGGAGAGGGGAGGTGATGCCCCTATGACCACCCCCCCAGCAGGGCGCTGAGAGACCACGTCTGCCCGACCTCAAACGGCACGCTCTGTTGCTCTGTAACCTTCCCAGAATCGACCACCAACCCGACTGATCTCTCAGTCCCTCTTTCCTTCTTCCTCTCCTCTTTTTCACAGCCCGTTTTTAACCTTTGTTGCCCTCACTGGTTCCTGCCTACTTTCACTAAACCCTCACCAAAAGTGGTCAGGGGTCCCGAGTTCCCTGCAGCACCCTCCTGTCTCACTTTGGTTCGGCTTTGACCTCCTTCGGCAAAAACAACCTTTCGTGTGCAACCCAAGTGCCAAGCAGCATCCTTCTTTTCAGAAATCTAAATAGATGAGCATGGTGTTTCAAAAGAGGTCCAACCAGTTAGGGATTTTTAAAAAATCAATGAGAAAAATTCTCAATAGTCATGAACTTATACATTCATTCATTTACTTCATCAGTCAACAGATACTTATATGAGCGCTAACTATATGCTACAGATAGAGATGTTATGGGGCTTCATGGTCTTTTGGACAAAGAAACGTGATTTCAGTGAGGCATGTTGGGGCCATGGTTTTGTAGGAGCCTCTGAGGAGGGGAGACCTAATCTAGTCTGAGGCCAGGGTGGGGTGAAATCAGGGGAGGCTTCCTGGAGTAGGTGAGGGATGCATGCTTCCAGCCATCACTAAATAGGTGAGTGGAAGTAAAAATCTTACATCTGTGTTTTAGGACATAGATACTAGATTAGTGAGCAAATGCCCTTCAGAATCCCAGGAACGAGCTGTGCTTGCAGATCAGCCAGCCCACCGTCAGCAAGCCTCACCACAGTCCTGTTTAACACCCTGCAGTGCACGAGACAGCCCCACCCCACACACAGTCACACAGACACACACACACCCTACAATACACCATGACAATGGATTTTCCTGCCCAAATGTCAGTGGTGCTGAGGGTGAGAAACCCTGTCTCAGAATAAAGGTCCCTAGGGACCAGTGATGTCCTCGAGGTGGTAGAGGACAACTGTCCAGTTCTTGATCTGGTGGCTTTCTTGCCTCTCTTCACTTCTAACAAATGGGAATCCCCTCTCCATCTCCTCCTCCCACTTCTTCAGAAGGCAGCCACAGTGCCCGGGGCCCACAACTCGTTCAGGGGCCCACGAAAATGGTTTCCTTTCTTTGAAAATGAGAAGAAAACAATAGAACTTTTATATCCAAGACAAGGTTTTATTGTATAATCATAAGTTTGTCTTTATACAAGTGCGGTCACAAAATATATGTGTTGTTTATGGAAGAAGGGGCGCATAGGGTCGAGTTGTGCAGCGCCCACGAGGGTCATAACGCAGCCCTGGTTCAGAATCATTTTCTGACGCGGTGCTGAGGGAAAGGGTGCTTGCGCAGAGGTGGGTGTGGAAGCTCTCTCTGGAACGTTCTCCAGGAGAGGGCTGCAATGCCTCAGGGCAGCGCTGGCCGTGCCCCGGTGCAGACCGTGCGCTCTGCGGTCCAGCCAGGACCCAGGACCCAGGACCCTGCTGGGGCACACCAGCTAGAGTCGCCTGACTGGTATGCTGGTGGCCTGGCCACCTTCTGGCCACAGCAGGGACATTGTTCTCATGCTCCTGCCACCCACAGCTACACACTCAGACATCAGCCCTAGGCACACGTTTAAAGCCTTTGAAAGACCAGAAGCTCTTTGTAATTATAACAGTTAATAATCATTGGGCAAGACACTGTGCCAGGCACAGGACTGCGTGCTTCCTACTCCATGTTTTCCCGCTTTATTGAGATGTCATGGACACATAACAATGTATAAGTTTAAGGTGTACAGTGTGTTAACCTGTTACACACATATTGCAAAATGATCGTCAACTTAAGATTGGCTAACACCTGCGTCACATCACGTAATCGCCATCTCCTTTCTGTGGTGAGAACACTTATCTGCTCTCTTCGCAACGTTGTGAGTTTATAATACAGTGTTAGTAACTATAATCACTATGCGGTATATTAGATCCCAGAACTTACTCATCTTGTAATATCTGTTTGCACCCTTTGACCCAAATCTCCTCATTTCTTCATGCTTTCATTTAGTTTTCTCCACTATCTATGTAGGTGTTAACGACATTTCTGTTCTATGAGTCAGAAATTTGAGGCTTAGAAATATTGGCAATTTGCTCAAGGTCGGTAAGTTATGCAGCCAGTAGGTTGGAGGGGGGGTTAGAATTCATCGTTAATGTTGGTGAAACTGGTACGAGGAATGTAAGTTGGCTGTTGCCCCAGGGCAGCCTGTGCGCACTGCACTCATTCGTGTTTGTGTGTAACACCCACTCACTCACCACCCATTCAGTCTACACTGGGCACAAGGACCACGGGAACAACAGACATGAGCGAGACACATCAATGCATTCTAGGAACGCACAGCCCGGCAGGAGGGATGGATGAGGAACTGTCCGTCAAAATAAACGTGCTGCGACCATGGCTTCGGCAGATGTCAACACAGGGCCTGGGGGCAGCTGCACCATTCTGGGACCAGAATCCCCCTTCTCCTGACTGGCTGGGAGGAAAGCCTGCCCATTTTCTGACCTTAGGGGTGACTCCCATCCCTTCCTGCACAAAGCTTCCTCTCTGCCAGGGCTTTGGGCACGGCATCCACTCCTCTGGCATGCGCCCAGACTTCGTAGGGAGGCCCTGCTGCAGAGGTGTAATACCAAAAACCATCGGTCTTTTGAGTCTGGACCTAGATAGGAATCCCAAGCTGGCCAATGGTCTTCCTTGTCTCATTGTCTCTTGCCCCTGAAAGGATGTCCATCTGCATGGTTGAAATCAGGAAGTCCACTTGATCCCTTTTGAAATGCCCAGACGTGTCCTTCTCTTGTTCCAAACAGAAGGGTGAAGGTGTTCTCATCTTCCACGATGCTGGTCAAGGCAAGAAGAAGGAGGGCCAGCACGGGAGTCCCAGCAGCAGCCACCTGGCCTATGGCATCTTGGACATCCCACCATGGTATCTCTGCGTCTTCTTGGGGATCCAGGTAATGCCACCCAGCAAGCACTGGGTCCAAAGAGGCTCTGCCTCAAAAGCCACATCAATCTACACCCTGGTCAAAGTGGCCAATATCTACACTTCAGTTGTGGGTACTCTTGCCTTCCATGTATAATAGTGTACCTCCAGGGGAACTCAAGGCTTCCTAGGTCTCTCTCTGTCCAGGAGTTTGGGGGTGATAGAATGAATTAGGGAGGCTTCTCTCTCATGCTCAGCTGATAGGTTATACTAAAGACACTGACTGGGACTTTTTTTTTTTTTAAGATACTAACTTTAATTTATTTGACTGGCAACAGCTAAACAGTTTGATAATCAATGCTTGGGAAATTTGGGGAAACACACACTTTCAAACACTTTTGTTGGAACGTTATTTGGTACAACCTTTCTAGATGACGATTTGGTGATTTCTATCAACAAGTAAGACACATACAAAATCTGTCCAGAAGGTATCCAGCCATGTAATATGAAAAATAGGCATTTTTTGAAGAAGAACACAAGAAACAATGTACATAGGACAATGATGCCTTGGTCCCCTTCAAAGTAGGCACCTTGGGACCTCACACAGTTCTCCCAATCTCCATCAGCTGCCCCATCGTATTTTCCTGAGTCTCATTAATGGTCTGAAATCTTTTCCCTTTCAAAGGTGATTTTAGTTTTGAGAAAAGCAAGAAGTCACAGGGCACCCAATGTGGGCTGTAGGGGAGCTGAGTCACCTGGGTGATTTGATGTTTCACGAAAAAACTCTGCATGAGATGTGATGCATGAGCGGGTGTATTGTCGTGATGAAGCTTCCAATCACCAATTGCCCATAGTTGTGGTCTTCTGTATCTTCTGAATACTTTCTGTGAAGGAATGTTCAAGACTAACACAAAATGTGATGCAGATTTGTTGTTGTACTCACTCAGCCATTGTGAATGCGACGGCCACACAGTTCACATGCTCACTCAGCAGCGTCTACCGCCCTCACTGACTAGTACAGTGAAGTCATCATTGTTCACACGTGCGCATTCCAGTCCGCTCTCCTTGGCTGCCAGGTCACATCGATGTCATGCAAACTGTTCTTGTTATATTGACAATGACTGGACTTTTTCCGGACAGACCTCCTCCCTTTAACCCAAGCCCCAGTGCTTCAGAATTTCTGTGAGGACATGTTGAAAAGACTTGTTAAGATAAGTACAAAGCTGTTCTTATAGCATTATTGATAATAGTAAAATAAAAATCACACAACAATCAAAACCCTAGAATCAACTAAAATATCCATCATTGGGAACCAATTAAATCAATTTTGATAAAACCTAATGAATCACTTTTTTATGCAGCTGTTAAAAACAGAAATATATATTTACCCTGAAGTTAGGGAATGTTCTCCAAGATATAGTAAGTGAAAAAGCTAAGTAAATAACCATGTGTAATTGTGATCTTTTTTGTATTAAAAACAAACAAAAAAGAGGCTGATAGAAATAAGTATATGTAATAATTTTGTATGTTTTGAAGGATTCACAAGAAACTAGTAAAGGTATTTAACCTTTGGATGAAGAACTAGGAAAAGGAGGGTAGCTTTCAATTTTAACTTTTTATTGTGTAATTTTTTATAGCGTGAATTTTCTAATCTCATAGATGTGTTTCTTTTAATTTTACAAATCGTTCCATCTGGAATATTGGGGAAGGGATATACATTTTGTTTGCTTTTCTGTGTTTTTCTATAAAATAAGAACAGCAAATGTCACACTATTTTTACAATATTATGAGCTAATAAAATGGATAAGGTAGATATTTAATCACGAAAGGATGTTGAATTTTGTCAAATGCTTTTCTGCATCTATTGAGATAATCATAGGATTTTTAGCCTTTATTTTATTAATGTAGTGTAACACATTTATCGATTTGTGCATGTTGAACAATCCCTGCGTTCCAGGGATAAATCCCACTTGGTCATGGTGTATGATCCCTTTCTTTTTGGTGCCAATTTTAAGTAGTTTTATTAAAGACCTCACATTTTCCACGTTATAGTACAGGCTTATGAAGTGCATTATTTCCTCTCCCTGTGCGCACAGTCCACATTCAAGTATCAAGAATGCCAAGTTATTTAACTATGCAACAGCTCGACTTCTAAAACTGCCATGGAATTTGTTCCAGATTTGGGTCCTTTAATATTTTGCACGGAACAATGCCAAATCTCTGCTCCAGGCTGTCTTAGTCAGCCTCTGACGGTGGGCCCAGCGGAGGCACCGCGAGATGTAGGGGCCCCACCACCAGGGAAGCCCCAGGAATTCCTCTGGCGTGCCTCCTGCACTCTGCTACAGCCTGGTCATGATGGGGCTGCAGGCCTTTTCCGGCTCTTGCTGCTGATGGTCCGATTCTCCCTTTTCTGCAGTCTGGTTCTCAGCAAGCCAGTTGATGACTTCATTGCACTTATCAAGAGTCTGCTGTCTGTCCTCATCATTGATTTTGCCTTGAAGTTTTTCATCGTCAACAGTTGTTTCCATGCTGAACGTGTAGGGTTCAATATCACCCTTTGAATGTACTATTCAATTCCATTTGCTAGTATTTTGCTGAGAATTTTTGCATCTGTATTCATCAAGGATATTGGCCTATGGTTTTTTCTCGTAGTGTCCTTATCTGGCTTTGGTATCAGGGTTATATACTAGCTCCATAAAATGAGTTTGGGAGTGTTCCCTCCTCTTCAATTTTTTGGAAGAGTTTGGGAAGGATTGGCGTTAATTCTTCTTTAAATGTTTGGTAGAATTCACCAGTGAAAATATCTGGTCCTGAACTTTTCTTGTTGGGAGATTTTTATTACTGATTCAAAAGTTTCACTTATTGGTCTGTTTAGGTTTTCTGTTTCTTCATGATTTGGTCTTGGTAAGTTGTATGTTTCTAGGAATTTATCCATTTCTTTTAGGTTATCCAATTTGTGTCTTATGGTACTTCCTATTTCTTTGTATCCATTGTAATGACTCCTCTTTAATTTCTGATTTTCTTTTTTTTTCTTTTAAAGATTTTATTTATTCATTTTTAGAGGGAGGGGAAGTGAGGGAGAAAGAGAGGGAGAGAAACATCAATGTGTGGTTGCCTCTCAAGTGTCCCCCTACTGGGGACCTGGCCCGCAACCCAGGCATGTGCCCTGACTGGCAATCAAACCAGTGACCCTTTGGTTCGCAGGCTGGCACTCAATCCACTGAGCCACACCAGCCAGGGCTGATTTTATTTCTTTGTGTTGTCTCTTTTTTCTTAGTCTAGCTAAGTTTTTTTTTTTTCTTGTCTTTTCAAAAACACAGCTCTCAGTTTTGTTGATCTTTTCTATTGCTTTTCTGGTGTCTTTACTTTTTCTCTGATTTAAAATTTTTCTTCCTTATTCTAACTTTGGGTTTAGTTTGTCCTTTTTCTAGTTCCTTTGAGGTATAATTTTAATCTTCTTAAATTTGCCAAGGCTGTTTTGTGACTCAGCATATGATCTATTCTAAAGAATGTGTTTGAGTCTTCCCAGTCAATGGTCTTGCTCTTACCTTGTGCCTTGTTTTAATAACGAGCTTCTCACCTTATTCTTGTTCGTTTTTTGTTTTTAAGATTTTATTTATTATTTATTTTTAAAGAGAGGGGAAGGGAAAGAGAGAGGGAGAGAAACATCAATGTGTGTTGCCCCTCACACACCCTGTACTGGGGACCTGGCTGCAACCCAGGCATGTGCCCTGACTGGGAATCGAACTGGCAACTCTATGGTCCTCAGCCCACGCTCAATCCACTGAGCCACACCAGCCAGGGCACCTTGTTCTTAAAGCTCCCTCCTTGGTTCCTGTTATGTCCTCCTGTTCTGTGTTCCTGCCTTGGTTTCCTACCCAGGATACCAGTTTCTGGCACTAGAGTCCCACCTTTCAACCCCAGACTGTCTGGCTATTTCCCTGCCTCTTGTTGCCAGGACTTCCTAGTTCCCGCCCCTTACCTGGATCTCTGCCTATCACTCACCACCAGGCTCCTCTGAGACCAAAGGTGGAGCTCTTGCCTCTGGCAGTAAAACTGGGAATAAAGATGGAGCCAGCAGCCACAGCAGGCACATGCCTGTCTATTTGCTCTCCTCTGCCCACAGCACTTCCTCACGGCCCTGGGGGGGCTCGTGGCAGTGCCGCTCATCCTGGCCAAGGACCTGTGCCTGCAGCATGACCCCCTCACCCAGAGCTACCTCATCAGCACCATTTTCTTCGTCTCCGGCATCTGCACTCTCCTGCAAGTGTTTTTAGGAGTCAGGTAGGTACAACATCTCTGCATGGATTCTGAGGTGTGCTCAGAATCCACGAGGTGTGCTTGGGTTGTAGCCAGAAAGGTGGTTAGGAAGCTGGTGGGGCATGATAGAGGGAGCACAGGGCTAGGAGTCAGAGCCTGAATTCGAGTCCTAGCTCCACCACTTACTGTCCATATTAACTAGGAGTCTTGATTCAAGTAACATGAATCCAGGTTAGCTTACGCAAAATCGTTCTTTATTAACTTAGAAGATCAAGCCAAGGGAAAGGCAGGGTGCATCATACATCGGGAACATGTTGAACCAGAGACTCAGATGCTACTGGGGCTTTCTCTGCATCTCTTGTCTCCACTTAGATATGCCCCTAATATTGGCGAGCCCCAGGCTAAGAGTACAAATAGAGACCCACACATCCTGTGTCTAAGAACTGGGGAGTTATAAGCCAAGCTTACAAACTCTTAAGTAAAATATGTTCTGACCATCTTACCTGGGAGGCCAGATGTGAGTTTAGAATTCTCTGACTCCTCAAAGTTCTACTTTGGATCCTGGGGGTGGGGGCAGCCCCCAGCCTGTGGCCTTCCCCCTCCTCTTCCCTCCCTGCTGTCTGCTCCAGATCGCAAATGGTCTTAATGCATGAATGTGGGCATGCCAAGCTGCACCTCGAAGTTCCATCCACACACCCCTGCCCCCTACCAGGTTCCCCAAACAGCTGCCCCCGGCCATCCTTTGGGCCTAGGGTGTGCACACATGCCTCGTCATCTGTCTTCAGCAGGACACACCTGGGAAAGGGGCCCAGGCAGGATCTGGAAGAGGCTCAGGGCCACTTGGGCAGAGAATTCTTGGGACTCAAAGAGGAAGGGCGCATGGACTGAGGTGGGCATGTCTCCTTGACCCTGCAGACACCTCCCTGGAGGAGGCCAGAGTGAGGCCCTCTAGAACATTGAGCTAAGTGCCGGGGGCTCCCCTTTCCTATGTGAGGGCGGGGCTGTCTCTTCATCACCCTGCTGGGGCCTGTTCTCACAGACAGGCTTCCTGCTCCAGCTGTGGACAGGGCCACTGGCAGTGACCCCCTAAAGCAAGCAAGTGGGGCTCTGGCTGGCCTCACATCGTACAATTCCAGGGAAGAGCTCTGATTGGCACAGTTTAGGCCAAATGCCCAGCCCTGGACCTACCACGGGAGCAAATGCAGCAACTCTCATTCAGGAAGGTTTCCTGATGAAACAGGAAAGACGAATTCTGTTCTGAGTAAACAAGGCAATAGACATTCGCTGAGCCAGATCTGTGGTCTGGCACCTGTCAAAGCAGGCAAATGATGACATGTGCCCTGCTCCCTCACAGTAGCATTGAGATAGCAATTGGTATAATGACTGTAATTCCTTTTTTTAAACCATCAAGTCCTTTATGTCTGTCTACGTATAGACTGCTCCATTCTGTCTGATATAATGGAGTCCTTGCTCTGGAGCTGGCCTGGACGGAACTGGGAAGGAAGCCTGCAAAATATGTCTTTGGAGCCCCCTCCCCCTGATTTCCACATGTTTCTTCACATTCTCCACCTCTGCCCCGAGCCCCTTGAATCCCAAAAACCTGTGGGGGAGGTTACCATCCAGGTACCATCTTCCCAGGAAATGCCTTCCTGCAGCTCCTCCAGGTCTCTCCTAGTGAATCGGCTGGTCCCGTGTCTTCTTCCTTTAACACTGATTTAGCATCTACTCCAAGGACAACCTGAAGAGTATACAGACTCAGGTGTCCTCATTAAGAAAAAGGACACAAAATCATGAATGTAAAATCACGTGCCAAAAAAAGAGAATATTCACAGAATAAAAAGAAAAATAAGAACACATTACACAATTTTTAAAAAGGAGGTAAATATCACAAATGCCACAGGTTCCAAATACAGCCTGATATCTTTTATTATTTAATTTTCCCGCAGTTCACTATAAGGCTTTCCCCCCCAACATTTTACGATTGCACACTCTTCGATCACCCCTTCATTTTACAGCGAGAAGGAAAGATTATTCAGTTATTCCCCAGCACTGGCTGCTCCCGATTTGTTTATTATTACTGAGAATTGGCGTGTGTTAGCACGCCTCACCCACAGACCATAGCATGGGATAGATTTCTGTTCTTCGGATACGGGCACTCTGATAAATTCTATTGTACTTGATTCCTAAGAAAACAATTCAAATGCATGCTGCGTTTACAATTGTGCTTGCTGCCTTGTTAAGGGTATTCCTGATAGGAGAAATCTTCCATTTTCCCTGGGCATCAATGAGAACCAAACCTTCTCTGGCAATTCAGCATATTGTCAAATTTTCCACAGGCTTGCTTCTGGCTTCGCACGTTGCAAACCTGCTTTCTCATCCACCAATCACACACGTCCAGTGCCAGGTGCTATAGGACACATTTAGATCATGGTGTGGCCTCTGGTCCTGCACCTCCGTGTCATGAGGGAGAGTGGGCTGGCACTGTGATTACCCAAGATAGCTAGCGATGAATTAACTTCTGATTCATGGGAATTTTAGTGGTCTCAACCACATGAATATGTCCCACTACATTCAAACTAAATTTACCCGGGCTCACCTTCCACTTAGCCGGGTCCTAAAAGTGCCATCGGATTCGAGGCGTGGAGTTAGAGCAGTGGCGGTGGAAAGAGACAGTAGTGGTAGCCAGTTTGACTGAAACCTTTTACTTTTGCAAATTTTGCGAAGGCGTGTGGCTCGTGAGCACGTTGGCCCCTCTTTGGGCGTTAGAATGAGCCGTGCAGGTGAGGGCCCTCACTGTACTCCTGGTTTTGACCTACTCTCTGCCAGACCTGTCTCACGAGAAAATGACTTGATGGGGAAAGTTGATATCCATTTATTCTCTAGCAGTTGTCTGAATCAAGCCATACAGATGCAGACCCGCACGGGGCTGGTGCATCGTTTTCAGGACGGGCTGACTGTAGCCAGCATCCAGGTGCGCATGCTCATTCCCAGCGCGGCCTCTTTGCAGAAGTCAAACACGGGCACTTACCAGCACGCTTCCTTCTCAAGCCATTTCTGGGAGAGATAACAATGATTGAATTCTCCCGTTCTCTGGAGAGGACTGGAAGACTGGTGTCTACATCTTTGGCAGGTTATTCTCCATCTTCCCTCTTCCTTCTTCTCACACCATCTCTGTCAGCTCAGGTTTCTTCCACATCCCCCACACCGGACACAACGAGGTACAGGGTTTGGGCCGGGCATCCTACAGCTCAGGTGCATCCCACACATGTACCAGAAAAGTGCATAAAAGAAAAATTAGAAATGCAAAAATATGTCTATCCATCATCTAATTATCTACCTCTCTAACTATTTAAAGAGTACTGACAAGAAGTTATGAGAAAGAAATGGGGAAGCCTAACAAAAAGGCGCGGGGGGGCAGGTAGGATGGAGAGAAAAGGTTGGAAAACAGAACTGGAAGATCTGAGAACGGCATAATGAATAACTTATTGATACATTTTGTGAACCTAAAGGTAGGACATGATCAA
Organism: Desmodus rotundus; assembly: GCF_022682495.2. Lineage (NCBI taxonomy): Eukaryota > Metazoa > Chordata > Mammalia > Chiroptera > Phyllostomidae > Desmodus > Desmodus rotundus. The sequence continues at coordinate 80,242,901 of NC_071392.1, read as the reverse complement.
ACACTGAAATACAGGGAGAAATTCATCTTGAACGTGAAAGGTATTAGCCATTACAAAAAGCCAGCAAGTCCATGTATCGCATTACCCTAAACATGTAAGATTATCTCAAAAGACTGACATGAAAAGAATTAGAAAAGTGTTTATCTACTTGAAAATTTTTAAAAAACTTCCTTAAAAATGTCTCAACTGGGGACAAATTCCTGCATATAATAACAGAAAACATTTTTTAAAAATGTAAATAAACCTCATAATTATAAGAATTCTTACATTCCGGCAGTATGCAAATTCTATATAATGAGCAGTAGACAACTTATACACAGGGAAAAACAGACAAAATCCCACGAATGAGTCCACGTATTTCATGGCTAATGAAATGCAAATTCACATTTATTAGAGCTTCATTACATACCTATGAAACTTTAAAAAAAGTGAAATGATGAAATCCAATGTTGGCTGGTTTTCTGCGGCCCCAGGCTCAGCGCCAGAGGGATGGAATGAGAAGTAAGCACTCCCCGCCCTCGCAGAGCCCGGGAATCCGAAGTGGCTGAGGCGGTGGTGGCAGGCCAGCGCGGGGAGGGTTTGTCCACAGAGCTGGAAGGTGTTTAAAACAGTCCCTGAGAGCAAGGTACTGCAGGTGGTTGCTTGGCTCGAACACGGGCCAACAGAGAAATGCGTACTTAGAATATAAGTGGGGTCTTGGTCTCACTCACCGTGGTGTCCCCAATACCAAGGCACCTAACGCCTGCTACCTAGCAGGTTCTCAAAAAACACTTGTTGAATGAATGAAATTATAGCAAAAAAAAATTCTCTTATTATGTACTCTCTGGTTATACCCACATGCAGAGATTTATATGTTTATTTTAAAAGCTCAAACAGGATTTGGCAATAAGTACAGCACATTTCCTGTTCTGCCAGGAGACTTAGAGTCATAGTTTTTAAGTGAAAACACATTATTCACACCTTCCCTACCACCACCCGCATGCTCCTGCCTTGCGTGTGCTGTGTAGTCCATTCCCCTTTGGAGACCTGTGGCTCTAGATTTGTGAATCTAGATCAGTTGTTCTCAGCCCTGGCGGCTCAGCAGGAACCCCCAGAGCTTTCCACCCTCCCTGTGCCTGGGAGCTCTCCGGAACCACAGGCTGCCGCATCTGAACCAGGCACCGCTGATTCCAATGCTTGGCCAGGCTACACGGGCCACTTAGCGAATCTCTTTCATAAACTTTTCATAAACTTGCTACCCTCATTTCACAAAATGTGTTCGGTCATTCTCCAGAGCAACTCTTTCAGATGTTTCCAGGAAATCTTGAGTTCAAAAACACCCCTCTAGTATTGGGTTTAAAAAAAAAAATGCATCTGAACTGGGTGTGTGCCACGGTGCCCAATGCAATCAAGGTCTTGGGGTCCCTCGGTCCACTCCCCACCCCCACGTCAGAACGTCCAAGGGCGGGCAGACTAGGTGTGCCTCCATAGTAAGAGGGGATCACTGGAGGTGGACTTTTCAGGCCGTGTGCACCTCGGAGGGAAGACAGGTCTGTAGGCTCAGCTAGAGATTCTCATGGAAGCCAGAGGGACACGCTGAGCAGGGGGAGGAGGAGGAGGACCAGGGTGGGGAGCACACTCTGCTAACTGACCTCAAACCTGTTCTGTCATGTGATAAAAAGGAGCCTGCAGGTGGAGGCCTGGGACTGAGGTTCATTTCTGGAGATGTGTGGGAATCTGGTGGCAATGCAGGTGTCAGGCTGTGCCTCCCCTGTTGGCGGGAACACGTCCCCCGTGTGAGCTTTGCCTTGGTCTCGGGGCCTGGGGAAGGTCTGCTGGGACGGGGCAGACCGTGGCACCCATGAAGCAAGTTCACTGAGCTCTGTGCTGTCTCTGAATTATTCCCCGGGGCCTGTCTGCTCCTGGGCTTGCATCTCCCAGATGGGGGTTAGGTCTGCTGGCCTTTCACCTGCCCACCTCTCCTACCTGCCCAAGGGTCGGCAGGGCTCGAGGGTCTGAGTGGAGGCTTCGCAGGAACTCCGTGTGTACGGAGAACAGCAAGTATCCTGTGCTGCCTCTAAGCCCAGCTAGGACGCGGGATTAGGAGGCCCCTACTTGAGGGTGGTGACAGACCGGTGCTGAAGGACTCTGTGGGTAACTGTGTTCTTCCCCTCCTCCAGGCTGCCCATTCTCCAGGGAGGGACATTTGCTTTTCTGGCACCCTCCCTGGCCATGCTGTCTCTTCCTGCCTGGAAGTGTCCCGAGTGGACACTCAACGCCAGCCAGGTGAACACCAGCTCTCCTGAATTCACCGAGGAATGGCAGAAGAGGATCCGAGAGGTAACGGGACACGAGGGTGGGCGGGGTGGGTGTGTGCGTGGAGTGGAGGGATACTCAAGGGGTGGGGGGGCTACTGTGTTGATTCACTTGTTCAGCATTCATTGTTCAGGTCACCACTGGGCAGGAACCTGGACGGTAAGACACTGCTGCAGATAAAGCAGTGTGTCGATATGCAGGACTGGGTGGGAGGGAGAGACCAAAGTATTCCCATCAGTAAATAAAAAGGGGGAATTTCAGGGAGTTACTGTGCCATGAAGAGAATCAAGCAGGGTGATGAGCGGGGATGGATTGGGGCTGCCGGGGTGGAAAAGATGGAGGGGATGTTAGGTTTGCTTGGAAACACTCCCACATTTCAAGGAGGAAGAGCACGGGCATTCTCCATGCCAGTCCCAGGAGGCAGAGAGGTTTTTAATTAAGTCATCAAGTGTCATTGTGGACGCCAACCATGTGCTAAGTGCTAGGACTGCAAAGAGACGAGGAGACACGTCACAGCGATCGATGGTGATGATGATGATGATGGTGATGGTGATGGTGATGGTGATGGTGATGGTGGAGATGATAATAGGAGCAGACTGCAGTAGCTAAGCTCTTAGAGCTTTCCAGACATTTTGCTGCAGGTTTTTCATTGATGCACAAGTGCCATGCTGCCTGTATCCACAGTGGGCTCCGACTGAGGGGAAAACCATGGTGCAGGACCAGGTCTGGCTCAGTACCGCTCTGGCAGTACTGCCCACTGCTGTCTGCCCAGTCTGCCCGCTTGGGCCAGCGGGGCCCCTGTGCTTATCTGCTGGGAAACCTGACCCTTAATTCAGTTGCATCATCAGGGCCAAGGGACTGGTTGGCCTTAATGTACGAGGGGGGACTCAAAAAAACCCAGAATTATTGATAAAAAATAGTGTATTTATTCTCACTTGTTTAAACTTCGGTCACCTTCAAAGTACTCTCCATGGGATGCAATACATCTATCGAGACTCTTTTTCCCACTGCTCAGAACAGTTTTTGAACTCGTCAATGTGGATGCTTTTCAGTGCTTCTGCCATTTTTTTGTTCCGCCTCTTTGACATCGGCAAACGTTTCCCTTGGTGGACTTTTTTCATCCAGGGAAACAAAACAAAAGTCACTCCGGTAGAGACTGGGTGAACAGGGAGGGTGGGGCATGGGGGTCATGCCATTTGTGGTCAAAAACTGCTGAAAACTGAGCACGGTGCGGGCCGGTGTGCTCGTAAATCACCCATCATGAAATGGGCAAACAGGTTGGAAGAACCTTCAAAAAAATTCACTGAAGCCGAACACAGCCGCTCACAACAACATCAGCTGGTGCACTGATACAGATGGGCTCCTAGCAGGGGAAGCCTGTACTCCAAAGGGCCGTCCCTCCAGAAGAGAATTCCATTTGTTGTTGCTTTTTTTTTTGCTCCCCCCACCATAGACTCTGAAGTTTGGCCTAGCTCCAGGTTGGCTTATCTCATCAGCAGATAAGGGAGTCACACACTCAAGATTCTGGACGGAGTGTTCAGACACACCCGTAGGGAAAGTAGACTCTACAATCCTCCCTGACATGGGGGTTGAAGGGGCAAGGGTGGCTTGTGGGTGGGGCCCTATATGAAAGAGTACAGGTCACTTGAGATCTCTAGGAAACCCAACCACCTCCCTCCCAGCCGGCCTTAAACACCTAGGCCTGGAGCCAGGCCAGGGGCCACCTCCTCCAGAGCAGGCACGGAAGGACCCAAGCACCACCCGATGAGGGGGCTCCAGTACAAAGTGCGTTCAGACCTGCCTTCGGCACTGCCTCCCCTGGGCTCACTAGAACCAGGCCAAGGACACGCCAGACTCAGAGCAGAGTCTGTTCCCAGGATAACCCCGGGAGCCAAGCTGGCAAGCCTTGGACCAGCAGGGCTCCATCCTGCAGCCCGCCCCGATCCGTGCTCAGTGTCCTAACGCCCCGTGGCTGTGATGACAGTCTCGTCTCCTGTATGTGAAACATTCAGGAGGAGGGGACACGGCACAAGATCCCTGTTCTTGCCCTTATTCGACCAGGGAGAAGGAACAGAATCAACAGAACGTTCCAGCGCACACTACCACTACTGTATGTTCGATGATGTTGCTTCCGTTTTACTTTTTCTGCCCTATGAACTCATTTAGTCCATGACCCATCTTAATCTTATGTACATGTGTCCTGCTGTGCCATCGACACTCACAGTGCTCACTGCTCCTTGTCCTCTCAGTAACTCTGGGTCCAGTTGTGTTAGATGACTTTCGGTTTTCGGTTAGACTCAACCCTGACGCCACCGTCCTTCATCTCAGACTGAAGATGTATCTAGAAATATCGCTAATAAATAATCTTATTGTTTTCAACTTATTTTATCTTTTAATGTTTATTACTTTGTCAGTCCTCACCTGAGGACATGAGCATTGACTTTAGAGAGAGGGGAAGGGAGGTAGGGAGAGAGGGGAAGGGAGGGAGGGAGAGAGGGAGAGAAACATCGATGGGAGAGAGAAACAGGGATCAGTTGCCTCCCATACGCGCCCCGACTGGGGACTGAACCTACAACGCAGGCATGTGTCCTGACCAAGAATTGAACCCACAGCCTTTTGGTTTAGGGGATGACACTCTAACCAACTGAGCCACACTGGCTAGAACTCAACTTATTTTCAGTGTAAAGGGATAAAGTAGCATCATTTAGTAAAGTAATTTGTTGGGTGGCTCGTGTTCAGGCTGCGCCATCTCCTGTTTTTCCCACTGGGCTCCCTCCGCAGCCCACTCCCTTGCTCCTATCAGAAGAGGGGTTTTGAGTCCTTCTCCATGGTCCTTCAGGCAGTGGGCAGCAAAATGAACACAGCTGAGCCCTGCTGAGTGACCTTCGCCAAGGTGCTTTCAAATGATTGAATAAGTATATTGTCACTGGACCCTCTCCACTGGGTAGGGTGCATCCTGAAAACACCACACTTCCCAGTCTGGCCCATAATAGCATCAGAATTCCAGTAAGTCCAGTTAGATTGATTTCTGTTCTTCCCATCTCAGGGAACACAAGTAAGTCTCTAGGCCTGGGAAAAGAATGTTTCTATACCCCTCTTATTTCTCAGCCTGTCCTCTAGAAACAGCTCCACAGGTGACTCACTTCCCTGTCATCCCTCATGTGTAGCTTGACCTTGCCACCTCCTCCCTGGGAAAGCCAGCTCTTCGTGCCCTCATCACCCACCTCTTCCGGGCACACATTCTCATTTTTCAATAATTTCACTGCCTTTAGGAAAATGTGAAATATGGAACGATCACTCGATATTGTGTTTCTTGGTTCACTCTTGCCCTGTTCGTGCTCCGAAAAGTGACCCTTGCGTTTTACGAGTTGGTACTCACGTCTGCGGGCCATCTGCGCCTCCGGTCTTGCTATAAATGGTAATCTGGGTCAGGGCTTCACTTGCGGAATAGGCAAAGCTCAAACAGGAAACCCCGTGGATACCAGTTTTTACAATATGCGAACCCCCATGCTCTGTGAAATGTCCAGCACAGGCAGCCTGCGGGCTCTGTGATGGGCCATAGACCCTCACATTCGCCCACCAAGGGCACAGGTGCCCCTGGCTTTGGCAATGCCGGTGACTTCAGATGGATATGGGGATTCTGTTGTTTGTGAGCCTGCATGTGCGTGTGCATGCCTTGTGGCCCAAGGTGTCATCTCGTGGGCCTCAGCGACTACTTTTAAAGTCACACTTCCCTCCTCTTTTGAAACTGAGGGGCGTCAACATGAGCTACCGGTATTTGAGATTCGACTGAAAATCCTGCCCCGCAAAAGGTGAAATGTCGATACCGCTTTCCATGGTCTACTTGCCAGACCAAACTGCCGGTCCGTCGGCCACAGCCCGAGGACCTATGGGGTTACGCAGAAATCACTCTGGGCGCATCTGTGCGCACCGTCTGCCGCATCCCAGGTAGCTCGGTCCGCTGGCTGAATGCAGACTTGCCTTTCTTCTCCCCCCAGGCCCTTCTGTTGACAAGTCATGCTCTTCCAGGCTCCTACTTTCTCTGCAGCACTTGTAACAAAGCTCCACCCAGAGCTTTCTGGATTCAAACACCCACACAGTGGGCCCCAAGTCTCTGTTGCTGCAGTTTGATTATCTGGTGACGTAGCACCTGCCCCTGGAAGGGGGGGGCCCTATGAATCCCTCCTGTATAACCCCCCTTTCTTTCCCTGACTATAACTATTTCCCTTGAATTAGCAAATGCTGTTGATCATCTTCTTCCTTATTCGAATGTCTTTTTCATATCACTCAAGACATGGGATCTCTGAGGCTAGCGTTTTGGGTGCCATTCGCTAGCGGGCTAATTCCAAACAGTGCCCACTAGGATACTCGTGAGTAACGATCTTTTAAAGGGAGGGTGAGGCCACAGCCACATGACAGCCCATGAGAAGGCCGGCGCGCCTGGCTTTGAACGGGGCCAGCCCTTGTGCAGGGACCCCACCAGCGGCCCTCCTGATACCTCGGGTAGCACAATGCTTGTAAGGACACAGTGGGTCGGTCTGAGCCACATAGCTAGTGAAGTTCAGCCAGAACCGTCTGCTGTTCTTCTTCCCTTGGAAAAACAGCCCTTTTGCAGGTGCCTGTGCCCTGATTACCCGGCAGTGGTACACTTCAGTAATCTAATCTTCCTTTTTTTTTATCTCAGGGTGGGCCCTCTGTTAACAGGGCTTTCTGATCTCTAGAGAACAGTTCTGTGTAGTTCCAGACCAAGATATCCCTACGAATTGCACTTGTCACGCTGGTGGGCGCTGGGCGTTTGCCCGGTTGATTGCCCAGTCTCAGAAGGCTGTGTGTTGCGCTACCTTTTCCAAATAGGGGTGCTCTCTTCTTCAGGAAAGCCTCGTTTTGCCATCTCATCAATAGAATGAATCACAGAACACATGAGGTGGGGGGGGGGGCTTTGTTTGTTTGGTATTGGTGTTTTGCTGTTGTTTGTTTCTGCTGCCCCTAGCGAGCCTACACTCAGGTTTGATACATTCAAATTAAAACTAAATAGAGAACAAGAAGCAGGATTTGCTCACCCCGCTCTGCCAGATGCCAGGGGCAGGATTTCCCTTTCCAGACCTCCTGGGGACTGTAATTCCTTTTGCACGCATCTCTTGCCTTCACACTATCCAAGGAGAAAGATCTGGCAAGTTAATTTGTCTCTTCTCCTACCTAATGACTTCTGCAGCTCAAAGCATCTCCGGGTTCTCATGAAGTGTCTGCTTCTGCCACCACTGCGGCACAAACCCCTGCCACACTCAGAAGCACTTACCTGTGTTTTGAGGACACTGAGCAAGAATTCTAGCAGGCAATTCCCCTGGGACTGGAATGGTATTAGTGGTGAGAGAGGACACGTAGGGATGTGGGTCATGCTGTCCCTGTGCTGAGCGACGCCCATGTCTTCTTCAGTACACTTGCTGTTAATGTCGGGGGTGCGATACATGGAGTCCTCTAAAGCCAGAGTCAGCAAACCACGGCTCTTGAACCGAATCCAGTCTGTGGTCTGTGTGTTTATTTTTTAAAAAATTTTTTAACTACCCACAAACTAAGAATGGCTTTTACATTTTATAAGGCTGTTTAAAAAGAGAGAATATGTAACAGAAACCTCATATGGCCAACAAAACCTAAAGTATTTACTATCCTGCCTTTCACAGACCAAGTTCGCCACGGGCTCTGAGACACAGGCCTGGGGCAGGGTTTCCTCTTGCCCGGGGCTAAGGCGGGAGACGCTCATTCCCCGCCCCCGCCCCCCCCCCCCCCCCCCCACATTATCTCCTAGTGTTCCCTCCGGGAGCCCAAACCCGGAGTCCGACCTCTGGTCCTCTAGCGCCATCTGCTGGTCCAGTGTTTTTCACCAGTGCGACAAACGAGAATGTTCTTACTAGTTTCAACCTCATTCTATTTTATTTTTTAAAGATTTATTTATTTATTTTTAGAGAGAGAAGAAGGAAGAGAGAAAGAGAGGGGGAGAAACATCAATGTGGGATTGCCTCTCACACACCCCCTACCAGGGACCTGGCTCAAAACCCAGGCACGTGCCCAGATTGGGAACTGACCCATCCACCCTTTGGTTCCCAGGCCGGCGCTCAATCCCCTGAGCCACACTCAACCTCATTTTATTAATGGGTTGATTGATTGAGTTTACTTCCTGAGCCCACCTATCGGAATTTAAGGTAGATTCTCCGTGTTCCACTGAGTTACATGTGTCCACACACCTCTCAAGTCTTGAAACTGCTGACGGTCAGCAGATCCCCTGTACATCACGATACCCGCCACAAATAAAAGTGACGTGAATATAGGAGCGGTAGGGATGCCCTTAGCCACTGGGATATGAGAGGGAATGGGGAGGTAAAAGGGAGCCAATTTTAAGAAATTGGCGGCAGCAGAAACAGCAGAAAACTGTGGGAAGGGCTGGCAAGTTCAGTCTGTAATACATTAGACCGGTTTTGACTCTGCCGCCCCGTGGCAAGGTGGTTTCTCTTTGTACCTGTCTGGCGCTGAGTGAGATGAATGACGGCAATGCACGGGCAGGAGGAGCAGGGTTATGGTGTTATCGTGCGGTACTCACCCGCGAAGCGGAGCCCCGTTCTTTGAAACTGGACTTGGCTTGGCTGTAAGTGTTATCGCACACTCTAGGGCAGCCACTAAAAATTGTTTCAAAAGAAGAGAAAATGCTATGAAATGAGATAAAATGTAATCACATAAAAGGCTCCATTAAAACCACAAACAGTGGAAAAAGAGTGGAATACAAACATAGGAATAAAGAACAAAGGGAACAATTAGAAAACAGTGATGAATCGGGTATGTACTAATTTGACCATATCAGTGACCACTTTGAACATCGCTGGTCTCAATGCACCAATTAAAAGACAGAGATTGGCCTTGGCTGGTGTGCCTCAGTGGACTGAGTGCGGGCTGTGAACCGTAGGGACACCAGTTCAATTCCCAGTCAGGGCACATGCTGGGGGCGTAGGCCAGGTCCCCGGGAAGGGGCATGTGACAGGCAACCACACATTGACGTTTCTCTCCCTCTCTTTTTCCCTCCCTTCCCCTCTCTAAATGGATAAAATCTTATTAAAAAAAAAAGAAGAAGAAGACAGAGATTTCCAGGGTGGATATAAAAACAAGACCCAATTCTATGTTGTCTACAAGAAACCCACTCTAAATGTAAAGTCACGTGAAGACTAAATGTAAATAGATGGAGAAAATATATACCATGCTAATACTAATCAAAAGGAAGCAGAAGCCACTGTGCGACTTTTAGAAAGAGCAGGCTTCAAAGCAAGGAAAGTTATCAGGAATGAAATGGAATTATAACATCGGGACTAGCAAACTGAAAGAAGGACCAATAAAGAAAACCAAATCAGTCCAGTGGATCAGGGGTCGGGAAACTACAGCCAAAAGAGCCAAATCTGGCCCATTGCCTCCTCCTGCACAGCCCACAAGCTAAAAACAGTTTTATATTTTAAGTGGTTGAAGAAAAGTCAAATGAAGAGTAATAAATTGTGATGTGTCAAAATTATGTGAGATTCCCATTTCAGAGCCTATATGTGAAGTGTTACTGGACAGAGCGTGGCTCGTGTGGTCTGGGAAAGTTCTGACAGAGCCCATACAGCCTGCGTCGTCTGAAATACTCCCTCTCTGGTCCTTTAAAGGAAAAAAAAAATTGGCAAGCCCTGCAATAGAACATAGGAACACAGAGAAAAATAAAGCCAACATGTTCAGTACACCATTAAGTGATGCTAGTATTAAGAGTCATCATCATCATCATCACTATGGGTAATGGATACGTTTAAAGGCTACTTCCCAAGAAGGTTCGTATTAAATGGAAATGACCAACAGGTGGTCCGGAACCAGAGCAAGGAGAGAGATCAGAGCTCAACTTCTCTCGGGTCCTTCGTGGTGCAGCCTTGCCCCTGCACTGCCCCTGAATGTAGCACTTAGGGGTGACTAGGTTTAGAAGTGGCCCAGGATGGGCTGAGGCCCACAGTCCTGCCACAAGCCTCGGGATGCCTGACCCGCGCTCTCTCTCCAGTTGCAGGGCGTCATCATGGTTGCTTCCTGTTTCCAGATGCTCGTGGGCTTCTCGGGCCTCATTGGCTACCTCATGCGCTTCATCGGCCCCTTGACCATTGCTCCCACCATCTCCCTGGTGGCCCTGCCTCTCTTCGATTCTGCCGGCGATGATGCCGGGGCCCACTGGGGGATCGCTGTCTTGTAAGTCCTCGCTGGGGAGGGAGCGCCGTCCAAGTTCTCTTTGGTGGAAGGTGACCCAGTAAGAATAATAAGAGCCCTGCACATTGGCCAACTCTGGAGTTCACAGATACTTTCATGAACATTATGATGCTTTGAAAAGCAATGAAACGGCTACTTAGAATTTATTATCACTACTGTTCATGATGTCGTGAGTACGCACAATGAGCTAACCACAGGCAGGAGAGACTATTTAGTGTAGGATTCACAGTAGATTGATACGGTCAGTCCCCTGCCTACTAGGTTTTCGCTGAGCAAATGTTTGTAAACCTCTGGCACCTGGGAAGGGTGCAAAGACATGTCCTCAGGACTCAGGCACATTACAGTGTCTCAGAGAGAAGACTTAGACACCAGGAGACAGTGACGAGAGTTAGAATGTCAGGCGTGATCAGGGGCAGGGGTGGTGACAGCCAGTGGGGGGCATCAGGACGGCTTCCTGGAAAAAGCGGCCTTAAGCATTTAAACAGAGCTTTGAAGGGACTTGAGGATGACACCAGACACTGTCATTCACTCTGCCCGTTGTGGTCTGACCACCGGTACCTGTAGAATGACCTGGGAGAGAAGACAGTCTCAGGCCCTGGCCTCACTGGCTCCAGCCGCTGCACCCATTCAGCTGCCACCCCCAAGGAATGCTAGCCCCCACCCCACTATTCCTCTTCAGCCACCAGCAGCTTCTGAAAGAGAATGCCCCCCCCCCCCCCTTTTCAGAGACGGCAGGACGCTGCCCGTGCTGCAGAGCAGGGCCTAGAAGGGGACCCTGCAGCCGTGGTGGCTCAGCGTCCTGCACCCTGGCTCAGGACGGGGCCCCAACTCACCAGGTCAGGTGTGGTTTCTGTTCTAGGACCGTCTTCCTCATCACGCTGTTTTCCCAGTACCTGAAGAACACCGCGGTGCCCGTGCCCGTGTATGGACGGCAGAAGGGGCTTCACATCTCTAAGTTCCAGCTGTTTCAGGTCTTCCCGGTAAGAAGCACTCCCACCCCTTCCACCCTTACTTGACTCGCCTGGAGAGTGAGGGGCCTCCTGCACTCTCGGGTGACTCGCAAATCAAATGCTCCCTGTGGCCTCTGCTCTGTGACCTTCCTCAGTCCCTCTGCGGTCTGCGGAAACACTCCCTCACCATTGGGGTGATGCTGTCCCAGTCTTTCTTCCCTGCTTCTCTCCCAGGAGCAGAGCACCCTGCCCCAGGTCGCTGCCCTGGGCACAGGGTGGGGCAGCCTTCTCACATTTCCTGGGCCATCGTCCGATCGAGTTACTAAGGAGGCCACCAGGCTCACTGCTAATTAGATAAAACTAGGGGCCAAGATGTTTAGATCAGGTTCTTTCTCAGTGGCTCATGGGTAATTCAAGTGCTGTGAAGATGATGGGACCTCCAGTGCCTTCTCTGTTGCATTTGTAGCACACTGCCAAGGATGGGTAGCTGTCAGCCACACACGTGTTTTCAGGTTTAATTGAACGGTGACCTCCATTTCTTGCTGTAAAAAGATACTTCCACATAGTGATCTCATCGAACCCTCACACCCCTGTAGGCCAGTGGCTCTAAAATTCAGTGTGCGTACGTATCACCTGGGGACACCGCTAAAAATACAGATTTCCAGGGTTTAGCTACGAGAGATTAAAAATCATATTTCTGAGGGCCCCGCTCTGAGAAATGCTGCTTCAGGCTCTACAGAGCAGTGATTGTAATTCCATTGTACAGATGAGGAAACTGAGGCTCAGAGAATTTGAGCCAAGGTCATGTGACCGGCCAACAGTAGAAAGGGAGACAGACTATGTAATAAGTGCCCACTTTAGCGGACAATCTGCCTCTATTTGACGCAAAGGCTCCCCATTGTTTATTTTCTATGTTCCTTTAATGTGCTAATTATCCACCACACGCTAAGCTAAATTCCCATTGTCGGGGAGGGGTTGGCAGGGGCTGGGGCAGGCGCGGTGGTGAAGGCGGCTTCCTCTGGCAGGTGCTGCTGGCGCTCTGCATTTCGTGGCTCCTCTGCTTCGTGCTCACGGTGACCAACACCCTCCCCTCGGCCCCCACAGCCTATGGGTACCTGGCCCGCACCGACACCAAAGGCCACGTCCTGAGCCAGGCCCCCTGGTTTCGCTTCCCTTACCCAGGTAATGAGAAGATGGGGACCCTTCTGGCCTGGGACCCATTTCCTAGGACTGCCCGTGGGGCCCAGGGTAGGGGATGGAGCATTGAATAGGGGCGGAGGTGGGCTTTCCTCCAAGGAACCTGACAGTGAGGCACAGGCCCTAGGGAGTCCTTATCAGACCCATGAGAGAAGAAGGAAACCCCTGGGTTGTCTTAAGACTCCTCTGGAGACAGGGCATGGTAGCGAGAATGCTGGGGCACTGCGTAAGGCTGTGGACGGTGGCTCCTGAGGCAGGCGGGGCACCTACACCTGTCACTCAACGTATTAGTCTCCGAGTTCTCTTTTAAAAACATTTTTTACTGTATTTTTTCCTTTACCATTTAGTCCCCTCACACCCCCCGCCCGCCACAATCACCACACTGTTGTCCATGTCCACGAGTCCTTTTCGTCTCCCATTTCTGCTGTGGCAAAGTAGCACAAACTTAGTGGCTTCCAACGACCCGTATTTATTATTTCGCTGCTAGACAAGAGGCTCCCTCTGAGCCGGCCTATGTCTTTCATCCCCTCTCCGCGTGTTGCTCAGAGTCTGTGAGCCTGGGAGCAGGGCGAGGACAACGAGGTCCCCACCTGCTAGCTGGACCTTTGCGTGTCCTCCTGGATTCGGTAGATCCCATACAAGGGAGGCCTGGGACTGAATGAAAACGCTTCTGGGGAGACAAGTTCAAGGCCATCCCTTAGGCCACTCCCGGTCTCCTTTCCCTGCAGTTCTTGGCTCAGGGTGTGTAGATAACCAGGTTCCAGGGATGGCTGCCCCGGCCTGTGGACCAGGGGGTTGGGGCTCCCTGAGTAAGACTCTCATCTCCCAAAGGCTTCGAGGTCTTTCTGGGAAGATGCTCCATTGCTGCTGCTTCTTGTGCACAGTGATCTCAAGGTCAGGGCTCTGACCCACCCTGAGGGAGGAATGGTAGAGCAGGAGTCTGAGCCAAATTCTCCGGACAGTCGTGGGGTTGAAGACATGCTGCCCAGTCTTTGAAGCCTTCCAGACACCCCTCCGGCAAAGATGTTACTTGGGGTTCAGCAGCCTGTTATCTTCTGGGTTAATACTGCGTCTGCATTGCGTTTTCAGGACAGTGGGGCCTCCCCACCATCAGCCTGGCTGGGGTCTTTGGGATCATCGCTGGGGTGATATCCTCGATGGTGGAATCTGTAGGCGATTATTATGCCTGTGCCCGGCTGGTGGGGGCCCCACCCCCTCCGAAGCACGCCATCAACCGCGGCATCGGCATTGAGGGTCTCGGCTGCCTGCTGGCAGGGGCCTGGGGGACCGGGAACGGCACCACCTCCTACAGCGAGAATGTTGGGGCACTGGGAATCACCAGGGTAGGTGGCTCCTGGGGCAGGCGGGGTACCTCAATCTGCCACTCAACGCATTAGTCCCCTATTTCTGCTGTAACAAATTAGCACAAACTTACCGGTTTCAAACAACCCAAACTTAGTATTTTACTGATGTGGAGGTCAGAAGTCTGACACGGGTCTCTGGGAGCTAACATTGGCAGGGCTGTGTTCCTACCTGGAGGATCCAGGGAAGAATCCATGTCCTTGCATCTTCTGTCATCTAGAGCAGAAGTCCCCAACCCCTGGGGCCGTGGGCTGGTACCTGTCCGTGGCCTGTTAGAAACTGGGCTGCTGGGATGAGGGGTGGGAGGGGAGCTTGTCTGAGCCCCGCCTCCTGGTCCCCGCCCCTCGCCCCCAGTGGTGGAAAAACTGGTCCCTGGCGCCAAAAATGTTGGGGACAGCTGATCTAGAGGCTGCCTTCATTCCTTGGCCACCTGCCCCCCCCCCCCCCGACCCCCGCCATCCTCCATCTTCCAAACCAGCAACTCTGGCCTCCCTTCCATAGTCACATATCCCTGAGTACAGCCAGGAAAGGTTCCTGCTTATACCTATTCATGTTATTACATCGGGCCTACCTGGCTGTCTCAGGATACCCTTTCCAACTCAAAATCCTCACAGTCATCACCTCTGTGAAGTCTCTTTGGCCATGCAAGGTAACACGTTCCCAGGCTTGGGGGTTAGGACATGACCTCTGTGAGGGGCCAGCATTCTGTTCAGCGTACTGCCCTTCTTGGTGCTGGCCACTCCACAGGCAGAAAGTCTAGCCTGGCAATTGCAGATATCAGTGGCTTTGAAGTGCTGAAGAAATGTTTTACTTTCCAAGATTTGGGGGTCAGAACTCCGAACCTGAATATTCAGCTGCCACCTGGTCACACCCTCATCCTTTCCCAAAGGCACCATGCGGGAGCAGAGGGGGCTCGCTGCCGAGTTAGGAGGTGCTGCTCTTGGGAGTCTGTCCAGAATGCTGATGGAGGTGCCCCGGGAGCAGCGAAGAGGCCTGTGCGGGCGTGTGGCCTGGCTGGTGCTGAGCTTCTCGTCTTGATGTCCCTGAGTGCTGCAGGTGGGGAGCAGGATGGTGATTGTCGCCGCGGGCTGCGTGTTGCTCCTGATGGGCATGTTTGGGAAGATTGGGGCTGCGTTCGCCACCATCCCAACCCCCGTGATCAGAGGCATGTTCCTGGTGATGTTCGGGATCATCTCCGCTGTGGGAATTTCCAATCTGCAGGTGAGCCAGGCGCCCCTGGGCAAACAGCAGCATTTCCTGTCTTGAAAGGAGCTCGTGGGGATTGAGGTGAATGGAACAGGGCTGGGGAAGGGGAGGCGCAGGGACTCCCTGGTCCCAGTAACCACACTGCTCCCCCACCCCACCCCACCCACCATGGAAGAAAGACATAGCTAGAAGCGTCCCAAACTGGAATTGTATCGATTTGAATTGGATTATCCGAACCACTGAGCTCCCAAAGTCAAGTGGGAATTAGGGCTTGGCTTGTCTGCTGAGAATGTGGGTTGCTCTGAGTTCAGCCCCCTCCACTGAAACCTCTGGTGGCAGTGGGAGGGGAGGGGTACTCGAGGGATGTGAGGTTGGCGTGCAGCAAAGGTGCTGAGGCTCCAGGCTGCTGCGGGGGCCTCTCTCCCACAGTACGTGGACATGAACTCATCCAGGAACCTGTTTGTCTTCGGCTTCTCCATCTTCTGTGGGCTCGCCATTCCCAACTGGGTGAACAAGAACCCTGAGAAGGTCCAGACAGGTGATTCTCCATCCTCTGGACTGGGACCACTCCAGGGGCAGCACCCGCGGGGCCCTATATCCCTGGGAATCCTTGTCACTTTTATCTCCACGCCAGGGATTCTTCAGCTGGACCAGGTCATCCAGGTGCTGCTGACCACAGGCATGTTCGTTGGTGGATTTCTGGGCTTTCTCCTGGACAACACCATCCCTGGTAGGGCTCACCTTCACTCTGTAAGCTAACAGTTTGGGTGTGGTCAGCATTTGGGCCACTCACCTTGCTTCTCCAGTCCTGATTACACCAGGTCAGGCTGACCACAGTCAGAGCGGGCCCTGGGTCTGGGTGGGGTCTATGGATCTGTATTAGTTTTCGAGGGCTGCAATCACAAAATACCGCAGTCTGGAGCTTAAACAACAAAATGGACTTTCTCTGAGACTGGAGGCTGGAAATCTGAGATCAAGGTGTTGGCAGGGCTGGTTTCTCCTGAGGCCTCTCCCCTGGGCTTGCAGACAGCTGCTTTCTCACGGCATCCACACCTGCCCTTCCCCTGAGGGTGTGCATCCCTGGTGTGTCTCCATGTGTCCTAGCCTCCTCTTTTTATAAAGGCGCCCATCAGATTAGTTTAGGCCTACCTGAAAGCCCTCATCTTTAACTTAGTCATCTCTTCTCTGGTCGTATCTCCAAATACAGTCACATTCTAACATGCAGGGCCTAGGGTTTCAACATGCAGTTTTTTGGGGGGGACACAATTCAACCCATAACAGGGCCCTAGGGTGCCCTGCACCAGAAGCACCAGAAGCAGAAAGAAAAAGACACAGCCCCAGAGCTCTTGGTGAGTCTAGTTGATGAGGGAGAGAGCGTGGGTATTCATTCATTCATCCATTCATTCGTATTTCGATGAAAACTCCTCGAGCACTTGTGTTTCAGGGGCTGTGTACAGGCATACGAGTCTTATTGCACTTCACTTTATCGTGCTTCACAGATGCCACGGTTTTGTTTCATTTTACAAACTCCACCAGCAAAAAGATTGTGACTCATTTTATTAGGATACTCATTTTATTCTGGTGGCCTGGAACTGAACCCACAATACCTCGGAGGTAGGCTTCTGCTGCAAATACAAAACGCAGAAAGACACGCCCCCTGCCTTCCAGAAACCCACAGGCTAATGGCAGAGAGAGACAAGAGCAAGCGACAATTACAATACAGGGTAATAAGTGTGAGGATGAGCAAATGGGGTCTCTAAGTGCTGAGGAGGGGGAAGGTGGAGAGCTCAGAGCTACCATCGCCGATGGCTTTCAATGCCCCCTTCTTGACCCTCCCACAGCCTCTTGAAAGGACCTTTATGATGGCACCTGCTTCGGGGTATTCTATTTTCCACATTCTCCTCCGAGTATAAATAAAATGTGTCTGCATTCCAGAAACATTAAAATATGGAAAGGCCAGCCCCTGTATGAAAGGACGGTGGTTTACAGGAGGTCGCATCCGGAGCTCTGTGCTGTGTTAGCTGCCCAGTGGGAGCTCAGGCAATGCCTGGGGAGCTGAGCTGGGCTGAACTGAGCTGCGATTCCTGAGACCGGCTGGCAGCTGGCTCTGTTGGCAGGTGGAGGGCGCTGAGACCTCATGGCTGTCTGCAGGGGGCGCCAGAGGCCCCCTCCAGCCCGCCGTCTTCCACTCTGGCGGCCCAGTCCTGACTGTTTACTGTCTGCTCTCAGGGAGTCCGGAGGAGAGAGGCCTCCTGGCATGGAATCAGATCCAGGAGTCTTCGGAGACGACGAAGGTCTTGGAGATCTACGGCTTCCCTTGCAGGATTGGCACCCAGGCCTGCGCTTCCTCCTGGACCCGGTGTCTCCCCTTCTGGCCCAGACTGGAAGGCAGTGGGAAAGAAGAGGTGGGAATGAGCCAGCTCACACTCTGCTCCCAGGATCCCTCAGGAGAGCCTCCCAAGGGAGCCGCAGAAACCAGGATTGAGGCTGTCTCTCCTGACACACATCTCTAAGCACGTCCCTAAGCCCCACCCCCCAGGACCTGTTGATTGCCCCAGGCACGCACAGGTGGGGACCACACCCTCCTCAGCACCTTCGGTGGCCTGTCCACCTCGATGGCCAGATAAGCGTTAAATGAAGACCATGATAAGCGTGCTTGGAAGAGGCCAGGCCTCAAACTGCATCCTTCCGCTGGGCTCCAGCCTCACATCTCCAGTATAAACCAGTGTAGCCCCATGTGCCCGCAGAAACTCCCTCAGTCCACATGTTCCTGGCAGTATTTTGATGCCTTAGGAGAAAAAGGTGGCAGGGGATGGAGATGGGGCTCTTGGCTGGAAGAACAGGTCTCTTCCTCTCCAAAGAGGCAGGTGGCCCTGCCAGCCCCTCCAGGCCCTTCCACTCTGTGCCCCAAAGGTTTGTAACCCCCGTACGCCCCCAGGGGGAGTCCTTGGGGGTTGGGTCCTACATCACAGGACAGTGAGTGGTGAGAGCTGGGCTGTGGAGCAGACAGGAGGTGAAGTGGTCCAAGAATGTGGGGCCTTCCGTGGAGGGGAGTCACTGCTGCTATGGTGTCTCAACTGTAAAGAGCCAGGTGGACCCCTCCTCTCTGCACGCTCAGGGGTTAGTCAGCATTCTCCAGAGAAACCGAGCCCATAGGTTGTGTCTGTGTGTACACAGACACATGTACATGTGTCCATGGCATACATGTGTGTGCACACATGCGTATGTGTTACTAGGTATATACTATATATACACATATGCGGTTGATATGTAAATATACACACACAGGAGAGAGAGAGGGAGAGAGAGAGAGACTCGAAGCAATGGGCTCCTGTGATTGTGGAGGCGGGCAAGTCCAAAGTCTGCAGAGTAGACACACCAGTAGGCTGGGCAGATTGCAGCTGAGTCCCTGAGGGTAGTCATTGCAGGACTCCCTGTTCCTCGGGGGAGGTCAGTCTTTTGGTCTCTTAGGTCCTTCAACTGATTGGACAAGGCCCGCCACATTGTGGCAAGTAGTCTGCGTTACTCAAAATCTACTGATTTCAATGTTAATCTCATAAAATAAATACCTTCATAGAAACATCTAGAATAGTGTTTGGCCAAATATCACACCCAGTGTACAGCTCAGGGACATATACACTCCTTGTCAAGGAGCCTCACCAGAAAGTGCCCAGAACACTGTGAAATCTGGCTTGGCCTCCAAGGGGTCCTTATTACCAGAAGAAGCAAGTGTAGCTGATTCTACCTTGATGACCTGTAGCACACGTTTGAGGTCAGCACTGCTCCTGAGCTCCCAGAGCCTGGAGGATGAGTGGGTGGTCTCCAGAACTCTAGAACCCACCAGAACATAAACCTGAACCCAGAGTGTGCTGAAAGTACCCAGGACCATGGCACCTCCAGAGACAGGTCCTGCCTGTCCTTTTCTTGAGAGGCCTGCGGCCTGGGCCTCAGCTGCACCTAATACCCTCACCCCCCACCTGAATAGGAACACAGGGGGAGCAGGTGTGTGCCCTGCAGCAGGCCAGTCCCTTACACCAAACTACCCCGAAAGACCAACATGGAGCCGCGCTGCTCTTAATGCTTTATAATAATCAGAAACTAAAACCATCAAAATGCTCCTGGGGCAGTCCATCCAAAACACTCCCAGAAGGCTGAGGCATGTGCAGCTTTAGCTGCTGGCATTCGAACTTGGAAACGGTCCACGTCACGCGTCCCCTTCCTCCCAGCTGTGCCGCATTACAGATCTTCGTCGTCGAAGGTCTCCATGCATTGCAACATCAACATCTCATCGTCCATGGGAGGAGGGTCTGGTTCCTGCAACGCACAGGGTGGAAAAGGATTGCTTTTTATTTAAGGGTTCCTGGCCCAGGCCAATGAGGAGGCCCCACCCTCTCAGGTGTGCCCCACTTCCTCAGTTTCCGCCCCACATCTCTTCACCTGCATCTTCACCTCCAGCTTCCTGCCAGGAAGTAAGGTCAACGGGGGGAGGTCCCATTGCCATTTCCCTCTAGGATGGCCAGAAAGGCTTTTCCTGAATACCACAGAACTGGCTTCTTTGAAAATCTTAAAGCTTTATTCAAACGCCCATCAACAGAGGATGGCGAATTACACTGTGATGCACCCGCCAATGCAACGCCATGCAGCTATTTCAGTAAAAAGGAATGTGATCACTCCCTGTCTGCGGGATATACTAATTAAAAACGGCAAGACACAAGCAATGTGCACAGTAGACTACCATTTGTGTTCAAGAGAATATATAAATATTGGATGGCTGTTCAGAAAACTGGTAATGGGAGTTGCCTTTGGGGAAGGGAATGGGTAGCAAGCAAGGGGCACTGGTAGGTCAGAGACTAAGTTTTCTTTGTATATCTTTGTATATAACTTGAATTTTAAACCACACATAGGGGGTAGCTATTTGGAGATAATTTTTTAAAGAAGCAGCACTATCATATTTGTTTAGCAAGGATTTCTCATTCCCTTTGCAATGACCCCAGCCAAGCCCTCCGAATCCACATGACTTCTCCCCCTAAAAGTATGTTTCAGGGGTTGCACTTCCTGTCTTTCCCCGCCCCAGCAGAAAATGACCCCTGTAGTTTGTTGGCCCTGCTGGTCTGGGTTTGATCCCTTTGGGCTGTGGGGAGCATCCTCAGTCATCTCATGAATGTAGGACCTGGCCCCAAGGGTGATGGCCAGAGTAGGGGATGAGGCTGCAGGTGAAGCCTTTTCTGCTCTGGACAACGGTCCTCACTGTCTGTTCTCTACTGACGGGGGCAGGTGTGAGGGGAGCCGGTGTATCTGAGGCAGGACTGGTGGTCAAAGGAAGATCACCCGGGGCCCCCTGTTTAGGGGAGGACAATGGCAAAGGTTGAGAAAAGTGGGAGTCGGAGCTTAGGGGGTGCCAGGAGCCTCCATCCTGGAGGGAACCACACACTCAAGTCTCCGTCACACAAAGTGCTTGAACATTGTTCAAAATGTTCTAGTTCCTTCAGCCCCGGAAAATGGTGTCTGAGGCATCTTTAAGCGGCCGATTTAGCCACAGGCTGAGAGAGGTGTCGGCAGTGGGTAGAATTGTGTCCCCGCCAAATTCACATCCACCTGGAACCTTATTTAGAAATAGGGTCTTTGCAGAGGTAATTAGTTAAGGATCTTGAGATGAACTCATCCTGGATTTGGGGTGGCCCTCAATCCAAGGACTAGTGTCCTTATAAGATGATGAGAGGAACAGAGAGACACAGAAGACGGCCTTGTGACAACAGAGGCAGCAACTGAAAGTGACACAGCTATGGGTCAAGGAATGCCCAGGGCTGTGGGAGCCCCCTGGAGTGAGGACAAGGCACAGCGCGGCCCCTCCCTAGAGCCTGCAGAGAGCACAGGCCTGCTGACACCTTCACTCGGCCGGTCCTCCAAGCTATGAGAGCTGCTCACCACCAAGTTTGTGGCGAGTTTGTGGTTACAGCGTCCCAGGAAACCAATCCAGTGCCAGTTAGGTGTCATTCAGCCACCTCCCATGAGTGGATGGGGAGAGAATGGAATGTCCCTCTTTACACCAGTGTCTATGAAAAGCCCCAGGCCTCCTGCACCAGAACCTCCAGGGCAACTTGTTCAAAATACAGATTCCTGGGGCCCGATCTCCAAACACTGAATGAGAATCTTGGGGGATAGGGCACCAGGGATCGGCATTTCCGGGAAGCTGTCAAGGTGATTCAAGGTCTGGAGCCTCTGCTTTATGTGGGTGCTCCAGCGCCTGCTTGCTCTTTCTTTTCTGCCCTGTGTGCAGAAGGGAAGCAGGGAGAGCGAGCAAAGGCTGTCCCAGTGATGTGTGCTCGTGAAGGCTTATGGGAAAAGGGCCAAATGATTCCTTAGCCTGTTGGAAAGCTGTCCTAATTACTTTTAGATAAACATTTTCATTAGTACTGCTTAGCTTTTTACAATAGACAACTATATTTTTTGCTAAATTAGCAGAGAAAAGCTATGGCTATGAAGCGTCATGGCTCAGGCACAAACCCCTCCCCCCACAAAGCTTCCAGAAGGTACCTCCTAACCCAGACCTTCACTACTTGGGTCATTATATGCTGCACGGTCAGCTTTTTGGAAGCAGAAATTAATACCGTTCCAAAGCTGATGGCAAATGTCACCCCAGGGTCTCAGAAGATGAGGGAACAGTCAGCCTTTGGAAAGGCGTCGAGGAGTCCCACGGCAGTTAGGAACTGGGACCTGGTGGCTGCCCCGAAGAGCATCCCTCTTTCTCTCCACTCCACAGGCTGCATTAGGCTGAGGCCAACCATCCATGGAGCAGGCCAGAGAGAATGAAAGAATGACCCCCACCGATAGCCCTTGTGGTGTGACCCAGGTGAGGTCCAGCGAGGGCTCCCCTCCAGAGCCTTATGGATCCCAATGTGAGTGGACGGAGGGCTGAGGTCTCTTTGCACTCTGTTCTGTCCTACCTCTGTCCTACCTGTTTTTTTAAATCCTCACCCGAGAATGCACTTACTGATCTTAGAGAGAAAGGAAGGTGAGGGGGAGTAAGAGAGAGAAACATCAATTGGTTGCCTCTCATATGCACTCCAACTGGTGATTGAAGCCGTAACCTAGGTATGTGCCCTGACCAGGGATCGAACCTGCAAACTTTTGGTGTGCAGGACAATGCTACAACCAACACCAGGCCGGGGCTGGCCTACCTGTTTCAGCTGAGTGTTAACACAGCAAAGGCCATTAAAGAAGTCAACGATCTGCGTGTAGAGCTGAAATTTCTCTTCTGGGTTCTCTGGGTTGCAGCCAGCAAACAAGGAACTGACGACAGAGAGGAAGAAGAAACAGCGAATGTTTAGAACCCTGTCCTTTGACCTCTGCTTGTGCCCCTAAAAGACCTGGATTATGGCGTGGACCAAGCACTTTCAACACCCAGCTGACTCCTCAGATAGCTGGGAGCCTATCTTGGAAGGTCTGCATCACCTCAGCTCCAGTGTCACATCTGGAAACCCTGGCAAAGTAGGACGACAGGGAGACTGGCTGCCGTGTCCTAATTTAGTGTCCTGAGCTGTGGCCCCTGGAACAAGGGAGCAAGCTGTCCTCCTTCCCTGAGAGTCAACCTCTGCAGCGGAGCCCCCCGGCTCTGGCCCACCCATGGGTGCATCGTGCACTGAAGGTCAGCCCCTTCAGACGCCTCTACCCAGTGGGTCCCACACAGGTCACGGATGCAGAGAAAAGGCCTGTTTCCCAGACTCCTTTCCTGCTGCCTTCCTGGGACAGGGAGAGAAGCCCAGCAACCAGGGACCACAGAGAGAAGAAGCTGTGAGTTACACTGTGACAGCTGGCATTCTGATCTCACATACCCCTGGAATGAGATCCCCCAGCCAGCTAGAAGCCCTCTGGCAGCAGACCCTGCAGCTCTGCCTTTTCTAGGGAAAGTCAAAAAAGGATTATTTTAATAGGCTGTTTTCTTGTTCCACCAGCAAGGTAAGAATTTCCAAATATTGCTGGTCAAGTGCACTTCGGCAACTTCTTGGCCGAACTGTCTTCAGAGCTGACTTCAATATCTGCCTCCGGCGAGCCTCCGCAAAGTCCAGCTCCACACAGAGCGGAGGAGAGCCTGGGTCGCCCCATAAAATCGCTGTGCAGATTTTGAACAGGGCTGTCTAGGCCGGGGGTGGGCGGCGCGGAGCAGGTGGTGAGGAAGGACAAATGTTGATTTGTGGCCAGGTCACGAGGGACAGCTGTGGCCTCTGGGAGAATGAAGATATTCGCCAGGATCGTGAGGACATGAATGTCAGCTCACTCCCACGGCAGAGACACTGACTATTTAGGCTTCTTTTAGCCATGACGCCAGCACAGGTATCTGAAAGGCCTGCACCCTCCGGCTGTGGGAGCACAGCTTTTCAAAGCGGCAAAGGCATTTCAGTCCTAAACTCGCTCTGAGACAACGCTCCAGTGGCCCAGCCTCGGTCAGCTGCTGCTTGTTGACAAATCTCCCCAGATGCTGTTTTGTGTCTCCTCACCCCATGGAGCGGGGCCAGCCACCCCGTCCTCCCCTCCTCTCATGTCCACTGACACCAGGTGACAAGCAGCCCCCGTTGTACAGCTCAGAGATTCTCCTAAGCTCTAGGCAGGGGGCCTGTTCCCAGGCTGGCCCAGGTTCTCCGGGCCCCAGACGCCCCTGCCCACCTCTCAGGCCAGACCAACAGTTATAACTACCCACGGCCGCCTCGTCCTGGGAAACGGTGCCATGGGAACAACCTGGAGTTGTTAACCTGTTGTGTCTCAGCCCTGGGCCAGGAGGGAAGAGCTTTCTGCTCTGAAGTACCCCAGACAATACCATCCCCAGGGTGACAGCGTAGTCCTAGGACTAGCCTGCTTCAGATCCCTGGAAAAAAAACCATCTCCGAGAATGTCCACTGAATCACTCGCCCTGCTGAGGGCTGCAGGGGCGAGGCCCCTAAACATCACAGCAGGAGTGCACACGCATGCGCACACACATGCACACACACACACACCCATCTCACACACCCCCTCACCTGGGGCTAGATGTACTTGGATCCTCACTTTTGTCCAGGAAACACGCCACGTCGAACGCATCTTCAAAAAGGAACTGAAAGAAAGCACAGAACTTTGCTGGAAATAACTGGGCAGTTCTCCATTTGCGCTGGGCTGCTGCGGGACAGAATAGGAAGAAGTCTCTCTTTCCCCTCAGCCCCGAAGGTTGTGCCTGTTACAGCCGGGCTCAATCCCAGAAGCTCTGCTTGGTGACCTTCCCAGGGGGTGAATATTAAGCTCTTGCCCGCTCAGAACAAACAGCCAACCCCAGAGGGGAGTGCTGGGGACTGTACTTTCCTCCTTCTAAAGAAGACAGAGCTCAGGCATGAGATGCAACAGCTAGTGCTGAGCCCGTTTACCTGGAGAAGGGCCCACCTTCACCTCCCCAGCGGAACCTGGCAGCAGACCCTGCAGCCCTGCCTTTTCTAGGGAAAGGCAAAAAAGGATTTTTTGACAATCACTCAGTTTCAGGCCAGGGCAGCAGAATACAGAGGTCAAGGGGCTCTGGAGCAAGGCTGCAGGAGAGCCGACACCCCGTCCTGCCACTCAGTAAGCTGTGTGACCTCGGACAAGGGCCTGCATCCCTCAAATCCTCCTCTGTAAACGGAAATTGCAACAGTGCCTGCTCGCGGGGGTGTAGCAAGGGTTAGATAGGATATGTGAGGCGCCAGGCGCATGAAAATGGCTCAGACATATTAGCTATTATTGAATGCTACCTGGTTTATAAAAGAAATACATGTTTATCCGGGAAATTTTGGAAAAATGAAGTAGATCGAAAAAGCAAAAGTCCTTGAGAAACAATCCCACCTGGAGAGGTCCTTTGTTGACATAGTGGCTTCTTTCCCTCCACCCTTGCCCTACGCGTGTCACATCACATATTTCCAGTTTTGGAATCTTGCTATTTAGACAGTTTTCAGTCCTGCTTTTCCTTAATTTGTGGAAGAATTTAAATATTCCACAGGAATGTGTTATACACTCAGGATTGCCAGATTTAGCAAATCAACATACAGGATGCTTAGTTAAATTTGAATTTGAGATACATTTATGATACGGGATGTCCCGTATCACACAGGACATCTTCACATTACAAGTGTGGCTGGCATGCTGTATGCTACCCGGCATCCGGTCACACAGGCTGCCCCCAGGAGAGAAGAGTGAGTTCTCAGCCCTGAGTTTGTCCTTCCACTCGTCTGACAAAGATGCTCCTCCTGAACTGAACCCCTTGGGACTCTGGCCCTGTGGATGGCCCCCTCCTGGTTTTCAGGACATTTTCTGGTGTGCTTTTAAAAATATATCCCTTTAGTCATCTCAAACGGAATCTGGACTGGGGTCACTGAGCTCCCGTGCCCATCAGCCTCGAAGCTTGTCGTCTGGTGTCCCTCCCCACAGGACTGAGGCAGGGACCCAGGGCCTAAACTAATCTGCCCCAGGAATTGCATGCCACACACTGTCCTCCCCAGGAAATGCCTTGACAAGCCAGCAGGGAGAGGCACAGACAGGCTCCGCAGCCCTTCAGGCACCCAGCACACTCCAGACGTGCTTCGCAGAACTACAAAGGCAACATCCAGGTACCTCCTGGGCACACCTGATCCCGAGTCCAGGGCCTGGCCCTGAACACAACTATTCCATAACAGAGCCTCTCCAGATGGGCCAGGAGCCACAGAGGTTTCACTGCAACTCATTTAGAAGCCACAGTAATGGTGGCTCTGTCCCTACCTGGGACATAACTGTCACCCAGCCCTGGACTGGCCCACGCCAACTTCACTGAGTGGCAGCAATGCTCTTTGTGTGAGAACTGACCTCCTCTCAGGGATTAGGCCTGATTGGTCCAAATGTAATCCTATCTTGATTATGCAGGTCAGTGGCTCAGTAATCTGTCAATCTGGCCAAATTTGGCCAATGAGAGAGGAGGAGAGGTTTGATGGAAATTTCTGGAAAAGTTTTTCCTAGACCCTCAAGAAAAGGCCACAGGACATCATATTTACAGGTGACACAAGGGAGGAGGAACGATGGCTGAATTGCTATCAGCTGGCATTGAATAGTCACATGGCGGGGGGCTAGGGAGTGGGGAGGAGAGAAAAGGTGAGAAACCAGCCTTAAGATGAAGCAGAGCAGAGAAGAACTGAGTCTCTGCTGCCATCGCTGAGACAGTGACCAGACCCTGCCCTGCCTTGGTACCTCCCTGGATTCAGGGTTTGATGAGCCAGTAACAGGCAGCCTAAAAAATCCCAGCTGATGCAACCTTCTAAGGCACAGGAGGCAAACACAAGGCCCGCAGGCCAAATCCAGCCCTCCACCTTCTTTTATCCGGCTGAGCACCTTGTTTCTACCCAGCGGCAGCTCCGAGCTCTTGTTTAACTGCTAAGGAGAAGTTACATTTATACAGTCCTAACATTATATTCGGCCCTTTGAAGGCAACTGTGAGGCTGATGTGGCCCCCGGTGAAAATGAGTTTGACACCCCTGTTCTAAGGTTTCTCTCCTATCATCCCCATGGAAAGGCTGGGAAGCTAACCCAAGAATAACAAATGCTGTTCTGTGGCTGCAGAGATGATGTCAGCAAAATCAGAAACTGACCACTTGAGCCAGAATCCAAACAGCCCCCTCAAACTTGCCAATGACCCTGAGCCAGTCCCTGGCATCTCCTGGCCTGGGGTGACACCCCTCCACCCCATGTCACAGGGTCAGCTCACCTCCTCCGGGGTGGACATGAGCGAGCAGCTGGCCCCTTGGCTGTCAACCCCACTGTCTTTCATGCTGCCCTCGGCACAGGCTGGCTCCTGGGTGGCTCCTTCGAGGCTCAGGAGGCTGCTGTGCTTCTGTGCCAAGGCCTCCAGGAGACTGGCCTTCTTTTCCTCAGAGAGGTTCTGCCACAGGTGGGAGATGGCCGCAGAGACCACAGGGAGTGTCACCTCCTGCGAGGAGACGATCCCACTTCTGGTCAGAAGGTCCATTGTCTGCTTGTAAAAGTTGAGGTACCTGGAATAGAAACAACACCATCTCCCAGGCCTGAAACTCGAGGCCCACAGGCCCTCCCCAAGCCGTGCCCTCAGGAGTCCATCCGTGTGTGGGCTGGTCCACAGCACACGGGCCTGGCCACCTCCCTGGGCTGTACCAGACACTTTGCATTACTAGTCCCTGCATGCCCCTGACCCTCGGAGAGCAGAGCCATCTTGGGAGCCATGGGGGACAGATTTCTGCTTCAGGGTCCTTCCTCATGCCCTGCCAGTGCCCCCCGAGAAGCTCTCTGCCTTATGTAGAGAAGATGAGAGGTGTGGCTGGCTCAGCCGTCACCCTACAGGAAAACTGCTTAAAATTCCTAGCCTATGAATGTGCAGATGTGATGGGACACCCGCTTTTATTTGAGGCCTGCAAGTCAGGCTCAGCCGTGGACAGAGCCTCCACCTACTGAGCCAATGCCCCTGAAGCCGATGAGGCTGCCCAGGGTCTTAAGTCTGTGGAGTGGTGGGTGACAGTGGGAGTCTCAGCCATCTTCCTATAAAGCTGCCCCAAACAGACTTTGTGGGGTGTGTGTGTGTGGGGGGGGTGCTTTAGCCTTTATAATCCCCATCACCTATTCCCAAGGTGCCTCAGATAAACATCCAGCCAAAGTAAACAGTGTATGAGCTATGCAAATGTAGCTTCAAGACTATTTCTTTAGCTTTTCTGCCAACCCCATCCCCAAGCCCCAGTTGTGTAGAGATTCTGGAGCTTCCATGACTCAGGGCCTGCAGCGTGCTCCCGCTGGAGCCACTGTCCCCTTCCCCACGGGAGCTCCAGCTGTGCAGGAAGCCACCTCAGCTCTTCACACCGTTCAAATTCCATGAGGTCTGGTGACAAAGTGACCGGGGAATGTACGAGCTCCACTTTTTCCTCCTCCCCCTCCTCCTCTTCCTCTTCTCCCTCTTCTTGATCTTCCTCCTCCTCTTCCTCCTCTTCTTCCTCCTCATCTTCCTCCTCAGCCTCATTGCAGATTGCCTCAAATGGGCATGAGTGGGAGAAGTCTTTTGGATGAACCTTATTTGGGCACAGGCTGGAGAGAAAACAGACACACGATAACTAGAGATTAGTGTCCCTCCTGAACATTGACACCGACATTCTTAACACAAACAGCAAATATATAAATATATGATACATTAACATACATGTGTGTGTGTTCATTACTGTATCATGGCCAAGTGGGGTTTATTCTATGAATGCAAGATGGCTGTTTCCATCTTTGAAAATTAATCACTGTAACTCACCATATCAGCAGACTCAAAATCTTACCAATATTTGATTTTTAAATATTATGATTTTTTTACAATCTCCATAGATGCAGAAAAAGCACTTGGCAAAATTCAACATCCATTCATGATGAAAACTCTCAGCAAACTAGGAATAGAAGGGAACATCCTCAGCTTGATAAAGGCTATCTACCAAAACGCTACAGCTAACATCATACTTAACAGTAAAAGGCTGAACGTTTCTTTTCAACCCTTAGGAACAAGACAAGGATATCCACTCTTGCCACTTGGACTCAGTATCGCACTGGAGATTCTAGCCAGACCAATAAGGTGGACAAAAGAAATTAAAGGTACACAGATTGTCAAGGAAGAAGTGAAACTACCTTTATTTGCAAACAATGATGGCATATTTAGAAAATCCCAAAGAACTTACAAACGTGTGACCATAACTAAGAAATGGGTGTAGGAACGTTGCAGACGACAAGGATGATAAGTAAAAAAATCAATAGTATTTCTATGTACTATCAATGAACAATTGGAAAGTAAAATTTAAAAAAAATACTACTTGTAACAGCACCCCAAAACCCCATAAAATACCTAGATGTAAACCAAAAACTCGATCTATAAAAGAAAAAAAAATAAGTTGGACTTCATCAAATGTTAAAGTTCTGTTCTTCAAAAGACATTTATAAGAATGTAACAATACGGCAGCATTTGGCAGACCAGAGCTTGCACCCAGAGAGTCTTCATACTGAGAGGAATAATCCCTATGGCATCATAAAAAAAGCAAGTGAGCCCTGACTGGTGTTTCCCAGTGGATTGAGCACCGGCCTGCAGACCAAAGAGCCACTGGTTCAGTTCCGGGTCAGGGCACACGCCTGGGTAGCAGGCCAGGTCCCGGGTTGGGGGCATGCATACAAAAGGCAACCAATTGATGTTTCTCTCGCACATTGATGTTTCTCTCCCTCTCCTTCTCCCTCACTTCCTCTCTCTCTAAAAATAGATAAATAAAATCTTAAATCTTAAAGAAAAAGCAAGGGAGCCAGTAGAAAACATAGGAGGATTCCTTTTTTTTTTTTCCCCCCAATCTCAGTGCGGAAGAAGCCTAAAGATTCCCCTAAACTCAGGTACCAAAACAGATCGATAGATTAGACTTCATTTTTGCATGGTTAAAACAAAAAGCAAAAACATCAAAAGCAAAATAATAAATGACCAAGGGAAATTGTTTTAAATTCATGTACTAGAAAGAGAGCTAATTTTTCAGATGCATAACAAGCTTCTTCAATTACCGAAGAAAGACCACCAGTGCAACAGGCAAACGGGCAAAGAATAGGTAAAAAAAAGTTCCCAGGAAGGGAAATACAAGTGATCTTGAACAAAGGCACTTAAGCTCACTCGTAATTTAATTAACTAATTATAATATGATAATTATAAAATGTAATTAATATATTCTTATGCTGGTAGCACAGTTTTAATTATTGTAGGTTTATATTATTACTAGTGAAAAATCCTCCCTAATTATTCTGATTTTAAAAGGAATGTAGCCAAACTTTAACTGAAAAATAAAATTTAAAAAAAAAGAAAAGAAAGAAACATAGCCATTTCCATATGCACACGTGATACAAACATTGACAAAACCTGAGTGTGTGATAAAGCTCCTATCTTCAACCAGTAGGGAAAGGACGGCTGGTGGAGTAAATGGGGTGGGGAATCACTCGCCAACCATCTGGGAAATGCCAGTGCAGGCACCTACCTCACGGGGGGCATCTCCCAGACTGATCACGAGATGAGGCCCACTCAGATTTGCAGAATTCGGCTACAGACACCCTGCCAGGTATGTACGTACACACAACACACCCCCCCCACACCTGCCTCCTCCTCTCTGCGGCCAACACGGTGTACGGACTGCAGTTATAGGTGGCCACATCCTCTTTCATATTTTTCTGTATCGCACATGGTCTACAAGGTGAATTTAATTTAATCACTTCCCCCTGGTTGTTTCCCATTAAGATAAAATGTACATTTGTTGCTAAAATTTTTGGACAATACAGCCCTGGCTGGTGTGGCTCAGTGGATTGCATGCCAGCCTGCAAACCAAAGGGTCACTGGTTGGATTCCCAGTCAGGGCACATGCCTGGGTTGCGGGCCAGGATTCCTGGTGCGGGATGCGCGAGAGGCAACCACACATTGATGTTTCTCTCCCTCTCTTTCGCTTTCCCTTCCCCTCTGTCTAAAAATAAATTTTAAAAAAATTTTGGAAAATACAGAAAAGCACAAAGAAGAAAATAAACGTCTTCAGTGACCCCGTCCAAGACGATGGGACACCAGCTTATCTAGGCAGGCTTTGGGAAGTTTCTAAATAGCAAGCCATTTGCGGTTCTGTTTCCAGAGTGAGAAGAATTGCTTATGCTCCTGGGTCTCATCAGAGGCCAACCTGGATATTCACTGTGTGGACGTGCCCTGGGGCCACCAGAGATGACACAGGCCTGGCCATCGTCCCCAAAGTCCAGGCTGCTCTGCAGGATGAAGACGTGGTGCAGAGGGTTACGGCACCCTGGCAGTACAGCAAAGAATGGATCCATGCAGTGTGCATAAAAAGCCCAGAGAGAACTGGAGCTAAATATAACAAATGAGATCGCAAACTACAGGAAAGACATTTCGCAGATCAATCTGTCACAGTTTGAGTGTGACATTGTAAACAGGTTCCCCTTTTAGCATCTGTGACACCCAGGTGTGCTACGGTTTCCTTGTCTCTCGAGTCCAATCTGGCTTTTCTTAGGCTCCTGTGAAGCTTGGAAAGTAGGCTGAGGTTTGGATTTTCCTTTTTTTTTTTTTTTTTAAGATTTTATTTATTTATTTTTAGAGAGGGGAATGGAGGGAGAGAGAAACATTGATCGGCTGCCCCTCCCACGCCCCCAACTGGAGACCGAATCTACAACATGTGCCCTGACCAGGAATCGAACTGGCAACCTTTTGGTTTGCAGAGCAATACCCAACCAACTGAGCTACACCAGTCAGAACGGATTTTCCTTATTTTCATATGCGAAATCTGAACACTTTTTCCTCTTCCCCCTCCACTTCCTCCAGTAAGGTCACCAGTTGAGTTTTTTAGAGTTATAATAGAAAATAAACACTATGATCTCATTTCTCTATAAAATAATGTGCAAATTTTTTTAAAAAAACAGAAGGCTATGCTTTGAAATGAACATTGGTTTTCCCTGAGAAGTGAAACAACATGTATTTTTATTTTCTTTTTAAGCTTTTCTGTATTTTTGACACTTTCCGTGAAAAGTATGTGTCTGAAAATAATAATTTTTCTGATAAAAAATGTCATTCCTGTTACTATATTTAAATAGAAAAGAATTCTCTCCAGCACAGGAGGGCTCTCAACGGGTGCGCAGCACCTCTTCCGCTGTCCCGCGTTCGGGAGGGAAGGCAGGGCTTCTGTGACAGCAGAAGAGTATGATGCCAGCAGGTGCCGCTTCTCCTGGGGCTGGGGGTCTTACCTGTGGTTTCTGGAGAACATGCTGGCATATATTTCCTTGACCTCCTCTAAGCTGTTTGCATTCCCATCCTCCAGGTTGAAGGATTCTGTTGGGGAGTTGAAGGCAAGGGTCACAAAAGGGAAAGCCAGGCCTTTGCCAAGTCTCTCCTGCCTTTCTGGTCCAGGGGGGAGCATGGGTGGTCCCTGAGCCCACCCGGGGTTCAGTGTTAGGGAGTCAAGAGCCCAGTTTCACTCCTCCTTCTGGCTGTGAGGGGGAAGGGCTTCTTGGACTGGCCAGTCTCAATCAGGACATCCAAAGTGTGCCTTTCAGAGTTCGGGTTCCACCAGCTCATTAAACTCAAATTCCCAGCAGCCATCTGTCCCAAACTGAGCGCCAAGGAAGGGAGCCACGTTCTGACAAATACAGGCTCGTTTCTTCTCTGGCCTCTCAAGATGGGATCAGGTTCCTTCAACTGCACCCCAGTGGGATCTCATCATGCTTGCCCAGGCTGATGACCTCTGAGGTCAGGCTGTGAATCTCTTCGTATCCCTGGCCCAGGCACAGTGCCTGGCACACAGTAGGCACTCAGTAAATATTCGTCCATCTGGCTTAACCTGATGTCTCTGCTTTCAATAGAAAAACCAACCAACCTTTCTTTCCCTGGGAGGGCACTGGGGGCAGCAGGTAGGACCTGTTACCTTTCACCTTCAGCAGATGATCCAAGATTTTTTCCTGTTCTTGAATATGATTCTTCGCCCTGTTCAACACCTGCCACTGAGGACAGAGAAGGACAAAGCTGAGAGATCAGCATCCCAGACATGCACAGACCAGCATCCAAAGATCAGCATGCACAGATGGGTTTTGTGGACACAGGAGCCCCTTCCGGGGTCTGAGGCCACGCTCCCTCAATCAAAGTCACAGTCCTTCATGTTGTTGATAAAAAGGGTAGGAAGTTTGCTCTGATGAGCAGAAGGCATGAAGTTCAATCTGTGTTCTGGAAATGGTTCTCACCAGAAGTATTCGGAAGCTATTAAGCTGCGTTCAGCAAACTCCTAGGGCTGCAGAAAGGGCAAACAACTACATCCGCTACTTGAAGGTGGAATAAATAGTGACTTAGAGGGGGCCTGAATGAACATCAGCCCCAGCCTGTCACAAGGCTCCCAACTAACTTCTGCTCACTTGTCACCAGGTACAACCACCTGGCTAGTATTAAATGCGCTGTTCTAACAATATTTTTTATTTGCTAAATGCATACACTCCAGTTGATCTAAAAACATAAATGCTCTGTCAACTTGAATTCTGAATTTCCTGTTCTGCGAGACAGAATCACAAGCCTTCCTCCCTCCCCTGCTCCCTCCCTCCCTCTCACGCTCCCCCCTTCCCTTCCTTCCTGTAACTTTACCGAAGTCAAAATGCTAACTGCAAGATTATTCAAAAACAAGAACTGCTGAACACTGCTTATTGGGCTGACCACTGACACCTGCCTGGAGTGACATACATTCATCAGGCGTGTATGTCTAAAGACACCCCTGTGCGCTGGGCCTGGGGACGCAGAGCAGATAGGACAGCCCCTGCCTGCTCTCAGGGTGCTGATGTGCTAACGGGGAAGACAAGCATGGAAACCACTACTTGTAACACAAACTAGAATCCTGGAAGTGCTGAAAGCGGGGGAGGCAAAGGGCTGTGGAGGCGCATGGGAGGAGGGACTGATTCCAGCTAGAGGGACCCGCGAGAGGCATCGTGGAGCAGGGCCCGCATGAAGCGGAGCGAGACAGAAGCAGACACAGTCCCAGACCCACCCAGGCAGGCCCCAGCTCTCAGAGGTGGGGATGGGGGTGGGGGAGTGGCATCTCCAGGCCAGTCCCCACCTCGCTCCACAGTCCCTCCACCTGCAGAAACTTTCCCTCCCCACACTCAGGACCTCATACCTTTGAGGCTGTGATATCAGACTGGTGGTAAACGATCCTCCTGAGGTTGTTGAAGAGCCTTTTCAGGGTGGCTCGGTGGCGGGCCTGGGACAGGCGTCTGCGGGCCACCCGAGTCTCCAGCTGCTGAACCTGCGCCAGGGGCCAGGGCATCATTCTGCCACTGTGGTCGCTGCCTTCACCAGAGGTCGCCATTGAAATCTGCAAGGCAATATCATGCTTCTGGGGGGCCCTACCTAATAAAGATACAATATTAAAGAAAAGGAAGGCAGGTCGAAGCAGGAAGAAAGGAGAGGATCCCAAACCAGCGAGTAGA
Organism: Desmodus rotundus; assembly: GCF_022682495.2. Lineage (NCBI taxonomy): Eukaryota > Metazoa > Chordata > Mammalia > Chiroptera > Phyllostomidae > Desmodus > Desmodus rotundus. The sequence continues at coordinate 80,208,651 of NC_071392.1, read as the reverse complement.
ATTAATAATAGACATGTCATGAGCAGCAGACGACACAAAGTTTGTTAAGTTCAACTCCTAAAAACAAGCCTGCTCGTGCACAACTTACGGGTGAAGGCCACTCCTGCTTTACCCCAGGAAGTTTCCCGGACATGGCAAGCGCTCACCCGATACTTGTTAATTGACTGCTGGGGCCAAAGAGAGCAAACTGTACCCTGAGATCTTGTTCTCTACGTTCTGTTAAAGCTGAACAGGCACGTGGCCCACCCTTCGAGGTATTTCCTACCACCAGGGTGCTCCCACTGTGGTTTGGGTAGTGGTGGCACAGGTGTGTAGATATGAAAAAAATCCACCGAGGTGTATTCTTTAGATGCTCTTCAAAAAGAAGAGAGTACACTGTTCTACTGGCAAAAGCAAAAAGTCACATGATGACAGAGGAGTGGGTTTGGCTTGTCCTGCTTCTAATGGGTGCTGAAGGTGATCATCCCGTCGTCCTTTGTTACATCTGAATTTATGGACCAGGAGCCCTTCTCTAGGGCTGGCGATTCTGGGACTGATACTTAACAATTTTAGCAAGAGACAAGGACCAGGTGAGGTGTCTTTCACCTGATACATGGACCCCTCCACCAGGTGCTCCCCCATCACTGCTCTGCCAGCAAGTTGGACACAGAGGCCATGTCTTCCTCACCTCTGGGCCCCGGTAGGTGCTCAGTGTGGGTTTCGGAGTGAACTAGAATGGGAGGTCTTCTCTGTGTCCATGCTCCCCTGAGCTCGGTCCTGCTGCACGTGGACAATGCATGCATGACCTCAGCCAGGTTTGGTGTCGGTCAGTCACTTGGGGAGGCTGTTGAAAACCTACGTGCCCAGGCCCTGCCTCGAAAACAGTGGATCTGAAGCTACTGGGGTGGGCCTGGGCAGCTGATGGGCAACACGCTCCCCGGGTCATTCTGAGACTTTCATGGTTTGAGGGTACGCGTGGCAACACTTTTCTGAAAGCACCGCCACTGGCAGCAGCTGGGGACAGAGTCTCCTCTGTAGAGGGAATAGCTGGGAAGGAGGTAGAAGAAAGCTTCCACTAAGTTCTAGGGGGGAAATCAGCCAGAGGCTGTGAACCCAGTCAGACAGTGTAGGACCTGAAGATGCCTTCTAGGTCAGAAGGCAAATCTCCCACCAACAATGTAGGCTTCACCAGGGTGTCTACTTTCCCTGGGTTTGCTTCCCAGAGCCACAGCAGGAAGACGGCGAGTGGGCGCCCCTGTAGTTGCCTTCACTGACCCTTGTGGGCTGCCGTGACCTTTTTTCCAGGAGTCACACCATCAGCATGGGGAGGAAAGCACCCTTTTGGTCTCCAGTTTCCAGACACTAGCAAATTTTTCATAGGAAGCAAAGTGAAACAGCAAAGGGTTTGACCTGCCTAGGGCAACGTGAGAACCTTCTGAGTCTCAGGACACGGGCTCTCTTTAGTTATTTAAATTAAAGAGAAACGAATGTGCCTGGACACCATGGAATTTAAGTCAATGAAAGGAGGTAAAAATACCAGGGCCGTCCCAGGATCTTGAATTCTCTATTAGTCTAGAAATACTATTACCAATGGCCTTGGCGCTGTAGAGCATCTGGAGCTCTCCCAGGGCCAATGCTGTTAAATTGGGTTTCCTCCCAGGCTTCTATCCTCACCCACACCTGAAATACCTAGTCCCCGGATGAGGGCGCAGCCTTCTGCTTCTCCCATAGGGGGCAGACCCTCCCATTACTTGCTGTCTCTGGGGGCAGCTTTCACTGCCGCCGCTAGGGGAGAAGGTGGCGCTAGAGCACTCTGCCCAGCAACAAGGAGCTGTGACCTCCAACTCACCCCGTCTGCCTCAGGCTCCCAGTCGGGAGCTGGGAGACACTGGGGGTGGGGGTGGGGCACGCGGAAGATGGGAGAAGATCCTTCCACTCTGTTTCAGGCGGGGAATCCAGACAACTAGGTGTGGAACCTGATTAGACCCCATGCAGTTTTAAATATCCTGCTCCTAAACGCTGCCTCTTGCTCTCCGCTAGGAATGATTTGCTATGATTCGCCCCAAAACTTCTTTTAAAATTATCTTTATTGACTTGCGCGGTGGACCTGACTAGAGCTTGCGCTGGTATGTTTCAGGCAGAGTCCTTTGTTGCAATAATACAGTTAAATCCCGTCAGTGCCTGCAATCTGTGTGAAGAGACGGATCTCCCCGGACAAGTGCCACAGAAGTCACAGTCTAGGCTCAGGGAGGGAAGGGCAGGACCCCCTTCAGCCTTATTCCACAGTTGGCTCTTTCGCTAGTGCTGGGGGAACTAACTCTAAAAACGAGATGTATAAATCATCTTTTACTTAAAAAGAGTTAAAAACACAGACAAACCTTTTTTTCCCCAAAAGTCCTATACCGTTGCAAAGCGCGTTCGGGACACTGCTCCCAGCAGTATAAGGTATTAGCGCAGTGAGGAGTTTAGTCTGAGACTCCATCCCCAGGCCCTGGAAATCTGCACTGTAATAGCCTTGAAAGCTCAGAATCGTTTTTAAACATTGGAGTGTGATCCATTCAAACCTTAGGCAAACCTATCAGATCACGTATAAAAAATCCCGTCATTCTCTAAAATATGTAGGTAGTCACAATGACATATACAAACGTTTGTATAAAGTCTGGCCAGACCTAAATGATCACCTGTGTAGAGGCATCAGCTTGACTCAATTCGCATGTAAAAAAACACCCACAAGGCCAAGTGCATCTTTCTGGAGGTGAATGGGTGCTATAACCTCAGCCTTTAGTGGATACTCACGCTCGGAGGGATGGGCACCCATGCACACGACGTCCCCTCTCCCCGGACATGCAGGAGGCCGAATGAAGCCCTGAGAGCGGTGCCGGCGATGACAGTGATCGCCGGCCTTGCGCCAGTCAGAATGGAAACATGGGCTTCTGCTCCTGCCACCTACCAGACCTAGCACCTCGGCATGTGGGCACGGACCAATCGCGGCGTGTCCCCAGGCCCCACAGCCAATGGGGATGCGCTGTGGCAGGCCAATGAGAGTATGGCCAGAGAAGAAACAATGTAACTTGGATTCGAAGGTACGCAAGAAGGCTAGGTGACAGGAGGGGACGGCGGGGTGGGGCTGACCTTCTCACCTTGCCAAGTGGTGGCTCCTTTTCTTGTGGAGGCTGAGCTGAACAGAGAGGTAATGCTTATGCCACCTCAGTGTCCTCACATGGCCTGCATGTGTCCACAGAGGACTAAATGGATGTTCCCCAACTGGTTCCACTCACCTGCCATTGAGCTCCAGTTTCAACATCCTTCAAGCGAGGCTGTGCCACCTACCTTATAGGGTTATCCTGAGGTTTAGAGAAGACACCTTAAATTAAAGGGTCCCAGGGCACAGACTTCAGGTCTCAGGGGAAAAGGTGAAAACATGTGGATGTCACGGAAACTGAGAGACGCATAAAAGCAGGAACAGGGGAATGATGTTTTAAATATGGGAAGAAGAAATAGGAATGGAAAGCAGGTATTGTTCCAGTTTAGAAAAAAAAAGTTCATTTCCCTCCAATACAGAATATATTCTGGTGTGTAGGTATCTTTTTGCATAAAGCCCTGCACCCCTAAATATGTCATCACGTCACTGCATCAGTTTTACACCTGGAGCAGCAGCCAGGCCAGGTGGCCCCTAGCTGCTCTCCAACGGGAGGCAAGCCACTCCTCCCCAGGGCAGGGGTTAAGCAGAGGTCACACCGTCTAGCTCAGGCACCATGTGCTCCAGGGTGCATGCATTTGGATTTTAATCCAGGATCCACCTTGCAGGGACTTTGAGGACCATAAATGAGCCCAACCTACAGCATGCAAATAGGGTACCTGGCATGCGCCTGGCACTCCTGACATTCAACTTCGGATTTTGGTGGAATGTTAAATTAAATGTGTTATGTATAAAGAAACTGTCCCATAGAACGCATGCAGTGAGAGTCAGTTCTCTCCTCCTTTTCAGGGGAAATGTAAAATGATTTCACTCTAAAATTCTGCCTGGGTCAAGGCCCTGTCTGTTCTGGCTCTCAGGCAGCCTTTGACCCAGGGTCTCTGAGGACCCCTGAGAAATTGCTCTCCCCTCTCCCCACCCCCTGGTTTCCCTCCCCTGGCCCTGCTCCTCACCTCCCACCACCAGCCCCATCATAGCATTCCTGGGACCTCATGGGAACAGTGGGGAGTCTGTGCCACTCTGTCTTGGACAGCCTTACCTTTGCACCGAGAGGACACACAGAGGTTCAGAAACACAGCTGCCCAGCCTTTCATCTAGTCACTCCCCGCCCCACTTCTCAACCCCCACCATCCCTCACACTTGCCTCCTTGGATGCATCTCACGGTGGAGCAGTTCTGCACCTAGAAGGGACACCGTCTTGGGGTGGGATGTTACTAAGAGGCTTCTTTACCTATAGCAGTCTGATTTCTTTACTGAAAATGCAGATAGTTTGTTTATTTCAGTCAACCTTCCCCACAACTGGCAGGCAGAAGGCTCTGCTCATGAAATTTCTGGTGACCTGGTGACATCCTCATGGCCTCTCACCAGCTTTGGATACAAATCAGAGTTCTCGCCAGCAACATCCACACACATACCAGCACCTTCTGATCCTGACCTCTCCCTCTCAGTAGCATAGATCCTGCCCTGCAATAACCTCCTCGAAGTAACATAGGTCCTACTCTGAAACACTTCCCACAGTAACAGAGATCCTGCCTTAAAGTGCCCTCCTCACAGTAGCATAGATCATACTCTGAAATACTCACCCCCCCCCCCCGCAGTAACATGACCATGGGGCAGGTGGGTTCAGTGCTTGTCAATCAAATCATTGGTCGACTCCTTGATTAACTTTATGAAATTAATTTTAATCGCCCAAATAATACACATTCCCCTTGTAAAAATGAAGACATTTTGACCCCACCCTAGTTTTCTCTTCACCTTTACAGAATTCACAAGTGTTATTAGTTTGCTGTGGATGCTTCCATATCCTTTGTTCGATGTTTACCTTCCTGCAGGTATTTTCCCCTAGAATATATAGTTTTCTTTTGTGAGTTTTGGAGGAAAGAAATTTACATAAGAGTATCACTCTGTACCTTGTGACTTCACTCAGTAGTAGGAGTTAGCGATGCATTTATATTTGCACAGACATCTACCTCATTGGTCTCCACCGCTGCCCAACATTCCTCACATTAGACAACTATAAAGGAAGAGTGAATTTATTTGGAAGTAAAGAAACCTTTTGCAAGATGTATTAGGGTTCTCCAGAGATTCAGAATACTAATTATATATGTTATACTTATATTATAATTATATATGTTATATATTTTATATATGTGTGTATTTATACCTATATCTGTGTCTCCCTGTGACTCAGTTGGTTGGCATTGTCCTGGAAAGCAAAAGGTCACCAGTTTGATTTCCAGTCAGGGCACATGCCTGGGTTGCATGTTGGGTCTCTGGTCTGGGTGTGTACGAGAGGCAACCGATTAATGTGTCTTTCTCACATCGATGTTTCTCTTCCTTTCTCCCTCCTTTTCCCTCTCTCTAAAAATAAATAAAAATAAAATATTTTTAAAACCATATATATGTGTGTGTATGTGTGTACATAGAGAGAGAGAGGCAGAGAGAGAGGGAGAAGCTGGGCCAGCTACTGCAGAAGGTGGAAGCAGGGTTGGTTGCATGGGACAAGGAGCTGTTTTTTTAGGAAGTGTGCCAACAGAGATGGGATTCCCCCCACGCTGTCCTCCACTTGATGTTTGCCAGAGCAATTTCACTTACTAACCTAGGAGACTTGAATTGTTCCAGCAGTGAAAGTGAATGGTTTTATGGACTCATAAACCTATGGATTCCTACTGCTGGAAGTCTAATTCCATTCTTGGTGGCTTTCTGTTCTGTGCAAGTAGGGACCTTGCTGACTCTAACCTGAGCTACTCCGCAAAGGATATGGTCACAGTGGTCTGGGAGAAGGTGGTTCACTTTCAGTCTTTGGGACCCATGAGCTCTAAACAGACATGCCAAGGTTCCCAGCAGGTGCTGATACCAGCATGAGGCCTGTGGACTCTAAGAGCTGGAGGGAGCAGGTTTCTTCTGACCCGAGGCCCCTACATTGCAAATGAGGAAGCTAGGAGCCAGGGAGATTATGCAATTTGCTATTCAGAGCTCAGGTATGAGGTCCTTCCTGTATTTGGTTCCAAAACCCGAATTGTATAAGCTCAGGATTGGGAATTCCTAGTTTAGCAGTAGTCCATATTTAAAAGTTTGGGGGTTGATAAAATCTTTGCCTGAGTTGGCACTAAGATATGGTTATTATGACAAATGAATGTGCTATGTTTAAAAATATTCATTATATTTATAAAATGAAATAAATGTGTTCATAGTATTAAATTTGAAAAATCTTTAAAAGTATAAAGAGCAAGTCTGAAATTACCCATAAAATCCAACTATCTAGAGTCAATAATTGTATCTCGTGTGTGTATGATATGAAAATATTATAAAAGCAATCATATTACATCTACAGTTCTGTATCACATTTCTTAAAATTAAACTTTTTATTTTGAGAGAATGGTAGATTTACATGCAGTTATAAGAAATAATACAAAGAGATCCCATGTACGCTTTACTAAGTTTCCCCCAATGGTGACATCTTGCAGGATGATAGTACAATATCACAAACAGGGCTTTTGGGGGAGTTAGAACTCCTTAAAGGCACACTTGGTTGTGTGACTTCGTACAAGTCCCTTTACCTCTGGGGACTCCGGATTCCTCACTTGCAAAGTGGGGGTAGGGCTTAGAGGATTCCGCGACATAATGCAAATAAGCAGGGTACTCAGCCCCCTGGCCACCTCGTAACTATCTGGGATGTTCTCTGAGGTCCAGTGCTAGTTCACCTGGATGGCTGCCCCCACTTTCAACAACTCAAACGACAAAGCCCCTGACCCCGCAGCCAGGAAGCTGGAGAGAGAATTACGTCTTCCAGTCGCTCTTCGGGTTGGGTGGTGACTACGGGACAGCTGGGCGGGGCTAGGGCGGGGCCGGGGCGGGGCCACAGGCGTGCGGCCGAGAGTGCGTACGTGTTGGTAGGTCGGCCGCGGCGTGACGTAACTGGCGCCCTCTCCCGGCCCCTCCCCATGCGGCCGAGGCCCCGCCCCTCCGTCCCTCACTTGCCCGCGGACCCTCACCGCGCTGGCGCAGCGATGGCGGAGGCCGTGGAGCGCACGGACGAGCTGGTTCGCGAGTACCTGCTCTTCCGCGGTTTCACGTACACACTGCGGCAGCTGGACGCCGAGATCAAGGCGGACAAGGAGAAGGGGTTCCGGGTGAGAGGCTGGCGGGCGCGGCGCAGGCAGAGGCGGCCCAGAGGGAGCCCGGAGCGGGCTCTTCCCCAGCACTACCCTTACGGGCGGGAGCGGCGCTGTCACCGGGCTGGGGGCCTTCGACTTCAGAGAGTCTGGCCCTCGCTTGACAGATGAGGAACTGAGGCCTCGCGCGGGTACATGACTTGCCTGAAGTTGCCCAGCGAGTCAGGAGCATCGCCAAGGCTAGAACCCAGGTCCCCTAACTCCTGGTTCAGGGCTCAGTCCTCCAACCCAGCCTTCCGGCAGGTGCTGGCCAGTCGTTGGCCGGGATGGCGATAAGGCTTTCAGAGCTAAGCCTGGGTGTATGGTTGAATTTGGGCAACGCAAATATTCTGTAGTTAGCTTCCGATGGCATTGGGAGCAAAGGGGTCTGCAGCCCAAAATGATAACTGGATTCAAGTATCTGAGGTGTTTGTTTAAAATGGCCTTGTCGGTGACTCATTGGCAATTTTGCTTCAGCAGTTGAGGAAGACCTCTTTGCGCATTTTAATACTTTTTATTTCCTCCGCTAAGACGTGATTTTCCATTGAAAAGTTCTTGGAATTTATACGTGTATGTTTGCTGACTTCAGTGAATGTTGACAGGTGACTTGAGAGAGAGGAAGTGAGCTAGCAGCAAGAGTGTGGGAAGTGAGCTAGGAGACCCGTTTCTTGTTTGTCTGGCTGAAGTTAGTGGCTACTTAGTGGCAAAAGCAAAGCATTACAGCTCTCCAGGCCTGTGTCTGATCTCTAAAGAGAGGGTGTTGGATTGCTATTGGTAGCCATAAACCTTTTCCACACTGTGTACTCCGGTGGAAAAGGTGATTGCTTCTTAGAAGGAGGTGACTTCTTCGGCTGACACTCTGAGCAGCTGCAAGGGCTTTGGGGGCGCTTGGATGACGTGAAGGAGTCAGTCAGTGCACCTCCTGGAATGGTGGAGTGGGGGGAGGACCACGGAGACTGTCTCACTCTCTTTTCCAAGACCTGGACCCATGCCTCCTGCTTCCCGAGTCAGTGTTTTTACACCTGAAATGTCCGCACTTACTAGAGGGTCAAGCCGTATATCTAACATCAGAAAATAGCTTAACAGCTATTACATTAATAAGTTTTTTAAGTTTTACAGATTGTTAATTTTTTTTTTTAATATCCAGAAGCCTCAGCAAGAGGAAAAAGTTGTATTAACTCTGTGGACCGAGGGGAGAATTCCCTTCTGTCCTTCACCGCCTTCTCTCACCAGGTGGACAAGATCGTGGACCAGCTGCAGCAGTTAATGCAGGTGTACGACCTGGCTGCCCTGCGGGATTACTGGAGCTACCTGGAGCGTCGACTCTTCAGCCGCTTGGAGGATATATATAGGCCCACCATCAACAAGCTGAAAACCAGCCTGTTCCGCTTTTATCTCGTCTACACAATTCAGGTGCTTTTTGGTTTGGGGATTTCTTGGCCGAAAGAGTTATTTGATCCAGAAATTGGTTTTCTTTTCACCCCCAGGGAGGACTCTCTGTGTTACTCTGGGAAAGGGTGGGGCAGTCACCGTGCAAGTTATTGACAGTTTTCCTAACTTTTCCCCCTTATCTGGAGATCATCTGATTTGCCTTCCTCATTCCTGTTTCTCTTGTTTTAACAGGTAAGCCTGGCTGGTGTTTTAGACACTCTAAGGAGCTGGGTTAAATTTTGAGTAATAAAGATTATAAGCTGACCTGAGGAAATAGTTACATTATTTGAAAATCAACTAGGAATTAATTTTTAGGATGGCATTTATTCTCAGCACTTAAGTTTAAACCAGCTTCTTTGAAACTACAAGGAACTTGAGAAAAGAGTGATGCTTTCTTTTTTTCGAGTTTGTAGATCATGTCTGGCCACTTACCTAGCTGATATCTAAAGGCTCTCTCTTGTACAGTGAAGAATCTTACCTCTGGACTTCTGTCTCTCCCCCTCCTCGTGACCTCCTCTGTGCCTTGGCAGACAAACAGAAACGACAAGGCCCAGGAGTTCTTTGCAAAGCAGGCCACGGAGCTCCAGAACCAGGCCGAGTGGAAGGATTGGTTTGTCCTGCCCTTCCTGCCGTCCCCAGACACCAACCCCACCTTTGCCACCTACTTTTCTCGACAGTGGGCCGACACCTTCATTGTGTCCCTGCACAACTTCCTGAGCGTCCTGTTTCGGTGCATGCATATCCTTTCAGCTGCCTGGCACTGTGGGGCTCGCCCGCTGCATCCAGACAATGTGGTCACTGATGCATTCGGACCATGTGATCAGTGGTCATTGCTCATGATGCAATCGCTTCTTCTACAAAGCACCCAAGGATCATTGTCACGTGTCATGTGAGGGGGCTGGACAGATTGTGGTTAGTTTTGTCGGTAGGCTAGGGAATCCTAAGTCTTCATTCTCACACTCTGCTGCCAAAGTAATAGCTGACATGCATGGCTGGGCGGGGACTATAGTAGTAGCGGGGTGCTAGTGCTGGGCTCTGAGAGGAGCCCTCAAATAGGGTCAAGGCCCCCTCGCAGCGGATACAGGCGTTGGTAGGCAGCTGCCTCTTAGTGAAACCAGCCCTCCTCGAGAGCACCCTCTCTGTGTCCCCCAGGACTTCGCTTGCCTTTGTTGGGATTAGGTAGCATGTGAGAACCCTCCCTGGTTTGGAACTTCCTCCCTATGTTAGTGTTTGGGTCGCTTTCTCTGACTGTGACCTCAGTGTTCCTCAACTTGCCAGAAATAGAGCCGCTTTAAGAACATGCGTGTAGTTATTGGAGAGAGGAGAGAATGTAAATCGTTTACAGCCTACCATATTTACCATTTTGTTATGAGATGCCTGCGATGCCACGGCCTGGGACCATCATCCGTTGTTGATGCTCTCTAGGCTGGAATTCTAGGGCAGAGAAGGGAGTCTGGTTTGAGTGGGGCTGCCTGGTGAGTCACTGATAAATGGGGCGTTGTGGAGGCCCACCCATGGCGGCCGTTTTGGCCTCTGGGAGGAACATCTGCGGGTGGAGGTAGGAAGGGGGCCCTTTCCTTTTGTGTTGTGGCTGCTGTGGATTCCACTCTCGCCAGCTTCGCCTTTCTTCTGGCCTTGCTGCTGCTCTTCATCCGGGGGTCCTTCAAACGAAACCGGCAGGGGGTTCATGCTAGAGCTGGTTAAGGCACAACCACATGGGCCCTCTAGGGAAATTGAAAATGGCCCTCCAGGTCTTTTCAGTGCTAGAGGGTGCCCACTCGAGCCACCGTTCACTTTCTCAGCACTGAGGCCCTGCCTGCTTTGCACTCCTCCCGACTGAAGCTGTTTGAGGTGGTTGGGAAAGACTGACACCCTGACCTACAGTGTGGGTGTTCCCGTGGTGACATGTGGCTGTACAGCCTGCAGACAGCTTTCTCCCCAGCCTACACCTTTGCCAGGGAGAGGTTCAGTCTGGGCAGGGGAAAGCCGAGGGACTGATCCTTCTGCCGAGCTGGTGGGGCCACTGCAGCCTGCCCGCAGAGCCCGTGGCCACTGGGCTTGCTCTTAGCTCAATGTTGCTGAAGCCTGGGCTGGCTGTGAAGCCCATGGATGTGGCTCTTTGTTGTTGGCACTGGGAGAGAACTTCAGGTTTGGATTTGTGTCCTCTCTATGGGCTAGCCAGGCAGATTGTCACGTGTCTGTCTGTCTGTCTATCTGAACGACGTTGGGCCAGGCCTGGCTTCAAGGGAGAGACTACTTCATACGGTCAAGAGGAGCCCATAGCACTGAGTCTGTGCTTCACTCCCCACCTCTCATGTTCAAGGGTGACACTGCTGTGTCAGGAGTCTGGGAAGGCCTCAGAGGCGTTTCACGGGCAGGCTTATTCTTTAACTTCATGCACCAGTTCCCGTGATCCTGAACTTTGATGCGGAGTGCCAGAGGACCAACCAGGTTCAAGAAGAGAATGAAGTTCTGCGTCAGAAGGTTGGTTCTGAACACACTTGCGTCTTGGGAAGGACTTCTGCTTTCAGGTTTGAACTTAGGTAGCGGCAGCGGAGGGCCAGTTAAGTATAGGAAATCACTGATCTCGGAAACAGTGCAACCAGAAAACCAGTGTTGGTCCTCGGGGGCTGTAGCAGTCCCTGAAAACCAGAGGCGAGGTTCATATTTTAAGTGATGTGTGTAGCATGGCCAGCAGAGTACCAGTAAGGAACTTTTAAGAGGGAAATGATTATGCATTCATGCCACCTGGCAACTGACCTGTTTTCATGTGTCTATTTCATAACTGCCCCCAGTCCTTTTCCTTGTGAATCCACATCTGTATTGTTTCCAACCCAGATGTAATTCAATTGTTCTGCTCAGCTCTACGTTCTCTAGTTTAGTAAGACGATAGAGCCTTGGGACCCACATTTGCCTTTACTTTTGACTGAGGAGCATTTATCTGTCTTCGAAATTAAGATATCTTTAGAAAAAGGAAGATTTTCAGAACAAGAAAAATTATAAACTGTGTAGATTTGGGGGTTTAAGATGCTCGGGTCTTGGGTGTACGTGTATAATTTTCTTCAGGCAAATGGTCAGAAATGCTGAACTCCATTGAAAACATTTTTCCATGAGAGTTCCAAAGTCTGATTTTGTAGATTCCCAAGAGCAAGGCAGAATTGGGTGGAGCTGTTTTTCTCAGTGAATTCAGGAGGAAGCGAGTCCAATGATAAAAGGGAACCAAGTCAAATGATAAAAAGGAAAAAAAAGCAGGTTTTGTATAGCTGACGGTTTTTAAGTTTCTCACCGCACTGTAGTCAAGTAACAGCTGCACTTTCCATTCTTCCCGTCTGCAGTGAGCAGAGTGGGACAGGCACCCTGACACTGAGGGCCCGTGGCCTCTTGAGCCAGTGAGGCTGGGTGTGGGATGTGCTGTGTCTAACCTTCCCCAGCGAGGTGATGTCATGAATTAACTCGGCCCCATCTCTATGTAGCTTTTTGCATTGCAAGCTGAAATCCACCGACTAAAGAAAGAGGAGCAACAGCCAGAAGAGGAAGAGACCTTGGTCCAACACAAGTTGCCTCCTTATGTCTCCAACATGGACCGTCTGGGGGACTCGGAACTGTGAGTGTGTGCCTCGCCTCGTGATTGGGAGGGCCTAGCCCCCTCCTGCCCTCTGTCCCCTGTGCACTTACCTGGGGAGCACCTCACTGTGACCCCCTTGCTCCTGGAGTTGCAGAATTGCCAAAGAGCCTGCTGTGCTCACTGTCCTTGCTTCCAAGCTTTCTGCGTAAGCTCCTCTGGCCTCTGAGGTCCTCTGAGCCTGCCCAGCTCTGCCAGGCGCCTGCACATCCAGGTCTGTGCAGCCTGGATGAATAAATGCAACTGAGTCCTAAAGCCGTGGGGATATTTTGTGCATTGAAAGCAGTATCTCGTGGTTGGAAAGCTAGGTAACCACACTGCGTTCCACAGTGGAAACATGCTCCTGCGTGAGGGTTTGAAGAGGGAGGCAGACTGGGGTTAGGTGTGTGAGCGACATTAATGAAACAGCCAGCCAACCAGGCGACCCAGTTGATAATCATAACAATAGTAGCAGTTGAGGAGGTGTGGGCACAGAGGGGTCACAGTGCGTGAGTGCGTGGTGAGTCAGGTTCCAATCCTACACTCCTACACGGGCCCAAGTCCTGCACCCCACAAAACCGCTCTGGTTTCTGAGCTAGCACCATCTGTTGGAAATAAAATAGAAGCCAAGAAACGTAATTTAAACACTTTCAGAAGTTATGTTAAAAAAAAAATAAAAAGAAACAGGTGAAGTTAATTTTCATGAGAGATTTTATTTAGCCCAGTATATCTAGATTATCATTTCAAACATGTCAGGAATATACCCAGAGCCTCGAGCTTTCCCAGGGCCCTCAAAGGAGAGCCGGGGCCTTCACGCAGCGCCGGACAGGTGCGTGCAGTAGCGCAAAGGATCACGCCACCTTCCAACCCAAGCGCGGCCCTGGTCGCGTGCGCCCGCAGCCCCGCAGGTGTGTGCTGCAGCTTCTGCCCGGTCCCCCGCAGCCCTGTGACCTTGTGTTGTGTGTGCCTGCCCAGAGCCATGGTGTGCAGCCAGAGGAACACTGCCCTCTCCCAGTCACCTCGTGTGGGCTTCCTGTCCTCGCTGCTGCCTCAGAGTAAGAAGAGCCCCTCAAGGTTGTCACCTGCCCAGGGCCCCCCTCAGGCTCAGAGCTCAGCCAAGAAGGAGTGCATCAGTGGTCAGGTAAGCACACGTCCCGCTCTCCTAGCTCCCGCCAGAACGCCTCTGACATCTGACTGTACTTGCAGACCTACTTGTCCAGGGGAGACATGTTTGCCTTTCGTGTAGGGCTGATTTCGTGGGTTTGCTGGTGAGATCCGAAATTCACATCTCCTTCCATAGACAGTGGCAGCTCTGCAGGATGAGATGGGAGGTGGAGTGCAGTGGAGGAACCACCACTTAACCACTCTCCGCCCCGCCCCCTGCAAACCTGCCTGCGCTGGAGTCGCAGTGCGGCAGGCAGATGTGTGCATGCTGACCAAAGGGAGCGCCCGATCTCAGACCCACCTCTAACCCCCGGGACGTCTCTCCTCCCCAGCACGTGCCACTCTGACCGCTGCCTGAGCTCAGCGCCAGCTCTCAGAAGGCCCCAGCTCTGGACACTCAGCAGGTGGAGGGGTGGATGGCAACAAGAGGAAGTATGCTCTGAAGGGTCCCCCCGCTTTTCTCAGAGATTGCCTCTGCGCTCAGGAGGGCTTGTGACTGTGATTTGGTGACTCAAGCTTCTGGAATGTTCAGTTTTGGGGATTATAAAGTAGTATGTACATAAAGAGCAAATTAGAGTTACTTTTGAAGCAATGCATTTCTTTTACAAGTTAGGATTTAATGATTCTACAAAGGAATTTTACTACTTTTTCCCATTTATGGAAGCTTGCAGCATTTCTTTTATGCCAGCGTACAGTATATCCAAACCAGCCCTGGGGCCCGCGGAGCAGTTTCCCGCACAGAGGCGGTCAGAATTCATCGCTTTCAGAAGTGCCTGCCAGCGGGGAAGTTTCACAGACCCGGTGTTAGGCTTTATTGCTTCTCTCTTACTGTACTTGTATGAGTTACAGACAAAGTGAGCCGTCCTAGTCCTGCCACCCTGGGCTCTACTACAGTTGCAAGTGACACAGCAGTTTGGGGCGGCTCCCTGCATCTGGGAGGCAGGGGGCTGCCACTGGGACGTAGGGGCTTTTAGTGGGGCCCTTGGGTTCAGGGTTGCTGTTGAAGTGAGCTGCCGAGCAGGGCGCCGGGTTAGAAAGAGCGGGGGCTTTGGAGTCAAGTAACTGTGCTTTCAGTGCCGGCTCCTGGTTTATCGTCCTTGCTGGGGTTGCTGAAACTCCCCCCAGTTTGCTTGGGGGTGGTAGTAATAGTATTTACTCCCTGGGGGGTCGGGGAATGGATTGAGCCAATCTAAGGGCCCTTGGTATATGTAGTACTGGGCAGATTATAAGGACTCAATACATTTTAGTAGTAGTTGTATTTTTTTAAGTTGATTCTAGAGAGAGGGGACGAGAGGGAGAGAAACCCCGATGTGAGAGAGAAACGTCGGTCTGTTGCCTCCCGCATGCCCCAGGCACGTGTGCCGACTGAGATCGAACCGGCTGGGTCGGCAGGAAGACCCTCGACCAGGCGGGCCATGCCGGCCGGGGCAGTAGCTGCATTTGTGGAGGTGCTGGCCTGCCTGGGTTCCCGCTTCAGTTCTGAGGCCCACAGTGCCGGCAGTGCGCAGTGACGATCGTCTTAGCATCCAGGAGTCAAACATCAGCCACAGTACGGCTGTTATTTTTGAAATTCAAACTTACTTAGAGTTCCAGTCTGAGTGAGTTTTACTGTTCGCCTTGTAGATCTCTTTCACGGGCAATCTTTTGTGAGTGTCACAGATGATGTAGGGCGTGCTGGGCCTCTTGGAGTGTGCATGAAATCACACAATCCGAGTGTACTAAAAATATTTAAAAGAAAACAGAGACAGGTTCTTTGGGGTGAAGCCTGTTGCCTTGCTTTTTCGGTACTCAGGAACTAAGTGTTGCGTGGTGAGGTTGAAATGGGACTGGGGACTTTTTGTGCAGTTCATGTTCAAGAGATGAGGGTGAGAACGTGTAGTGTGTAGCAAGCCTGCCCTACCTGGCCGCTAGTACACATTCAGACAGAGCGCAGGCCACCTCGTGATATGTCAGGTAAAGGTTGCCTTCTTTCCATCTGAGTGGAGATGACAGAGGTCCACACTCTGAAAAAGCCAATGGTTCTGTCCTTTGTTGTTGTTGTCGGGTTTTTTTACTGATTTATTAATTAGACTCAGTATTGATGTTTCAATTCTAAAAATAACTCATAGATTTGAGTTTCGAGATAATCAAAGAATTTTTAAGTCAAAGGCAGTTTAAAGTCAGAATCAGGCCCCACCTGCCTGTTGAGTGGAAGGGCCCATTCTCTAATTGATTGCCTTCTGATGAGGAGCTCAGTCCTTGCCAACGTGGGAAACATTTGCCCATTGTAAAGCTGTCAGTGGGAGCCTCTGTAATTTATCCTCTCTGAGCTCAGCTTTGCTTTCTGGAGCTGCTCAGACCAAGGCTTCTCTTAGGACAGCCCTTCCCGTCTTTTCCGTGCTACGCATTCTGCTCATTCCTCCCTCTCCCCATAACTGTTTGTACTTCCGGTTTGTTTTCTAGACCCTCACCATCCTGGTTCCCTCCTCTGGGGGGACATGCTGATTTTTTAATTCCTCTGTTACAACGGGTGGCCAGATTTAAGTGTATAGTTTGGGATGCTCTCTTACCAGTACCAAGTGCAGTAGGTTGTATGATCAGTGCCTATGGTTTTAATGATATATTGCTTTTAACTCAGTAGAAAATGATGCTGGGTGTTTTTTGAAGCCACATTGCTTTGTTAGCACATTTTAAGTGTATAGCCTTTTTCTCACTATTACCAGAACTTCCTCTTTTCTTTTTACTAGTAAATTAGCAGCACATAAAATGATTAAGCTTTCCTATTTTATATATTATTTGTATGTATCAGTATAAGTTTCTGTCACATCCGTATTTTGCCCACTTCTAATTAATTGGTTGCTGTAACTGTTGTCATTGTTACTGAAATGTTCATAGCATTGTAGGTGGCAAAATAGATGGTGAAACACTCTCCGTGCTTTCAATCTGAATCTGGAGGCAAAATATAAACAGCAAACGGAAGTAGCTGTAAAGCCAGGGTTCCCAGGCCCCCCGGGGACCCCTGAGGGCACCTCAGCAGCAGGCTGGCAGGCCTGCAGTTTTCCTCCCCCCTTCCCTCCAGCCCTAATTCCGCTCCTTCCACACCCATTCAGTGAGCTGAGGGACCGCACACGGGAATTACTTGTTATGGAGATAACCTCTAATTGGCTGTTGTGTAAAGAAAACAGAGCATCCACAAACATCTGTATTCTCAAATTACCTCACAGCTACTGAGACATCCGTGGTAAGTACAGCTGCCCTTGGGGCTGTTCCCATGGTTCTCAGCAGGCTGGGGAGAAGGGCGTCTGCTTGCCCATCCATCATTCGGTAATTTCCGTGTCTCAAGGGCCTGTCTTCTGGGTGGCTTTATTTTGCTTCAGGGGAGATCAGATTGCTAGGACTTGTTTCCTGTCCCATCCGGATGACTGCCCGCTAAGCTCTGTTCTGGCCACGACAATTAATTTATAGCCTTCTTCAGAGTGAGAAGCCAGAAGGCCAGGTGATGAGACATGGGTGAAAAATCGCTCTCCTGAACTGCCGGAGGGAGGTCGATCATGCTGAAATGGGACTGAACGTAATCTGGGCCACTGCAGTGTTGCGTGAATCCAGTAGTTCAGATTTTTATGATGTTTGCTCTTAAAATGAAACTCTGGATTACTGGTTAGGTCGCAGTGAATGCTTATTTAAGTTAGATACATTTAGCTGGACACAAGTTTACCTCCGCCTACTCACTGAAGTGTTTTGTGGTCAGCGGCAGTTACCAGCTTTGAGCACATTTTCAGTTGTTGCTCACCCTTGCTTAGTAGGCAACTTAGATACGGTTTAAGGAAAGGGTCTCTAATGAGCAGACTCTGGTAGGGCACGCCGAGGCCCACGGCTCTCCCGGTGTGAATGGGCTTGTCATTATAAAGGCAGTTCTTCTGAATTTGTCGTAGGGCCTTTTGGTGGCGCCTGTTGGAATGTTCATTTACATTTAGGAACACTGCCCAGTCCCCAGCCTGATGCTGTGCTGGCCAGCATCCTTGCCATCTTGACTTGTTGGGGAAGCTCCGCCTGGTACTTCTCAACCTATTTTCTGTCCATGCTGGGGAAGTGTTAAAAGTGGCTTTCCTATCAGCTAGAGGAATTTAAAGTCCATCCTAAGTGTCCCTGTTCCATCAGTGTGGGCCAATTGAATTGAGCACTCTTAACATCAAGCATTGAAAAAGGAAAAGACACCATTTATCAGGTGCAGTGGGTAAATAAGGAGAGAACACAGTGTCTGTCTCCCTTCTGTAGCCTTTCCCACCTCTGGTTCCAAGGGAGGATGCCCCTGTGGTCTGTGGACTTCCCCTGGGTATGGATGCAATTTTATATGGGTTCTTTCCCTTTTCTTCTCCACTATACGGTCTAAAGATCTCTTGGTCGGGTTGCTGGATCTGTCAAACCTGTAGTTCCAGGGTTGTCGAGCCTTCCTCACTTCCAAGGATCCCACCATTGTAGAAAACAACTGTCAGCCCAGGACGCTGACCTTCCTTCTGCTCAGCTCTGTTTCCGTAGCGGCGGTGGAATTCCCATGGCCACCTTTGCATCCAGAAAACATGGCCTCTACTGCTAGTTCTCTTGTCTTCCTACCCAAATGTTAGGCTTTTGGAGGTATGTTTGGAATTCTTCATTTCTAATTTTATTTATTTGAGGCCTCTTTTTTTTTTCTTGGTAAGTCTAGCTAAAGGTTTGTCTATTTTGTGCATCTTTAAAAAAAAATACAGCTCTTACTGTCATTGATCCTTTCTGTTTGCTTTTTAGTCTCTATTTTATTTACTTCCTCTATCTTTGTTATTTCCTTCCTTCGACTAACTTTGAGATTCATTTGTTCTTTTTGTAGTTTCTTGAGGTGTTTCTTTTTTCTTAATGTAGATGTTTATTGCTATGAACTTCCCTCTTAGAACTACTTTTTTTAAACAAAGATTTTATTTATTTATTTTTAAAGAGAGGGGGAGGGAGGTGAAAGGGAAAGAGACATCAGTGTGTGGTTGCCTCTCATGCGCCCTCTACTGGGGACCTGGCCCACAACCCAGATGTGTGCCCTGACTGGGAATCAAACCAGCGACCCTTTGGTTCACAGGCCGACGCTCAATCCACTGAGCCACACCAGCCAGGGTAATACCTACTTTTGTTGCATCCTGTGAATTTTGGTTTGTTGTGTTTCCATTTTCATTTACCTCAAGATCTTTTATTTCTCTTCTGATTTCTTCTTTGACCCATTGGTTGTTCAGTGGCATGTTGTTTAATCTCCACATATTTGTGAATATTTTGGTTTTCTTGTAATTGGTTTCTAGTTCCATACTGTTGTGAGCCTTGATATGATTTCAGTCTTCTTAAATTTGTCAGGACTTGTTTTGTGGCCTAACATATATGAGTAGTCCTGGAGAACGTTCCCTGTGCACTTGAGAAGGATGTGTATTCTGCTGCTTTGGATGGAATGTTCTGTAAATGTCCGTTAGGTCCTTCTGACCTACTGTGTAGTTCAAGTCCAATGTTTCCTTACTGCTTTCTGTCTGGATGATTTAGCCATTGTTAAGTGTGGGGTATTGAAGTTCCCTACTGTTGCTGTATTGCTGCCTGTTTCTGTCATTACATCTGTTAATATTTGCTTTCTGTGTAGGCGCTCCAGTGTTGGGTGTGTATATATCTATCATTGTTATATCTTCCGGATGAATTCATCTTGTTATCATTGCATAGTGACTTTCTTTGTCTCTTATCACAGTCGTTGGCTTCAAGTCTATTTTGTCTGATACAGGTGTAGCTACCCCTGTGGACTTCTCCATTCTGAGCAGTTTGCCCTCTGGATCAGTAGGTATGGGAAGGAATCAATGGATTTGTGTAATGGGGGTTGAGGCCCTTGGATCGCCTCCCAGGGAGTGAGCACACCCACCTGGGGCCATGTGAGGGATGCCATGGTTCCCTCAGGTCCTCTCTGTTATCAATTGTTGTGACCACCTTTGCTTCTGGGAAGCAAGAGAAGTCTTGCACTTTCTAAAACTGTGGAACCTGCCCAGTGTCCCATGGACCGTGGGGTCCTTCCCAGCAGTGGCCCCATTGAGCACCGAGAGAAGGGCCTTGTCTTAGTTATTTAGCTTCGGGGTTGTGACATTTATCTTTTCTATTCAGTGTCACTTTCTTCCGCATGTTCCCTTCATGGAATTGCTTTCTTCAGGTTTCTCCATGGAGCTGCTGTCAGGTCTGGGTGTGATTTCCGTTCTTTTCAAGTTGTACCCGTGGAGAGCAAGTAACTTCATCTCTCTAAGCCTCACTTCCTCATGTCCAAATGACGTTGTCATCTTTAAGGGAATGTTTGTAAAGGTTTTAGCACGGTGCCTTGCATATGTAAGATTTAGTGAATAAAGTATACTGGTATTATTATTGTCGTTGTTGGTGGTTTTCTTCTTAGGTTGTTTCTTTTGTCTTGACTAAGAACCCTACTCCCAAAATAAGCCGCAATTTGGAGAAGCAAGTACTTTCTCTAAAAGAATCATCTGTTACAACATCAGTAGATATCACTGGAGGTCGCTTCAGTCAGAAAAACAAAAAATAACAAATACCTTGCTGGTCAGCCACAGTAGGCTCCAGTCCCTTAAAATTTCCTTTCTTAATGGTTCACATGGCTCCAGGGTCTAAAGGAATCCATGTAAATCATCTTAAGTTGTTTTAACATAAGAAATAGTGTTAACGTAAGAGATAGCAAGTAGCAGAACTAGAGAGGACCACAGACTTTGGGGGAGTTTCTTCTCTTGACTTAGGTCTTGTGTATAAGTGAGTTGTGGGAGGTTGGTCTCAAACCTGAGTGGCTGTTTGCATCTCTATTCCTATAAAAATATGGGGATATTTTACCATCACAATTTGTGGGAATAAGGTTAGAAAAAGAGATCCTGGCCAGATAATCTGGGAGGGAGACCAGGTGGCAGCTCCTTTTAAAAAGGCTCTTGATTACCCTGGCTGGTGTGGCTCAGTTGGTTGGAGCATCATCCCGTATACCAAAAGATTGCGGGTTCGATCCCCCATCAGGGCACATGCCTAGGTTGCAGGTTCCATCCCTGGTCAAGGCGCATATGGGAGACAACCAATTGATGTTTCTTTCTCTCAAAAAATCAAAATAAATTAAAAGGCTTTTGATTAAGAATCTTCTCTCCATGGAACTGGAGTGGGGATTATTGAATTTATTTGCTCTAAGCTTGGTTGACTTTACCACTCTTATTATGAAAAGGAGCCACAAGATACCAGTTTCTTTCCTGTGTGATTCATCTTGCTCAAAGGTCTTTGAGTTTCCAATAATTTCTATTAAGAATTTCTGGCTGCCTAGTCATCATACCTGAATATTTGTTCACATTAGCTGGCTCAGTCATGCACTTGACCCAAAAGGGTACTGTGTTCCTTTCTCCCTCCAGAGAGGTGATTGTATGTTGCATAATTTTTTTTATATTGCCCAAACTTACTGTTGCTTGTAAATGTTTAGAGCACCAAGTGTCGGGGCTGACCTGCCTCATCGTCATCGCTTAGTGAGCGCCGATCTCTCCCCCCTTGACTAAAGGTAATTGTTGAGATCGGATCAAGGAGGTATATGTATGCCTCCTTCCAGGTGACAGCGATAAGGCAGGCTGAGGAGTGCTGGCGACCTGTCCTCTCATGATGTGACGGGAGGAGAGAGCAGAAAGGAGGAGATCAAGACTGCCCACGTTTCACTCTTGACTTTGCCCACCAGTAAGAGGGCAACATTTTAAGTACATGCTCAGCATGGCCAGGGAGGAAACTTACCCAGGAGCCGTTAGGTCGAGAAGCCACTCCCTGGCTTCTTCTCCCCTCCCGGCCCAGGTGTCATGGTGTGGGCACAGACAGGAAGAGACTTTTCACAGCCTGGTGTCTCATCCTCCAGACTGCTAAGGCAAAGGACCCAGGATGCGGGCCCAAGGATGGGAAGAGCCTCTTCAGCGGGCTGGCTGCTGGGGAATCCAGCTGGTCACAGCACCGGCAGCGGCGCCTGCAGGATCACGGCAAGGAAAGGAAGGAGCTCTTGTCTACGACTTTGCAGGTGAGGCTGGTCCTCAGCGTCCCACGCATGCCCGCGGGAGGGCTGTGGGACATAGTGGGGTGGGGCAGGGCCTGCCTTCATCCCTCGTGCTTTCTGCTCTGCTGTGGAGTGTGTTTTTGCCGAACTGGGTTTAGTTGCTTGCGCTTCAGTTGTTCGTAGTTTGCTTGACTCTTCAGTGGCCCTTCTTTGTGATGCAGCATTTTCTAACAAGGGGCCATAAAATGCCAACCGAAAATGTTCCCACAAGATGAGTCCTGTGGTTGAACCGGTTTGGGGCCCCCTTGCATACTGCATTTCTCTCTTAGGGTAGTTGTGCATATTAACGTTGGCATGTCGTGGGCTCCCAGATTTGGGGGAACAGAGACCTCTTTCCCTTGGTTCAGTGCAGGATTCCCAGACTTGCTTCATCTCAGGATCCCTTTCTTCTGCACCCCAAGGCCCATCTGCCGGAGTTGCTGCCCAGAGGGCCATGCACCCACACGGCGTCATTGTGTGACCAGGCCTTTGCCACGCTGAGCACTGGGACTCCCCTCACTGCTGAACATGGGGCAGGCTCTGCTCTTCGGGCAGTATAAGCTGCCTCCTCTTCTCTCCAACACTCTGGATTGAAGCCCTAGGGATTTGCTGCCCAAGTCTCTTGCCTGGCCCCTGTTGACCATTCAGCTCCTCGCCGGAGCTCCTTGCCTATTTTAAAGGCCTCGGAGGCCTGGTCTGTCAAGGTGGTGTCTCCTGACTTTCTCAGCAGGGCCTGTGAAAGAGCAAGGTCTGGAAGCAGGGGCTTCAGGAGAGCAGGCAGCTGCCCCTCCTGGGCAGGCTGGACCCTGCTCTTGCAGTTCAGAGCTTGCTCTTCTGGGCCCCGCGACCACTGAGAGCCTCCTGCAGTGTGCTGTGGCCTGGCGTCCTCACTGTCCTGCAGCCTGTGCCCAGACATGGCGAATGGCTGGGCCTGGCACAGACCTGTCACAGATGACTTACCCCACTTTGCTTGGCCCAGTGTGCAGAGAAGAAGCCTGAAGCCTGTGGCCCGGAGCCAGAGCCCTTCCCTGAGCTCCATGTGGAGGCACTGGAGACACTGACTCGGGCTGCTGCAGCCGGCCCAGAGGGCGGAGGCGTCCGCCCCGAGCAGCCATTCATTGTGCTAGGGCAGGAGGAGTATGGGGAGCACCACTCCTCCATCATGCACTGCAGGTGGGTTCAGGCGGGGCGAGGCCCAGCCAGGGAGAATGCTGGCCCAGTCAGGATCTGGCCTCCCTAGGAAGCCCTGTGTGCGTGGGTGTGGCTGGCAGGAAGTGTGGAAAGTGGGTGGTTCCTGAAGGACCATGGTCACACCTGGGAGTCAGAGGAGGGCTGGCCCACTGCTGTCCACATGTGGGGCCGTCCCTCTCAGGGCTGCTGTTGGCCCATCCACCTCTCTGTCCTTCCGAACTATGGGACTCTAGAGTTTTACAGACTTAGAGTTTTAGTTTAGTTGCCTTTTATTTGAACTCCCTAAGGCTCACTCCTTTTTAATTTGCTTTATGTTGGGAATTTTATTTTATTTTATTTTATTTATTATTATTTTTTTATATTCCACATATTTTATTTTATTTTATTTTATTTTTTAATTTTTATTGTTATTCAATTACAGTTGTATGCCTTTTCTCCCCATCCCTCCACCCCACCCCAGGTGAACCCACCTCCCTCCCCCACCTCCACCCTCCCCCTTGGTTTTGTCCATGTGTCCTTTATAGTAGTTCCTGTATGTTGGGAATTTTAAATAAATACAGGGTATGGCAATAGTAGGTTTACAGTTGTTCATATGGGAAATAAATACAATAGTTAATAAATATTAACACGAGAATAAACTGTTTGGTGTACTCAAAACTATAGACCTACTTTTGCCCCACCCTGCATTTACCATGTACAAGTTTTTACCTGCACGTGGTAAGAACACGGCCTTGAATGAGGAAACCCTCACAGAGTGTAATGTTCAGAGGGTAGGTGGGTCCCTCGCTTTCGTGGCCCTGATGGGCCCCAGAGCCAAGTGCAGGAGGCTGCCAGTCTCCAGTGCCCCAAGGTTGGGGCCAAGTGTATCTTGCCCACTGGTCTATGCCCAGTTTTTACCGCAGGGCTCAGCACATAATAGGTCTTTCATAAGTTGTTCTTAGACAAGTGAATGAATGGATATTTGTAGAAATAGTCTACTTATCATTGGAGTATCGGCATTTCAGGATGATTTTTTATAAGAGAAAAGCAGCCCAGAGTCACACAGCCAGTTAAAGGCAGAACAGGGACTCCTTTGTGCTTTTTGCTCTAACGTGCTGCCTTCACAAGGGACCAAGTCTTCCAAATGGCCTTGCCCATCGGCCCAGGCCCAGAGAGCAGTCCAACCCCCTTCCAGAGTCGGAGAGCTTTTCTCTGTGTTTTGGCTTGAATCGTGTCTAAGGCAACATACTGGCGGATCTTGTTTTCTGTAACCCGCTGGTGGAGTCCCAGTTCAGATTCGTCAGTCACTTGAAGTGACCTCTTTCTGGCCACACGAGCAGTGGATGTTGGACACTCAGGGGCCACGCCGAACAAAACAACGTGAGATGAAAGCAAAGCCGAAGAGAACTGATGCAACCAAGAGCTGCAGGGACTGAGATGTGTGAGGCTGCCGCCAGGGGGCCAGGGCATACTGTTTAACAGCAGACGGCTTTCTTAGTAAGTGCAAAGAATGCACTCTAAAATAGCAGCAAAAAGCCCAGTAAATATGTAAGCCAAGTAAAATAAAATAACCACAGCCAGAAAGTCAGAGAGAGTAACCATCTGAGTTAGCCGAGGAGGATGACGGATGTTAACAGCTCCCCCCTCCCTTTTGTCGCAGGGTGGATTGCTCGGGGAGGAGGGTTGCCAGCTTAGATGTAGACGGGGTCATCAAAGTGTGGTCCTTCAACCCCATCATGCAGACCAAAGCGTCCTCCATTTCCAAGTCGCCGCTGCTGTCTTTAGAGTGGGCCACCAAGCGGGACCGGCTGGTGAGTAAGCGCCTCCTCGCTCGCTCTGGGTCTGCAACAGGTTCCCCCAGGCTGTCCACCAGCGGTCAGCCAGCACATGCTAAGTCCAGGTAGCCAGGCCAGACCCCGCCCTGGCTCCCTCATTGGGAATTCAGGGGCCACACGTCCAGGACTGTCCTTGCAGGCTCCTGTTTGGGGGCGGCCAGGAGGTTCCTGGGTCAAGAAGAGTTGGAATGAGACCACTGTGTGACCTGGAGCACTCTCTCCAGTCAGGCCGTAGAGGCGCCTTCCTACCTGTGGTGGTGGTCTAGCTCGCTTTGTCTTCTGTCTGGGGAGAGACAGCTGACTTCCTGTACTCCCTATCAGTCCTGTCATCCTCCCAGATTTCCAACAACCCTCCCTGAACATTCTCGGCAGCTCCCTCCTACTGCCAGAAGCCCTTCCTGTGTCAGGGCCAAGGGAAGCTGCAGCAGCTAGTGGGGGAGGGTGCCCTCTTTGGCGGTGGTTCCCGCGGATCTGACTGCCTGCCTGCAGGAATGGTACAGTGCTCTTGTGCCCGCTGGACTTTAATGTTTGAGATAGGCCTAAGGAGGTAAAGTTGCTTTGCAGTTTTTTGTTTTGTTGTATTACATTTCGAGGGGATCATAGCAGGCAACCCAAGGGGCAGACCTTTTTGTTTAATTATTTTGACAGTGGCAGGCACTGTAGTTATGGTCCTTGGGCCCCGCGGCATACGGGGCACCCCCAAGTGCTCATCTGCCAAGTGAATGCCGAGGTCTTAGCCTGGGTGGTGTTCCTGGGGGGTTCCCTGCAGACCTGCTTCTGGTGCTTTCTTCTGGTGGTTCTCATTATCTGAAGCTTTTCACCAAGTGAATCATAAGTTCCAGAAGGCCAGCATAGCTTCTTCTATTTTTTTCTGGAGGCCTTTACAGGCTGAGAGCCAGAGCTGGCCCCGGACACACAAATGATCCCATGACCACCTGGGGTGGCCCCCAAGGAGGCG
Organism: Desmodus rotundus; assembly: GCF_022682495.2. Lineage (NCBI taxonomy): Eukaryota > Metazoa > Chordata > Mammalia > Chiroptera > Phyllostomidae > Desmodus > Desmodus rotundus. The sequence goes on along the minus strand of NC_071392.1, from coordinate 80,183,107 downwards.
GTGGTAGGTAGGTCAGGAGGGAGAAGGAGGGGCTGGAGCAGCTGAGATTTAAAATGACAAGAACAGGAGGAAAGAGCAGAGGGTCTCGTTTAATCAGCCAGAACCTTTCCGGGTATGTATGGGGCGATACCTCCCTCCCATCCCGATTCCGTGTGTGGTTTTACCTCTGTTTGAGGTTAGCCCTGATGGCTTTATTTACTTTTTAAATGGGGTCCCTGTTAGTCAGATTCCACCTGAACTACCTGGATAAGTGGACGCGGCCTCCCCTCTGCTGCCTGCCCAGACCTCACGGGAGAGGCCCCCCCACCAGGGATCCTCCCCAGCCAGCCTGACCTGCTGCTGTTCCTCACACCTCCCGCCCCCTGTCGTTCCAGCTCTTGCTGGGCAGTGGTGTGGGGACAGTGCGCCTTTATGACACGGAAGCCAAGAAGAATCTCTGTGAAATCAACATCAACGACGACATGCCCCGGTGAGCTGGAGGCCACGCCCCTCCCTGTGCTCTGCCGCAGGCCCTTTGCTGAGCCTTGGTCCAGCTCATCCCTCCCTCCCCGGTGGTGTGTTGCAGAATCCTGTCTCTGGCCTGCAGCCCCAGCGGGGCCTCTTTCGTCTGCTCTGCTGCAGCTCCAAGCTTCCCTTCCCAGGTGGACCTCTCGGCCCCGGACGTCGGCAGCAAGGGCGCTAACCAGGTTCCCGGCAAGCTGCTGCTGTGGGACACGAAGACCATGAAGCAGCAGGTACGGCCGCCCCCTGGCCCCCCTGCCGGCTGTCTTCGGGGCTGGTCCCTCCTGGGGGGCACAGAGCCTGTGCTCCCTCTGCTTCTGTGGCCCTTCCCTGTCTCTGCCTCGGCCTCCTCAGACCCTGCTGTGTGAGGAAGTGCCGCAGTCTCAGTATTGAAAGCAGTGTCACTCTAGTGGATGGATTGCTGGCAGAAATAAAGTCATTCAGAATTGTGCCTCGAGTTTAGGAGTCAGTCAGAGCCTCCTGAGGGCCCTTGTGGCTTATTTTAAATGTTTTATATTTAAAGACTTTATTTTCGAGCAGTTTGAGATTCATGGCAGGAATCAGAGGCAAGCACGGCGATTGCCCGCATCCCGCGCCCCTCACTGCCTGCATCCCCACGCAGTGTGGCTCTCGCCGCGGTTGACGCACCCACATCGACACATCCTCACCCAACGTCCCAGCTCCCCGCGGGTTCGGTGTTAGTCTGCTACGTGCCGTTTGGGTGGACACACAGTGACATGGAGCCACCGTCACACGGCTGTCTGTACTGCCCTCACACGCCCCGTGCTCTGCCTTCTTGTCCCCGCCCCTGCCCCGCCCCGGCAGTGCGCTTTTTACCGTCTTCATAATTTTGCTTGTTCCAGAATATCGTGTACCTGAAAGCGTACGGCCTTTGAGACTGGTTTCTTTTATTACGCATTCAAGGGGTGTGTTTTTTAGCAGACAGCCAGTGTCTCCTCCTGCCTCCCTGTTAACTTAGAATCGCCCAGACATTACAGCAGCAGCTAGAAGTGTGGGGACACGTACACGTTCTTAACGAGTGACAGCCGTGTGGCAGCCGGCGACCTCACGAGGGATCAGGAACTGAGGACCCCTTCCCACCTGAGCAGCGACAGGTGCTCGCAGCCGTGGCCCTGAGCCCTAGGGCAGTGGTCCCCAACCTTTTTGCACCAGGGACTAGTTTCATGGAAGACAGTTTTTCCACAGCGGTGGGGGAGGGGGCGACAGGAGAAAGAGCTCAGGTGCTCCGGAAGCCTTGCTTGCTCACCTGCTGCTCACCTTCTGCTGTGCAGCCTGGTTCCTAATCGGCCGTGGACCAGACGGGTACCAATCTGTGGCCCCAGGGTTGGGGACCCCGGCTGTAGAGAGATTGACTGATGTTTAAACTCAGCTGTTTAAAGGGCAGTGACGTTTCTTAAAATTAGTTCAGTGCTCAGAAGCGGTGTAGCCTTTGTGTGGAAGTTTCCTGATGTTACGGGACACCCGAAGGGTCCCCGTCTTGTCGTCGGGCTGTGCTCCAGGTGTCTGGTGTGCGTCTCACTGCGCCTGCCTGTGAGACGGTGCACCTTCCCACTGGGAAGTCTCACAAGTGTGGGAGCCTGTCGGGGCGCACAGGGGTTCCTGACTGTCACGCCCAGCCCGTCTGTTCCTCCACTGGTTTTCCTCATCTGAGCAAACGCATCTCACTTGGAGACGGGTGCCTTTCTGTGCTCGCGCTTCTCCCTCACCTACACAGTCAGCCCATGAGCAAACACTGCCATTGCCACCTCCAAAATGCGTTTCCTGTCTGACGGCTCCTCTGCGTTTCCAGCGGAGCTCCCGAGACCCCGCTCTCTGGTGCCCTCAGCTGGACAGCTGCAGGCCTCTCCTACTGCGGCGCCCACCCCTCGCCCCGGCGCTGCCTGGCATAGGGAGACCCTGCCCGCGTGTCCTTCCTGCACATGCAGGTGTCCCATCCACACCCCTTCCAGGCGGGCCCTGCACGCTCTGACCCTCCCCCCTGCCCAGCCCGCTGGACCTCCTGTGCTCACCTGCAGCGCAGGTCCTTGCTGCATGATGTCCTCTCGCTAGGAGGGCCCTGCCCCACTCCCTGTGGCAGGGCCTGCCCACCAGCGCCTCGTCACTGCTTCTCACACAGCCCAGCGTGATTAGGTCCCCTTAATCTTGTTCTTGTCCTCTGAGGCACTAACCACGGTTTGCAGTTTTAGGTTTACTTGTTATTTAAAAATTTTAAATTACACCTTGAATACATACGGAAGAACACAACGCACAGGCGTGCGGAGAGCGGGAGGACGCGAGATGAGCACTGTGCGCCACCACAGCTTAAAGTTGGAGCCCCCCCCCCCCCCCACCGCCCCCGGTGCTTTCCTGCGCACTCTCCCCAGTCTCGGGCTCCTTCCCCCTTCCGACGGAACTTGTCTTCAATTTTGGTTTATGATTCTGCTGCATTGTAAAATTGAGTTGGTTTTTTTTTTCTAGCTCCAGTTCTCCCTAGACCCAGGGCCCATTGCTATCAACTGCACAGCCTTCAATCACAATGGGAACCTGCTGGTCACGGGGGCAGCTGACGGGGTCATCCGGCTGTTTGGTAAGTGGGTGTGCTCAGGGCCCCTCCCGAAACAGCCCAGGGAAGTCAGTGAGACCCCAGTTCAGGGCGCTCGTGATAGAACTTGCCATTGGTCAGATCCGCTGCTTCAGAACCCCTGCAGTCACCCTGCACACGGTCCGTGTCCGTGGGTGCATGAGGGAGGGGTGCAGCGTAGCAGCCCTTCAGTGTAGAGCTGTTCCGTGTGAGTCCTCGTGGCCTGAGTGAGACCCAAGAGGACACGTGAGAGTATTGCCACCCTGTCCTCAGTGTGGCTGGTTCACTGTCCCCATAAAGTGTCGGAACAGGGTGCTTTAGAACCATCTGGCATGCTGCTTAAAGATCCCCACACCAGCCTGCCCCCAGAGGCCTGGAGTCAGAGAGCCTGAGATGGGATGAGGGGCTGTCTTCAGCAGATCCCCTGGTGGGAAGTTATAGAGGCCTCCTAGGAAGGACTCGAGTGTCCTCCGAGACTTACAGACGAGCTCAGTCTCCTCCCCAGGATTCCTGAACCTCACTCTAGCCCCAGCGAAAGAAGCTTCTCTTTAAGCTAGGTTAGACAGAAGATTAGACAGCGGAGGAGACACTGAGCGAGCTGCAGCACCCAGGGACCCCCTCAGCAGGGCTCAGCTCTGTGAGGCCCTCTGCCTCCTGAGCAGCTCCCCTCCTCTGGGCACAAGGTGGGCTGGCGCTTCCCTGGGCTGGGGCGGGGATCGGATTGTCGTCTCTGCCTCGTTGTCTCAGACATGCAGCAACACGAGTGCGCCATGAGCTGGAAGGCCCACTGTGGGGAGGTGTGCTCCGTGGAGTTCAGCTATGACGAGAACACCGTGTACAGCATCGGGGAAGATGGGAAGGTAGGTGAGCGCGGGACGTAGGTCATCTGAGCATCTGGAGGGCACCAGGCCAGCACGGCGGGCTGGTTTAAATTCTGACCACACCCTGGGCTAGCTCTGTGACCTTGGGCTTCTCCTGGCCTGAGTTTTGTCCATAGAGCAGGCATAATAAAAGTAACCAGCCTCACAGGATTTTTGTGAGGGTCAGAGGCAGCTGGCCATTCTTCCGAAAGCGGAGGACCCTCATCCTTCCTCCTGGTTGTTCCCAGTGACCCATCCCGCTGTGCTTGGAGCTGTGGGGTCCCATCCGGGGCTGGGATTTGTGAGCTCGGTCATCGGCGGCCCCAGCGTGGATGTGTCGAGTTTGCTGTGGGCCTGGGGGTGGCTTCCCAGAGCAGGGCGCATGTTCCTGAGCAGAGTCAAGTGATGTGAAAAGATGGGCGGGGAAAAAAGTGAAAACGAGTGCCCCTTGTAGATTCTGTCTGGACAGGTACTCTGGGACCCTCGGAAAGGGCACCCGAGTGGGGGGAGCAGAGGCGGGGCGAGCATACCTGCTTTTCACGTGCGCTTTCTATAGCTCTTGGGTTCTGTCCTGTCTGCCTGTGTCACCCATTTGGAAATAGTAATTACAAGATGAAGTCTTCACGTGAAAACCTCGGGAAGAGGACTTCTACAGTAAAGCCTGATTTCCTGTTGGTGGGGGTGGCATTCCTAAGTAAGAGGCGGTCACACCTGTCCCGGGGTAGGCTAGAGAATTATACACGAAGCTCAGTTTGTAACTGCGTTGCTTGTGTGCAGTGGATTGCGCTGCTGAGAAACTGGAAGTGGATTTGGAATCTGTCTTCTCTACTTTGGGAATTCCTTAGTCAGAAAAACCCACTTGGGTTCTCATCCTAATAATTACAAGAATACCAACCGCGATGATAACGGTCACTCAAAGCGTTCCCCCTGCTTGAGAGACAGGCGTCTGTGCAAAAGCCGTTGCTACCCTTTCCCTCCTGGGGTCAGGCCAGAGTGCTGGCCCTTTCTCTAGAGCTGCTTCCCTGAAAAACAGTTGCATTGTGCTGGGAGGAGATGAGACCACGGGCCATCCTGCCACCCGTCCAAGGTGGCCTGTGGGCCCACGGCCTCCGCCCTGGGGGCCGGCCCGCCGCTGAGAGTGCTCTGCCTGTGCGCTGTGCTTGCAGTTCATCCAGTGGAACATCCACAAGAGTGGCCAGAAGGTGTCTGAGTTTGGCCTCCCCGCAGACGCCACGGGCCCCTTTGTGCTGTCTGGTTACAGCGGCTACAAGCAGGTTCAAGTTCCCCGGGGCCGGCTCTTCGCTTTCGACTCAGAGGGCAATTACATGCTGACGTGTTCTGCCACCGGGGGCGTCATCTACAAGGTACGGGGTGGGGTGGGGTGGTGTCATGGTGGGTTGGGCGCTTCCTCCCCGGAGGGCAGTGCCAGGCTGAGCAGGGCCTCTGTCGCCAACCCTGCCCCACATGGCCCGGGAGGAGCCTTTGACCCGGGATCCTCAAAGCCCCCGAAGCCCCCTGCTGCCAGCTATTCCCAGCTCAGGCAGAGCAGCCGACAGAGGAGTGGGGGCAGAGAGCCACGCACCTGTCTCTGCGGGTCCATTCGCTGTCCTCTGACGAGACTCTGCCCCTCTTCTGCCTCCCTTCCTTGTCTATAATAATACCTGTTCGTGTGGATTTATCATTGTATCGGAAGTTCCGTGGGTCAGGGGCGTTCCAGCCCATGGCTGAGGCAGATCTGGGGGTGGGAATTGTCAGACTGTGACGTAAGTTGTCCCCTTTGTTTTGTCCCTCAGTTTCTGTCTTCAATGTCCACGTCAGAGCTTCTGTGGCTCATGCACCTCTTTTTGCATAATTGTATGAAATCATAAACACCTTGTATTTTGCTGTTATTACCAAACAGACAAGTGATGAGGCTTTGTGTTGGCAGCTTAAGCGCACACCTACTTCTGGTACCCGGTGAACTCGATCGGTAGCCTTGGCATTAGCTCCGCCCGATGGTGGTGCCTACTCTGTGGGTACAGAGAGTCACCAGGTGGGATGTCCTCTGCTCGGGGGCTGTGTGTGCTCGGTGCCCTGGCTCATCTGTCAGCGGACGGCAGTTGCAGGGGTCCCTGTGGCCTCGGCCTGTGGCGTGCACCCAGGACGCAGAAAGTCTGATCCTGCTTCCTTCGCGCTCACGCTCCACACTCACACTCACACTCACTTTAGAAAGAGGCTCGGGCACCATCCACAGGGACAGTGTGGTGTTGGGGGTCTGAGTAAGGGAAGCTGGGCCATCGGGGAAGACCCCTGGGAGGGTGGCCTGTGGATCCGAGTCCTTTGGAGGAGGAGGAGGAAGAGGAGTTGGGAGGACAGGTAGGAGAGGGAGGCAGGCCTTGGGGGGTGAGGAGGAAGGGGAGGAGGAGAGGAGAAGTAAGGAGCCTTCTAGACTGTTGACCTGGAGCGTGGCCCTGGGAAGTCTGGGCTCACTTTCAGCCAGGCTCCTCTTTCCCACAGACACGAGGCTTTGGGTGGCTTGTGCCCTCTGTAGCTCCACAATTTCTCGTAATTGTTGGGAAATACTGTAACGCTTTTTGTTTGCAGGCCTCAGTTTACTTTACTGTTTAAACATTGAGTGTCAGGTAGACTCTCCTCTGCTCTCTGTTTGATTTGTATGTGTTGTTGTATGGATGCTGTGTGTATGTGTTTGATTTTTAATCATGCAGCCTTTGGCCTTTGTCCCGGTCAGTTTAATCAGTTTATATGATTTGCAGTCAGATTTTCTCTGTAACCAGCTAATGGGTGAAAAGATTTTCCTCTGTATAATTTTTAAAATGCCAATGATGGGGTCTAATTACTTAAGGAAGATAATGAACTTCAGATCCCTGTTATAATCTGTCAGCAGTGTAGGACATTGAAAGATGTTTTCTCCATGCATGCTGTGCACCTCCAGTCTTTTGCTCACGGACGGTGCCTGTGGGTCCCGGTCTCCCTTTCCTCACTGCCTCCTGACGCCTCGCACCCACCCCGGAGGCCTGGCCTGCTGGTGCTGGGGGGTGGAGGAGAGGGTGCTTGTGCATTGATGATGGGCCCACTGGGGCCAGCTCGTTCTGGGTGCTGCAGGCTGGCCACACAGCGGGAGCTGCCCCAGATGTGCCCTCCTGCAGCTCACGATCCCTGCGGGGAGCAGGCCTAGAACTGAGAAGGGGACATGTGATTTAATGTCCCGGGGCAGTGACGATGGTAGGGGAGAGCAGCAGGGGCGGGGCGGGGCCCACAGCAAGTCAGAGGCGGCGGGGGAAATTCTGTCTTTACGAGTGTGTCAGAGACTTGCTGTCCACTTCAGATGAAGGACTAACTGTGGTCCAGACAATGAAGGTGTTTCCTAGTCCAAGAAATTAAAGAGGCTTTCTAAAAAGGTGGACATGTGTGTCTGGGCACATCCTCAGATTGGGGGGCAGCCCCCAGGCTCAAGGTGGTTTCGGGGGTATAGTGGATGTATGTGTGAGTGGTGTGTGCTCACCCCCCCTCCTACCTCCTGTCCTCTTACAGCTGGGCAGGGATGAGAAGGTTCTGGAGAGCTGCTTGAGCCTGGGTGGCCACCGAGCCCCTGTGGTCACTGTGGACTGGAGCACAGCGATGGACTGTGGGACCTGCCTCACGGCCTCCATGGATGGCAAGATCAAGCTGACCACCCTCCTGGCCCACAAAGTCTGATGGGCCGCCCAGGGGACCTCCTCAGAAGCAGAGTTATCCTGGGCTTGCAGAGAGATGAGACAGGCAGATGGGACGATCCACTTCCGGCTCCCTGCCAGGGCCGGGAATCTTCAGGGAAAGGCTGTTTGGGGGCTCCAGACGCTCCCTGTGCGGTGATGGGACGGGAGCCCTGTGGAGAGGCGGCACGAGTGCCCCGGAGACCGACCGGCACACCAGGCTGCACCAGAAGCACGCTGCAGACAGCAGGGGGTGGCCGCTCTGCTGGCCCAGGAGAGATGGACAGTATTTTGTATATGTTTGCTCAGTTTTCTTCTTTTTCAAAAAAAAAGAATGCTCTCGTGGGTACCTGGTGTCTTTCTGCAATGTGTGTGCAGCAGAGCGCTTCCCTTCACCCTGCGCCTGGGAGGGTCAGCTGTGAGCCCAGGTCCCTGTCCGCCCCCCCCACCCCCGTTTTTTACCAGCTGAGGCTTCTGCTCCTGGCTGCTCCCCTCCACCTGGTGGCTGCGGTTTCCCCAGTACCTCTGTCACCAGTCCTCTCATTCAACTTCACCTCCTTGAGGTTGACTCGTGCCCACTGCCGGCGCCCTCTGCTGGCGAATGGCGAGCCAACTGGATCAAGTTGGTCAAATTCATCCCCTTGTGTCCCCAGCCCTGCAGGTGGCCTGCCTTCTGCTCCCTGGGAGGGGTGGGACCTTAAAGAGTCAGACACTCTCACAGGGAGAGGAAGAATGAGGGAACAGCTCCCCTTCTCCCACTTCCGTTTCCGTCTGAGGCAGGAAGGCACAGTCAGCTGCTAATCCTGCGGTGGGATTTTAGGCCTGCGCCTCAGGCTTCAGCACTTGACATCCTTGTTGCCGGCCTGCTAGGAGTGGTTATTACAGAGCCTCTTTGGGCTGCAGCCCAGTCCTGGGGTGCTGGTCGGGGGGGGGGGGGGGCGGCGGGCGGGGCGGGTACTCCCAGTTCCCTGCTTTTGGGAAACCATGAATGAATTGGTACAAAGCCTTGGCTCCATTCTGCTGGGAGTTCGAGGGGGGGGAAAGTGGGGAAGTGGCTCAATTATGAGAAAACACCAGAGACTTAATATAAGTACTTACACATTTCTACCGATTTCTGCCCTGATAATCCTTCCTTGGAAGGAAGAGAACCAAGACTTCTATATTTATAATTTCGCCACCTTCTGCATTAAAACAGCAGCCTCTCTTACCTCCCTCAGTGACCCTGTCGGCCAATTGAAACATGGTCGTGTGTTTCACTTGAGCGAGAGAACTCATTGTTTAACTCTTCTCTCAAGTTTTTTCTCAGTTTCTGTCTTATTACCCATTCTCTCTTCTCAGTACGGTCCCCATGGCTTGCTGAAACATTTTTAAGGATGGTGGAGAAACAATACTTAAAGGCTGTCTTCTCTCATTTCCTTTCTTCTCCGGGCTGCACACCCACCTGCCTCTTGCCCTGAGCTTGGCTCATAGCTGGATGTGACCAGGAGGGGTGGTGGAGGGTTCCACAACACTTCCTAAAAATGCCACACCAATCCACAACATTGCCTAACAACAGGACCTAAACACCGTTAACCTCTGACCTTCGAAGTCAGTATGGTATCATGTGCTGCGGGCAACCCTGTTCTCTCCTGGCCTGTGTCTTCCCGACCTGCAATCTGTCCTGAGTGCTCTCTTCCTGGTGGTCCCCCCATCCCACCCAGACCTCCAGGACAAGCTGTCACCCTGCAATAAAGTATGTCAAAACTCAGACTTAACACTCCTCCACAGTACCTGCTCATCTCCCCCAGGCCCCAGGAAGACTCTCCCATTATCTTGGGCAAAGGCGGATAGAAGAAACCATCAAGCTAGTCCGACCTCAGGCCCCAGAGCCAAGGTGGCCGGTGCAGCTGTGGGCCTGGCTCCAGGTGTGGCTGGTGCTGAGGGCCTCGGATATCTCCCTCCCTGTCCTGGGACCTGCCTATGCCTGCCTGCTTCTGCTCCAAGGTCTTAAGCTCCCTGAGTGTGCATTCAAAACACTTCAGGAGTCAGCTCCAACACATCTGAGTCCCACGGCGCGGGTTCATCCCTACTTGGGCTTCTCACTTTCAAATGGAAAACCTGTTGTGCAGACGCTCAGGTTTCACGCTCTTCGGGCCTCATTTTTCAGCTGGCTGCAGGAAGAGGTTTTACGGGGACAAATATGGAGGGAGTGATACTACTAATAGTAACACGTAACAGTGCATCTCCTCTTCCGATGAGAGTTGGGTTTGTCCTGGCTCACAACTTGTCACAGCAGGAGATCCCAGAGGTCGGTGGCTCTGGTACCTTCATGGAAACGGGAAAAGCAGTCCCTGCCCCTGTGGGTTGCTCTCCGGAGGCTGGAAGCAGAGCCCAGCTTTAAACCAACGCTGGGCAGGTTGGTTTTGTAACTTGATTTGTGTCCTTAATCCTTGATTGATTTACTCTTTCCCAGCCTACTTCCCTAGGATTGAAACGGATATTCAGGAAGAGAGGTGAAGTTGCTTTGGAGAAACCACAGGCACCACACAGGTGGAGGGGAGAGTCCTGGCTCCAGAGGCGGGTGGGTCCCCAAACTTTGGATCAAGCTCCCCTATTGTGCATCTCTTGTACCGCTGATTTGTTGTAAATCACATTTCAGATGGCTGTCTTGATAACTTTGCATTTTTGGGAATAGTTTGTCCATTCTGATCATTCTTTAGGGAAAGGTCCACTGGTGACTGCTTGTGCTCGTGGTTTGAGTCATCTGTGACCCTCTGGCCTCTCTCATGCTGCTTTCTTTAAGCTGAGAGTGATTTTAATTAAAGCTAGCTGCTAGCTCCATGCGTAATGTGCCGCGCTCAGCATCAGGCTGAAAGTAAACCAGCGAGCACATCTGGGCAGCTTTGTGAAGCCTCCTTGTTTACAGAGGGAACACCTGGACTGCCAATTTGAATAGTAAATATTAGTAAGACACCTACTTCCTTTACTTTAACATCAGCGCAAACAGTGGCTTGCATTTTTCTTCCTGCCCTCTAGAGGCTCACCTGACACCCCTCCCTCTCCCTAATTTCTGATTCAAGGGCTCCAGAATCCAGACTTGAACAAAGACCAACCAGCAAAACTCAAATAGAGCAACAGGGAAAAGAAAACATTCTGTTCAATAAAAAATTTTCATGACACGTTAAAGAGCAGTAAGGCAAACCTTATTCGGGGGAGCGGGTACTACAGTGGGGTTTTCATAGAGGGGGAGAGATTGTGCTCAACTCCAAAAGCAATAGAGAACAGTGGGGATTCATAGCCAAGGAGCAGGTTGGGGGTCAGTAGATGGAAAATTAATAAGAGGAAATATCAGGGGTAAGGGGGGATTCTGGCTAAACCGACCTAAACTGACCTAACAGGATTCTTGCAAGGCAATCTGGTGATCAGACTTGGCCTGGGGGCCGGGTGCGCGGTGGGGGTGGGAGGGGGCGGGCCGCAGGTGGTGGAGAATGACGAACTCCATTAGATTCTAGGGTGATCAAATATCGAGGATGGGGGACTCTGGCTAAACCAGCTTAGCAAGATTCTTGCCAAAATTGGACGTTGTGGAGATGAACACGGAAGTCCAAAAGTCAGGGTCAAGTGGAGAAAGTTCAGAGTTTGGTTAAAGAGAGGCTGTCAGGACCCAGGACAGCGGGGGTCGGCTTTTCGCTTCCGCCCGCCGGGAGGCTGCGGACGCGGCGAGCCGCCTGCAGGGGGCGCGCCCGGGCCACCGCGCAGGCTGGCAGCCGGCAGCCGGGAGCCGGAAGTGCGGAGACCACACTGAAGCCCCGGACGCGCCGGAAGCCAACGTGTGGGCACTGGCCCGCGAGGCGGGACGCCGCGTAGAGGCGCACGTCTTCCAGGACTGGACTCTGCTTGGCAGCTGGCGGCGGCCTGGTCCTCCCGGAGCTCTGGGGCGGCGGCGGGCGGCCTGTCGCGGGTCGGGAGTGAGCGATCGGGGCGGTTCCCGTCGCCAGCGAGGCCCGCGTGGATGTCCCCGCGTCTCCCGGCCTCCTGGCCTCTGCGCCCTGCAGGTTGACTCTCGTCGGGTCGCTGTCAGGGCGACCCCGAGTCCCCTAGGGCACAGCGGACTCGGAATCGGGAGTGCTGGGGACACCACTGGCTGCCCGAATTTTCCCAGCTCGCCCAGCGCGGCCTCTGTGCTTCTGGGGTTTGTAGTCAGCAAGACCTGGTAACGAGTCCTGGCCGCAGCTTCCAACTTTTTCGTGACCTGGTGGAAATCGCCAAGTCTCAGTTCCCCGTGTGTAAATGGGCTAGGTAGTATCTACCTCAGGGTCCAATAAACCTGCACATTCACCGCTCGTTGTGCCTGTGCCTGGCGTTAGCACTGCTTGTAGCTGTGGGGGCGACTCATCACTGCCTGAATTTTGACGTACGAGTCCATGGGCAAAGGGCTGCCCTCTGTGGGGCAGCTTAGGATGATGGCCGGCTAAATTTCTTCTTAAGTTGTAAACAGCCACTCTAGATGAACGATAAGTGATCAAGTTGTGATCCAGAGAGGAATCTCTTATTTTGGGCTGACTACCCTTTTCCAGGTGAACCTGTGTTCGCCCGAGACCCTCCCTAGGGGAGCCCGGAGCTGCTGTCAGAGCTGACTGCTAGGGGGAAGGCAGAGACCTGCGCCTTTTGAGTCACAGGTTGGGACGCAGGGGCTGAGGTGGGATCAGGTGGGGTAGGCAGAAGACAGGCACAGTTGTCCCTGATCCTTGCAGCTGTTTAGAACACGACCAGTCAAAAATCTTTGGATTAAGGGACGTTGGCCAATGAAATCTTACTGTGAATTAAATGGCCTCGGGTTTTTTGTAAGCACAACAGGACAGAGGGAATGAGGACTCTGGAGATCACTGAGAGATAGTTTAGGGGTGGGGTAGATGGGGCACCCTGGACACAGGGAGCATCTGGGGTGAGGAGAAGGAGAGGCCAGGTCACCTCCTTCCTTTCTCCAGGGAGGGTGTTCATGCCTCCTGTTCCCCGTTGATGGCCCAGTGCACAGGCTACCGGAGGCATTTCTGCTGGGCCTGCCCGTGTGGGCCAGGGCCCTGCGGCAGGTCAGGGGCTGCTTCTCCCCAAGCCCATCAGCCTGCCCACTACCACATCTCCCTGGCTGCCCTGTGAATGGTCTGTCTGAGTCTCCCGGGCCCTGCTCACCAGCCGGGTCACCTATGACCTGCTCTGACCATTAGGTGTGGCTGATGATTAGAATTCACAGGACTTTGTTCTTCTTTGTAGGAATGAAAGCTTGACTCCAAGGACAAACAGGCCTACAGTCCCTGGTGTGCTGAGAATGTGGGATTTGCTGTCCTGAATTAGAAAAGCAAGTCAGTAACCGTGGGCCCTGACCATCAGCGATGAGAGAGATGGAAGCCTTAAATTCTGGGGATAAGAAGAGGGTCCTTCCCACCTGGATGACAGCCCAGGAGCCTGAGAAGAGAATGAGGCTGGTGAAGACCCCGAAGAGGAGGAAAATGGCCGTGGTGCCTGCGGCTGCAGTGAGGTGGGACAGCTTGGGGCCAGGGTGCCCCTGGGGTATCAGGAGAAGGGGGAGGGACTTGGTGACGTCACAGTTTCTGGGGCTGGGTCCTCCAGTGTTGACAGAACAGTGAGGTGGGTGGGCGTTTCAGTCCAGGTCTCTTCAGCTTAAGAAGCTCCCAGGCTGCGTGAGCTCTCTCCACACAGATGCCTCTGCCTCTTGGTGAATGTCCACTTTCAGGCCCCTCAGCTCCCAGACCGTGGTTCCCCTTCTCAGGGTTACACATATCAGCCAAGCTGTCAAATATCAGTTGTCTAAAATGCCACTGTCTTCATTTGCAACAATAATCGTGACCGGTGGCAGGATGAGTGGGCTGGGTGGTCCAGCCTTCCTGTGTTCAGATCTCCTGGGGCAGGAGCAGTAAGCCACCAGGCCAGCATGAAACCAGAGTGGAGGGGGGCTAGCTGGGTGATGGTAACTGGGCCATTCAGGCTGCCAGCGAGGGGATGTCCCTGAACACCTCTGACACGGCACTGGGTGCTCAGTGCTGCTCGCCTGGCTCTTCCTTTGTAAGGTTTTTTTTTTTTTTTTAATTTTTAATCCTTGCCTGAGGATATGTTTATTGATTTGAAGAGAAACATCAATTGGTTGCCTCCTGCACATACCCCTACCAGGAATGGAACCCGCAACCCTTTCCTGCATGGGATGACACTCCCACCAACTGAGCCAGCCGACCAGGGCTCTGAGGTTTCTTAGTGGACCAGCTCCCCCTCGGATTGTACTGTGTTCATGCATTCAGCTGGCTGACAGGCGGGCCTCTGCCTGATGGTCCGTTTATCTGCTCATACCTAGGGTGTGTGTATCAGGTTAGCTCTCAGGAGCGGCCGTCATGCCCCCATTTCCAGATGCCCGGAGCAGTGGGCAGAGGGTGGGAAACACCCCCATTGCCTCTATGACCCTCCTATGCCGGTCACTGGTCACATGGATGGAAGTCGTGTTGGTGCCTTGAGGAAGCTGCCGCTCTCACCCCCAGCCAGAAGGCCCAGGGATGTGGCTGTCTTGCTGTCCTCCGTCCTCGTGAGGACCGAGGGCCGCCTGTCCCCATCGGCAGCGCCATGCCTTTCTTTCAGACCTCCCGCGGTGAAGACTGTGTACTGCATGAGTGAGGCGGAACTCGTGGACGTTGCTCTGGGGGTCCTGATCCAGGTAGAGTCAGCCGTGTCTGTCCTTACTGTTCTGACTGCACACTCGTCACCAGCCGAAGCGAGACTCGGCCCTTGGTTAACGTCATTAGAACAGATGACCTGCGTTCTCAGGCAGCCTCAGGGAGCCCTCTCACCTGTCTGCCTGTCCTCCACCTGCCCCTTGTCTCAGAATCTCTCTTGGTCTCCCCCACCCCTGGGATGGGTGCACGGGGGCGGGGTGGCCGGTGAGGGAGAGCAGCCCTGTGTGTGGGTGGCTTTGTGTGCAGGGGTGAATGCAGAGGGGACAGAAAGTCTTTCCCTCCTGTCTCTGTCATTCTCTGAAAGGTCTGAGTGGGGGAGGTGACTTGGGCCACTGCGCCAGGCAGCAGAGCAGCGCTGCCGTCTGCAGGCTTCCTGTAGCGAACACGAATTGCACTGCCTTGGAGTCAGGCAGCGCTGTGTAGCCGACCAGGGGTTTTAACATGTTACGATCTCACTTAATCCTTGCGATAACCTGGTGATATAGTCATTTCAGATACTACTATTCGCATTTTACAGACGCAGACGTGGAGGCTCGGGGACTTCCCCTTAGCCGCATGGCCCATGAGTGAAGGAGCTTAGGCCGCACTCACGCTTTGTACCCTGTGCTCCTTCCATGGCGCCCTGCCCTCTCAGACAAGCTTTTCCTATTTTTCTTTTCTATTCGGGTATTCCTCAGGCCCTGCCTCCTTCCCTCCTGAGCTGGCCTTGATTTCTTCAAGCGCTGTGGAGAGGTGGTGGGGAGGGCAGCGGTGGGGGAAGGGAGGTGGAGTGGCCACTGATTTGGGAGAAGTCACTTGCTGGCCTCTGGATGCGATTTACACAACTGACCAGCACGTTAGGGAAATAAATCACATGTGTCTTGCCTTCAGAGCCGAAAACAGGAAAAGGCCTTGGAGCAGCTGCCTCTGGCAGGCACTGATAAACCAGCGCTGTCCCCCACCTGCTCGGAGTTACCCAGTTCTGGGAGCATGAGTGAGGCTGAGGACAATGGGAGAGGTGCCCTTCCCTCAGGCCTCAGCCCTCCTCAGGGGCCTCCAGGCTCTGGCTCTGCCTGCAGCAGAAGCCCCGAGGAAGAAGAGGACGTGTTCAAGTACGTCAGAGAGATATTCTTCAGCTAAAGGACAGATTCCCGGCACTTTGTGTCCAGAACAGTTAAAGGAAGCTGGGCTTTGGCTCTCTGCCAGGGTGGCTCCCAGCTCCACACCCTTGGGCTGGGGGTACTGACCTTGGAGCAGAGAAGCGGGGGCCTGGAGCCAGGAGCTGGAGTTCATATTCCTCTCTGCACTGTGTCCTCTCCCAGCTCAGGGGGTCTGCCCTCCCAGCTGTCTCTGTATTCAGCTACCAGGTGCCGGGGGAAAATGAGGTCATGGAGGTCAAGCTTGCTGGCATCAGAGAAGCAAGTTAATAATTTTCAAACACAAAAAAAGTATGGCTGCTAAATATACTGGAACTCTCCAGTTTAGTCAGCACCGTCTCTCCCTAAGGAGGAAGCCTGATTTAAGTTTCCCTCCCGAGGCAACCCCTCAATCCACGGGCCCGCCCTCATCAGCCCGGGGACAAGCAGGCCCCTGCCAGCAGACAGGCATCCTCCCCTGACCTGCCCCCTTCCTTCTACTTGGTGGCCTTGGCCTTGATCCCTGGATACTCTTAGAGTGGGACAGGACCCCAAAGGAGATGCTAAAGACAAGAGATCGTGGCAGGGCCCACATTGCCTCTGTATTCAGTGTGGCATATGACAGGTGTAGGAGGAGGTGACCAATGGCTGTGCAGGTTTTCCAATATACAGGTGCTGAAAAACGCACAAAATTCCCAGTGTACAAGTTGCCCTTGGACCCTTTCCGAGTCTGGGTTGAGCAGTGAAGGGGCGCAGCGTCTGAGGAACCGTTCAGTCCTGTTCACCTCCCCACCACCCGGGATTTGGTGTGTTTTGTACCCGAACTCCCAGGTCCCAGGTCAGGAACGACTGGCCAGCCGACCCTCCTGCACTGTCCGGCTTCGGGTCCAGGGAAACTGCAAGCCGCATGTGCTGTCTTCAGTGACTCCCTCAGATCTCTCCTGCGCCTTTGGGAGTGGTGTCCTGGGCTGGGGGGAGCTTGCTAACCAGAGCCCCGAGGACCCTGAGGTGCTCTCTCTCTCTCAGTGTTCCCCATTTGTTGCCGTAAACCTTCCCCGGGTTTCTGTTTGGCCTGTGGCAGATCAGCCTGGAAATCTGACCCCGTGATAGGAACCCTTCTCGTCCTGCCATCCGGAGAATCAAGGAAGCATGGCTTGCTTGAACCAGTTAATTAAAACAAGAATTCTTGTGACAATGAGCTGCGTGGTGTTAGTAGTCCTGAAGGACAGACAGCCCAACACAAAGAGGCCTCAGGTGTGGCTGTCCTTGCTGCCCCGGCCTCTGGACACCAGGTACCCCTCCTCGCTGGGGCCTGCTGGAGCTTGAGGTCAGCATTAGCTATCAGACGGCGTGGCTGAGAAAACGGACCAACCCACGAGTCCTCTTGTGCAGACCGAGCCCTCGCAATCACTCATGTGAGCCTTTCGGCAGGACTAGCAGCTCTCAAGCTTGCTCAGGCCAGTGTCCTCTCCCTTCTGAGGGAACACAATTGTGGCCATAAGCAAGAGGATGAGTAAGGCCTGGGCAAGGCCCAGAGCCAGACACCCGGGCCCCAGGAGGGACAGGCTGACCCACTTCCAGGTGAAGGAGAGGAAGAGGCCCAGGCCACTGGCTAGCAGGGTGGAGGCCACCACCAGGAAGCGCACCGCAAGGTGCCACTCTCCCTGGTTACTGTTGCAGCGGGCCAGCAGGAGGGCCTGGGAGACGAAGAGGGTAAAGACCAGGGCCCCGTACACACAGACCCTGGCCAGGGCCAGGCCAGCCCAGGGCACACCCAGGGTCGCCAGCTCAGGGAACGTGTAGCACTGCAGGGAGCCAGCCGTCTCATTCCACAGGCAGAAGTTGAAGAAGCCGATTCTCAGGTTGGGCAAGTCGATGAGGTTGCCAGCCTCCAAGACGAGAGCGTAGAACAGCAGGCAGAAGGCCGCGACCACGAGGATCATGATGCTGAGGAACAGCAGCTGGTCACCCCTCCTTGACCTTGGGCTGAACATCTCTTGACCTTGGCAGGGCCGCCCTCCTGGGCACCTGAGGGAAAGTCACACTAGTGAGCATCCAGCTCTCCTTCTCTCCCTCCCACTCTCTTTACAAGTTCACGCTCTCCCTTCTGGAATTCCATAAAGAACTGGGGCAAACTACCATCTTCCCACACTCCCCCATGCCCGAGAAATCTGAGGCAGCCCAGTGCCAGAAGCCAGTCAGCAGCCCTCTCTCTGGGCTGAGTTCAGGAGGACGGGCTCTCCCAGGCAGCTTTGAGAACCTGGAACGTGCAACGTGGACACCCCAGGCCACTGGAGGCATTTGTGACGGGTCTTTGTGACGGGATTTCTCAGACCCTGCTGAGGATGAGCTTGCCTAGGGTGAGGGACAAGGCCGATACTGAAGGAAGAGTCACATGCGGAGGGTCCTGGGCACCCATGGGACCACCTTGGAGCTGTAAGAGTGGCCATCACTAGGCCACAAACCCGTTAAACCAGAACTTCTGGGGTTGGGGCAGGCGCTGGCATGCTCTAGAAGCCCCGCAGCCCGTTCTTGAGGTGAGCAGGGTTGAGGGCCCTCTGTGGAGACGACCAGAGTTTGCCTGCCTGGGAACCAACCCCTCACTGGGCTGAGACGAGATGCCGCCTGCTGATGGGATCCCATCTACAGTCATTTTCCCCTGACAATGGTAATAACATGTTGATTATAACAAATCTTGGAAAATATTTTTTAAAGGAAAAAAAACATAAAAAAGCTTTCCGCCCCACCACGTATGTAGAACCACTGTTAATCTACCAACATTGTGCCTCTGTATTTTTAAATAATAACACCACTGAAAAGAATGCTTTTCTCACTAGATACTGTGAACACTTTTCAAAGCTGTGAAATGTTCTTCAAAAACACAGTCAATGGTCCCAGCTGGTGTGGCTCAGTGGATTGAGCAGCAGCCTGTGAACCAAAGGGTCGCTGGTTTGATTCCCAGTCAGAGCATGTGCCTGGGTTGCAGGTCAAGTCCCCAGTAAGGGGCGTGCAAGAGGCAACCACACATTGATGTTTCTCCCCCTCACTTTCTCCCTCCTTTCCCCTCTATCAAAAAATAAATAAAATAAAATCTTTAAAAAAAACCCAAACATGGTCAGTGCTTGCATAATAGTTCCTGTCACAGATTTACCCATCACACTGTTATTGGACAGATTGTCTCCATTCTTCGCCTTTATAATTGGTAGTCACCAAGGAGAGTGCTAGACATCGCATAGTGCAATTGCTGAGTCAAGGAGAGAAATACTAATGCTCTTTGCTGGCTTCATTGCATATTGCCAGACTGAGCCCTAGAAAACTTGCTAACCGCAGTAGACTGCACGCATCGTCCTCCCCATTTCTGAAGGATCGTTTCACTACCTCCGTACTCCGAAGGACGTCTCCCAGTGCGCATTTAAAACGGCAGTCTGCACACCACGTGTTTATACACTTTGCACCGCGGAACCCAGTAGCTGTCTGCGAACTGCAGTGCCTGGGAGCCCAGGGCTGGGGCCGGAACGCAGCGGGGCGTCCTGTCAGTCACCCAGCCAGGAGTGCCAGGTGGCACCCAGCAGTGAGATGAGTGGCGGCCATTGGTGGCCCTGCGGAGAGGCCCTGAGACGCAGCCCTGGAGACCAACTTCTGAAGGGACCCCGTAGGAGGGATGGTCCCCTCTTCCTTCCTAGGGCTGTCGGGGTGTGTGTGACCAGACCCCACATCTGTTCTGCGGGAACAGAAGGGACCCAATGGGAAAAGGGCACGGTATGAGGCAACGGGACGTGGGACAGGTGGAGGAGAGGGCGGTGTCCTGGCCCACAGGGCTGCCCTCACAGAATACCCTGAACCGGGCACCTTATGGAAGACAGAAATTTAGCGTGGGCTGCGTGGGGCGGTTGGAGCGTCGTTCCGTGCACCGAAGGCTGTGGGTTTGGTTCCCGATCAGGGCACATACCTAGCTTGTGGGTTCAGTCCCGTTGGGGCATGTATGGGAGGCAACACATCGATGTTTCTCTCTCCCCCCACCCCCGCCGCCCCACCCCTTCCTCTCTCAGGTGAGGATTAAAAAACAAAAACAAAACAGAAATGTATTCCTCACAGTTCTGGAGGCTGGATGTCCAAGATCCAAGACCCGAGCAGATTCACAGTCTGGCGCAGCCCGCTCCCTGGTTCAGAGAGGTCACCGTCTTGCTGTGTCCTCACACTGCCGAATGGGCCTGGGAGCGCTCTGAAGCCTTTTTATAGGAACTGTTGTCCCAGCCCCGAGGGCTCCACCCTCATGACCTCATCACCTTCCAAAGGCCCCACCTCCTCACACCATCACTTTGGGGTTAGGTTTCGACACTGGGGCAGAGCCTGGGAGACACAAACCCTCAGTCTCTGGCAGGTGGCTCCATTTAAAAGACCCAAGTGAATACAAATCACAAGAGGCAAGATTTATCAGCAGCCCAGGGATGAGGCAGGTGCCTATTAGGACAGGAAGGTAAACCTGTGCACACAGCGATGCCAGCCCCTGACCTCTGGCTTCTGGCCATGGAATCCCCCTCTGGGGAGCTCGGCAGAGGCCCTGGGAGCTGCCCCTGCGAGCTCTTACCCTACGAGTCTCTGGAGTCAGTGAAAACCCGGGGTGGAGGCCGGGCTGAATGATGGTGTTTGGGCGATTGCTGGGGCTAGGATGCTCACTACAGAAAGATTCGTCAGATATGGAAATGGCGTCTTTAATCCTCAGTTTATTAGACTGGTGCAATGAGAGGTTTTAACCAGTTCAGGCCTGGTAGGGGCAAAACGCCCAACAGGGACACAGTGTGCCTATTAACAAATGTTTGTATAAGCCTCTACCTGCATTTTTAGTGGAGCTGGGGCACCATTTTTCAGGGTGGAAAGTGGGTTTCCAGGCCCGGGGCCCCTGTTAGTGTGCTGTAGGAAGTGAGGTTTGGCTTGGCCTCACTGTGCAGAAAGGAACAGGTTGGGAGTTGCTGTTGCATAAACGCTCCTTCTCAGTCCTCCCAGATCAAGCCTACACGTTTGGGTTCAAGAAAAGCATGATTAAGCATTTTTTACTTGAAAACAGGGCTCGGTTGGAAAAGTTTCATGAGACTTCTTGGAAGACTGCGTCAGCCACCGTCCACCGCAGGGCAGGCCTTTGTTTCCAACTTCCTCTTTTTCTTTCCCTTGACCTTTTGCAGGTTTTCAATGGACTGAAACAAAATAAAAGTGGGGCCAGGGAGCCCCTGCTCGGCCACGTGAGAAGATGATTCTTCTCACCTCTCCATGAACTTCTCTGCACCAGAGCTCAGTCCCAACTCTGACGCCTGGTGCCTGGGGCTCTCCACCGCCTGGAGTGGTTTACAACTTGAACTTGAAATTCTCGAGAGGCCCCGCTCCCTTTGGTCTTCGACTCTTGCTCTGCTTAGTCCCCGTCTGCTTGGGCTGTCCCCATTCCCCTCTGCCCAGCTCCTAAAGTCCTACCTACCCTATTTCCTGTCTCCCTAAATCCTACCGATTTCCTCCCAGCTCCCCTGGACTACAACCTCAGCCCACACTCTGCTTTAGCCGGAAGACATGACAGAACGGATGTTCCCACTAGCTGTGATGTCTCCAAGGGACAATTTTCATCTGTTTTGCTTTCCATTTCCCCCCCAGGAATGGTGCCTGATACGCAGCAGGAACTCACGTTTTTTTGGTTGGTTTTGAGGGTCTTTTTGGAGTGAATGACATTGCCGTGTACAATAGTACCCTTCAGTTATTTCACGCACAAATCTTGCCACGCACGTATCTTAACAAAGACACCAGACATGAGGGGCCGTGTTTATGTCTCACGCCCACTCAACACAGCGCTGGGATGGCTCCCACACACTTCCTGCTGGGCATAGGGACAGACCTCGGGACTCGCGGGCTGAGAGAGAGACTGGAGGCTCGTCCTAGCTTCTTGTTCTTATTGTCCCGCTGTGAGAGCCGAGAGACATCTGGTTGGCACACCCCATGGCAGCCTTGCCTCTGCTGTCCTAAGATGTCCTGAGAGCCCACCCTGGGTTTCCTTGGGGGGCGGGTGGGCTTTTAACAATCATAATAATCATGTTCTCACCACAAAGAGCCTTTTAATCCCCTTTGATGATAAGCCTGTGCTTCCTTCAGAGGGCAAAAGGGAGACTGCTGACTTACTGTTGCCGCTTTTAGTTGAGCTTTTTCTGTTCATCATGAAGTAAATACGTGCTGATGGTAGATACATGGAAACAAGTGAAACCATGGAGAAAACACTAAATATCACCTATAACTTCAGGACATAAAAATAACCACTTTTCGCAACACATTTCCTTGTATAATGTTGTTTTACATAGTTACTGTATATGTTTATGTCTCACTTTGTAAACATCCTAATAGCATAAATATTTCCTTCCGTCCCTAGAAATGTGTTCTAAATGCATTTTTAATGTCTGCATATAGCTGTTTCACAGTTTACAGTTTTTACATACTATGTTTTACGACGTTGCTTCATAATATTATAAATAATGCTATGGTGAATATGTTTGGGAATCAGGTTATCCTTTGTGACTGGAAAAGGGGCTATGCAATAAACCTGACAAGCTCAGGGGGGCCACGTGGCAGGCCCGACAAGCTCGGTGACCCGGAGTAACCACACAGGATGGTCTGGCCACAAATTCCTAGCTGGGCAGGTCACAGCATTTAGTCAAGTCCCAGGCCTGTAACTTCCTTAGCAAAGGTCTATCTGTCCATTCAGTGAGCCCTGTACACTGTTCTTGTGCATCTGGGATCTCATACCTTTGAAATGTCAGGGTACTTTTCTTTTCCTGAGCCCTTGAAGGCACAACCGGGGGCACCGGCACCAGACCTCAGAGCCCCTCGTTGTCGCCTTGTCCCGGAATACCATCTCTGGTGCCGCAATGGTGCATTACTAGCTCTCCTGCCCCCACCAATGAAAGGAAGTATGCGTTTCTCCGCTTCGTCTTCTACCTAATCCTGGAGGTGTTCTTGCTTTGCCTCCTCCCACCCCCTTCCCTACCGTGGTGGGTTTCATGCAACCTTCCTTTCATCTCCGCTTTTGATTCTAAGGTACAAAATAAGCTGCACAACTGCCATTCTCCTGAGCATTGGAGATCTTGTTTCCTGGCACATGTTGTCGCTGTGACTCAAGTAAACCCGTAACAATTCTCTACAGATTCGAACGTTGCTTACATCGGCACCTTCCACCGGCGGTTTGGGAGAGTGCCCGTCTCACCTCAGCCTCCCCGGCCGGGGCCAGACGTTCTCACGTCTTTCCATCTTCGATGGCGACAAACGACACACCATGGTCACCGTGTCTCTTTCTGAGCAAAGCTCAACCTCTCCCAGTGTTTACTGACCCCTCCAGTTTTTTTCTCTTATGAAGTGCTCTCAGCTCCTTTGTGTTTTTTTATTATCGTTTCTGGGTTTTGTTTCTCAGTCTGTAGGGTCCCCTTTATAAATAAGGCGGTGACCCTTTTGCCCCCATACTCATTGTGACAAAGCAGAGCCCATCTGCTGCACAAGGGCTCCTGGTCCGAGACTCAAATTTAGGCTCCGAATCGGAGTGCCCAGGCTTGCCTGCTGTCACTTCACAGTCCCAGTTCGGGAAGCAGAAGGAAAATATTCTCAGACTCTTCATTTGAGGCCGCTTGTTTGTTCATTTGTTTGTTTAAGTTTAAGCATCTTTAAAATTTTCACACTGATGGGATGGGGCCTTGGAAGAGATGCAAACGCCACCTGTTCGAAGTTTTAGTCTTGTTGGTTTCACAGTAACAGAGAGGGTGTTCCCGAGGCTGCGTCCGAGGGCGGATTAACCTCTGGCAGACTGGCATGGGAAAATCCCCGCCTATCCACCATGCTGGGTGGCAGGGCCCTCGCTGTCCAAGCCCAGAGCCGGGACCCCTGCAGGCAGGAAACATCGGGTGCATCCCAGCCTGTGTCTGAGTAGGAAGTCCTTGCCTGGAGTATAAGGAACACGCGAGAACGGCTGCGTGAGCAGGAAGGTCCTGCCTTGCTGTTCACACTTGCTGATTTACTTAAGATGCCAAAGTGCCGCTTGCTCTCTTGAGTCACAGAATCAAGTGGACGTTACGAACCGCCCGTGTGTCTGTTCCTTTTCCTGGAGAAAGGCCTGGGGCTCCGATGTCTGTCTGCCGAGAAGGCTTCCTGCCCTTTCCTTCCTGTCCTTCCTGCTCCTTCTGAGGAAAGAGTTTATGCCCTTTCCCCGCTGCATAACTTGTAATCAAATATCCATCGTGCACTTATAACTTCTGATTTGTCACTGCTCTAAGGCTTTACATGTGATATTTTCATCTTATCCCCATATGTGGGATCCCCACAACACTCCCTTCTCCTCTACTTTGTCTTATACAAAAGCAACTCCCCCCCCCAAAAAAAACCCTGTTTTTGTTTTTATTTCATTCTTCCTGCCTGAACGTGTGGTGACATCCAGTGATCCTGCTTCATTTAGAGCTTGGTTTGTTTAGACTCTGGTCTGTTAGCCGACTTCCCACCCGCACGGCCTGGTCACAGACGATGCCCCAGAGCATAAAGCATGCCCACAGCCTTTTATTTTTAATCCTCACCCAAAGGTTTTTTTAGAGAGAGAAGAAGGGGAAGGGGAGAGAATGAAAGAGAGGGAGAGAGAAGCATCGATAGGTTGCCTCCCCTATGAGCCCGACCAGGGATCGAACCTGCAATGTTGATATTGCCCTGAGTAGAGACTGAACCCACAATCTTTTGGTGCAGGGTGCCACGCTCCAACCAACCAAGCCATGTGGGCAGGGCCACCCACACAGCTTTTGTGTCAGAGGACCACATAGCCACCACCGGTGGAAGCCTCTTCCTTTCCTTACATGTTGGGCAAAGCCTTACAGCGTGCCCAGCAGAGAGGACTGCGAGTGTTTATTAGACCATGTCCCCTTCAGTTAGTGGTCCCTGTCCAGGGGGGCGGGCACTAGACTCTGGAACGTTTGAATTCTTCCACCAAGGGATAACACCTGTGCTCCACCCGGCACGTGTGCGTGTTCTGGAGCTTTCTACCAAGGGCGACTCTTGCTACCAAAGGCACCAGCCTTTCATGGACATTAGCAGTAACTTGCTTCTTTAGGGACAGGACAGCTCCTGCTGTTACTGCCATGTCACCTCTCAGACGCTTCTGCTCTGCGTCATGCTCTCCCCTCTCCCCTCGGCTTCTGCCACAACGGCTTCCTCCATGATTTCTAAAAACTTTGGGCAAGCTCAGGGCCCTCCTGCTTGTCCTTCCGCCTGCCTGGAATGCTCTTCCACTCAGTATACACTTCCCACCCTCGCCTCCCTTGAGTCTCTGCCCAAGGGTCCCTTTCTCAGTCAGGACACCCCCAGTCAGCATTTTAAAACTGTAACAGCCCCTCCGCAGTTCCCCAGGCAGCCCCCGGGCCCCTTTCTGCTCCTCACAGCGCTCTCACCATCCGACACCCAAATATTTTATTTATTGTCTTCCCTGGCCCCCCTAGAGTGGAAACCCCTGTCTGTGACTCATTTTTATGTATCTACGGCTGGCTATTTATCTGTCGCTCTATTACCTATCATCCATCAACAATCTGTCTTTTACCATTCTATCCCCAGCTCCCAGGCCTACCTGGCACATAGTAGGCACTCAATAAATGTCTACGGCATGCCCTGTAAATGACTGAATGAATGTCAGCAATGGCACAGAGAACGTCTCCTAAGCTCCTCTCTTTGTTTATTGATTTATTTAGTTTTTAAATCTACCTCTCTGTCCCGGTCCTTCTACTTCTGGCCCTCCTCTCTTCATTTTTTTCATTCTACCCATTTTCTAGTCCTAAGTTTTCCACAAGGTTCTCTTCTTTCTCCGATATGTCACCTAAGCCTAAGGCTTCAGGACTTGAACACTTTGAGACCACTTGAGAGGAAAGACACGTGACGTGGTGACAGCCGAGGTCAAGGGCAGCAGCTGCCCACGGACCCGCCACCCCCAGGAGCACCTGCGCTGTGGCCTTCAGGACGGCCTGCTAGAAAGCGGGTGTTACAATTTTACTGCTGACAGATGTTACGCTCTTTGTAAACGTCGCAGGACAGAAGCTTGAAAGAAAAACATAGGTAGGTTGTTGGGTTGTTATCAGTTACAAATTCATCTCCTGGTCTTTCTTTTCATTGATGATGTAAGAAAGCTATATGGGACCACAGAGGGAAAATCTTTCTTGGAGAATTCTCTGTGATGAGTGGAAGGGCTTGAAGAAGAAATCTGATTTGATTGAGGGCTGATAGGTAATCGAAAACAGACCTCAATATCTCTTGAACATTTACTCTGTGCCAGGCTCTGGACGAAGCACTTAGTGGGTGTCTATCACCTTTTTAAGTTCTCTCAACAGCCCTGCGGGAGCAGATTTCCTATTATCATCTCCACTTTCCAGAGGGGAAAACTGAAGCTCAGCGAGGACCAGTAGCTTCCCCAAGTTCTCGCAGCCAGTGGGCGGTGAAGCCGGGCAGGACCCGCAGCATCAGGGTAAGAACCCCCCTGTCTCTGGCACACGTCCGCCTGCTGAGGTCTGGGAGCGTTATTGTGGTTGTCATGAGACAGTGTGGAGTCACGGTTCCAGGCGCAGGCTTGGCAGCTGTGTGCCCCGGGTTCAAATCCCAGCTCTACCATTTACAAGCTATGTGACCTTAGTTACTTAACATCCCTGTGCTTAGTGGTCTCATATGTAAACTGGGGATAATAATACAACTTATTTGGTAGATGTTCGACCAAAATTACAAGAGGTAATTTAAATACAGCACGTGGAACGTTACCTAGTAAGTGCTGCTTGCATTACTCTCCTGGAGAGGAGCAGGGCGCTCAGACCAGGTCGGCCCAGGCCGCTCAGCCCAGCGCTGGTGCAGGTCCAGGGGACCTGAAGTCCAGGGAGCTGACCTCACCGGCATCTGGTGACGAGGACCCTGGGGTGCAGCTGTCACATAGGGATGTGGTGGTTAAGAGCGTGGACCTCAGCCCTGGCCAGTGTGGCTCAGTTGGGTGGAGCGTCGTCCTTACGCCGGATTTCGGGTTCGACTCTAGGGTAAGGCAAGTACCTAGGTTGCAGATTTGATCCCTGCTGGGGGCAACCAATTGATGTTTGATTTTCTCTCGCATTGTCCTTTCTCTCCCTCTCTTGCTCTCCCCCTTCCTCTCTCTCTAAAATCTGTTTTAACAAATCAAAATGAAAAGCTGAGCATGAATCTTAGAGCTAGACCACCTGGGTTCCCACGGCCGTCCTGTCCCACCAAGGTCATGTGTGACCTTGGCCGAGTGGCGACGTGTCCCGTCCCCACATCCTCCCTCGCAGTGCTGTTGGGCGACTGAAGTGGGTCAGGTCAGCCGCAGCCAGATGGGCACCGAGAGGCTGCTCAGTGATTCCAGGAGAGGAAAGGGAACTGAGGGAGGAGCGAGGGCAGGGAGTGTTGCTCGAGCAGAGAGAAAAGCGACGCCCAGGGAGAAAATATTAACAGAATAAGCCAGACAATAGGACCTGAGAGAGGGGAGAGCCAGGGCGAAGGCTGACTTGCCAGAGGGGCCACCAGCTTGACTCAGGCCTCCCGGGCGGAGCACACTCAGGAGCAGTGTGTTCATGGCTGGTATGCGCCTCCGACAAGAAGAAAAAGGGAAGAAGAGAGGCAACTGTGCCGTCTTTCCTCCAGCAGAAATGTGAGCTCGGGTTTCCTTCTTTCAAAGCTGAGCCACCGCAGGTTTCCCGAATGTCAGGGGGACAGAAACCTGGGCTTCCCAAATGCACTGTGAGTGTCAGGCCTTCCGTCAGCTTTCTACGAAACCCACTTAATTCTTCCGTGCAAATTAAAGCAGCTTTACCAGCAGCAATTCGGCACCTGGGCCTGCAGTATAGAGCCAGCCGCAGGGGCCCACCTCCACACCCCACAAGCTGCTGAATGAGGCTGTTCCAGTGATCCCACTAGTATTAACTCGCTATTTGTGAACTTGTTTGTTATGTAGTAGCCTTTGGCTAGCAGACGATCCAGCTAGCAACAAAGGTCAAAACCAAATTCTGAGGGAGGAAAAAAGCCTTAAAGAATGAAACTGGTGCCTGTAGCTTGGAACCCATCCTCCTGTGTTTTTATTGGTGGGACTCCACAGTCAAGTTTACGGGAGGCTAAGATTCACAGGGCCCAAAGCAGAGCTGAAGACAAACAGCCCTGTCAACTAGGGACTGCCTTTGGCTGTGAACTCTGTTCTTCCTCCCCAATCCTCTCTCCTGCAATAGTGATGGAGGCTCCCAGACCCCCTGTCTGCTGATGATCCGGGGTTTCCTCTGGTGGCTCCATCAATGACACAGTTTGGATGACTCCCTGAGTCACAGGCCGGGGGAGTCAGTAGCCCCCCAACGAACCAGGTACCTGCCTTCACTGGGCTTGTACTGTAGTTGGGGAGACAAACACCCTATATATTTTTAAAAGATGATTATAACCTTTGAAAGAATTTGAGAAGGAAATAAACAGGATGAAGTGGAGGAGAGAAGCCAGCAGGAGGAAGCGGTGAATCCAGCTCAGGGGGCAGGGGAGGCCTGTCTGCGGAGGAGACCTGGGGGTGTGAAAGGCCATCTTTGGGTTGGGCCAAGGGAAGAGCCTTCTGGAAGGAAAGCACAATGGTTATAACTCACCATTGGGAGAGGAAGAGCAGGGTGGCTGCAGCCCTGTGACTAAGCAGAGGGGACAAGATGAAGCTGGACCGGTGAGTTGGGACCCAGATCCCCAAGGGCCTTGTAGGCCAAGGTGAGAGGTTTGGATGGTGTCCTTCTAACTATGTGTGCCATCATCTCATGCCTGTCTTCCCGCAACATAAGGGGACAGGCCCCCAGGTGGTGGGGCTGAAAATGCAGAGGCAGGTGATGAGCTGGGGAGGCGTGGAGCAATGCGAGGTATTATTCAGGACCAGGCTGCCCACTAGCTCTGTGGTAAAGCCCAAGGCCTGTGCAGGCACTTTGTACCTAACAGTCAAAGAAAAGTAGAGACAAAGGCAAAGAATAGACAGTCACTGAGACCTCGACCTTAAGTTTTGCAAAAGGTATTTTGAGAGTTGGCTGGAAGGGAAGCTAAGTTTTCCATGAATGTCACCCCCATCCCCACACAACAGGATATGGTTCTTACCTGTGAGCTTCAAATGCACGTGAAATGGCTTCTAAACACGTGCACAGTAACTCAGAGCAAATCACAGACAGATCAGTAGCAGATGCTAAGCGTCCCCCTCCATCCCTCACGCCCGCGTTTGGGAGCCTCTGAAAGCAACTCTCCCTGGTTTCTCCTCGGGCTGGCTTTCCCGGGGGCAGGACAGCGGTTCCTTCTCGTTCTCTGCTGGGCCAGGACTTTGCTGTTAGCACCCCACCTCCCTACTGCTGCCGAGCGGACAGCAGGTATCTGTCCTCACAGAAGCGCTGGGAACCTGGGGGTCGCCTCCCAAAGTCCTCTGAGGCCTGGGTTTGGGCTGATGAAGTTAATTCATCTGTTGGTACCCACAAAACGGAGACTGCCCCAGTGGCCTGGCCATGTCACAAACCTACACCCAGGCCAGCCTGCACGCACAGGAAACCCGTCACGGAAACCACCGTGCACCAGAATCACATAACTCCCGCTCAGCTTTAGCATGCTTACCTGACCCTAGAAAACAGGTCCTCTGACCCCATAAGGAAACCCCCCACCTCTCAGCCAGTCTTGCCCTGGCTTCCCTGTTGCCTCTTCTAATACCTCCCTGAAACTGGCTTTAGCCCACAGTCCCTCCGGAAGAGGCTCCACTGCTTGTGAGGCGCTGGGCTCCCCCAGTTCCTGGATTGTTTCCCCTGAAGAGAGGTATGAGTGAACTGGTCACTAAATTGTTTTTGTTGTGTCACGTGATGGGGCTGAGGCTGCATGATCCCAGGGGTACAAGCTCCGCAAAAGCTCAGTGGCTAATGAGAACACACTACCCATGTCTCTGAAGACTAAGCTCCCCAAAACATTCACTGTGTTTATTAACTCACTTTCAGGTGTATCATTTGGAGGCCTACGGCAGGCGGGAGTCGCTGCAGGGATTGCAGACTCCAGCTCCCAGGCAGATTGATAAAATAACTGGAGGGGGAACTCGGGCCAAATAGAACGGAATGTTAGGGGTGCTGGACAGACTGCTCGAGAGAGCAGATGCCCCAGAAAAGCCACACATAGGAAGTTAACACATGATCCAAATGGCATTATAATTTAGTGGAAGAACAGGGTTTTGTTTTGTTTTTTTTTAAATTATTATTGCTGGAGCAACTAGTTGACTGAAAACTAAACTATTCTAGGTCCTCATCTCACCCCTCCATGCACCTACATAAATCGCACAGGGTCCGGTAGTAGAATGCAGTGAACAGACAAAAAAATATCTAGAAACAGGTAAATATTTGACTTATGAGCGAGAAATTACTCCGAGCTTAAAAGCAAATCAAAACCACAAGGAAAAATTGTACATTTAACTATTTAAAATGTACATTTCTATACAACAATATAAATAAAATTAAAAGTCAATGAGCATGAAAAATATCTGCAACAAATGTGAAATGATTAACATACAAAATGTTCATGCAAAAAGATTAAAAAGACATTTACCTCCCATCGAAGTAGACAAGAGGTATGAAGAGATATTTCACAAAAGAGGAAGTGTAAAATAGCAGTTAACTGTAAAAAACTGTTTTTCCTTCTCCGTCCTCCCCACCAAATGTGGGAGGTTTCCCTCCACTGGGCAGTTCTCTGGATGTCCTACAATTCAACTTAATTCTGACACCACCCTCTGGAGAGAGCATCAGACCCCACAAGTGATGGGCTCGGTTCCACAAGGACTGTCCCGCACCTCAGATGCTGGACTCAAGTCTGGATGGTCGCCTGTATTTCTGACTGACCAGCTATAATTTGAACCTTCCCATGACCCCCTCCTTGGGTTTGTTGGTTTGCTTGCTGAGTGGCTCGCAGAACTCCAGAAAACAGATTACTTACTAGGTCACTGGCTTATTATATAAATGGATACAACTCAGGACCAGCCCATGGAGGAGATGTGTAGGGCAAGTACAGGGGCAAAGGGGAAGAGAGCCTCCACGCCCTCTCTGGCATCCCGCCTTCCCAGAACCTCCTCCACAAGTTCACCAGCCCAGAGGCTCTCAAAGCCTCTACTTCAGGGATTTTAATGAAGGTTTCATTACATAGGCAAGGTTGATTAGATCATTGGCCATTGGTGATTGGCTCAATCTCCAGCCACTCACCTCGCTGGAGGTTGGGGGTGGGGCTGAAAGTTCCAACCCTCTCTCTAATCACGTGCTTGTTTTCCCTGGCAACTTGAGGGATTTTCCAGAACTCACTTTGTGGTTTAAAAAGGCTTGCTATAGATAAGTTACACACCTTTATCTGCATTATCACTTGGGAAATTCCTAAGGTTTTTAGGAACTCTGTACCAGAAATGGGGACAAAGAACAAATATGTATTTATTAGAAATCACTGTACCCCACTAACTAACATTAAAAAGCCTCAACCTTAGGCAATGTAATCAAAGATATGCCAGAGAAGATAACCTATGAGCTTCATCAAAACAGCAGATGATGAATGTGCAAATTCTCACAAACTGTCTGGAAAGCAATCTGGCAATCTGCATTAAAATCCTAAAAACAGTCACCTCTTGTGGCCAAGTAATTCTATTCGAAGGCAGCAATCAGAAATGTGATCAATGATTCCTATGGAAATGTTCGTCACCGTATCACCTTGACAAAAAATGGAAAGCAACTTGAATGCCCAACGTCAGAAATAAATTAAGACACATCCAGATGATGAAACTCTATGTAGCCTTTAGAAAAACCTGGTCTAAGGAAATAGTCAGAAATGTTAATGTTACCCTTGGTATCTCTGGATAGAGGCATTATGGGAAGTTGTTCTCCTCTTTTTGCATTAAAAATATTTCCAGAATTAGATGTTATATTTATGAAAAAGTGCAGTGATAAAGATAGACAACCCTAGTAATTACATCAAGCAGGGAGGAAGCTGGAAAGAATGCTGAGAAAGAGGGATACATGCAAATTGAAAGGAGAACATCACTAGGATTGACCCTGAACCCCAGAACTTCAGAAGGGTTGGGGTACAAGAACAAATGCATTAGCTGTCGCGAGGGAAGAAGGCAAGAAGGGGTCACATATATGCATGTACTTTTCTTCCTTTCGCAAAGAAGCCTCTGATCTCACAGCCGAAGATGCATACCGAAACTAGGGAGACAGCCCACATTCGAAAAAAAAGAGAAAGAAACCTTCAAAGATGTGCCCGGACAGAACTAATACCCCACCGTGAAGGCTTCTCCATCGAGGCGTGAGAAGCAATAGAGTCGAATAACATAGGCACTGAAAATCTCTTAGACCCTCTGACATTCTTTCCGAGTCCAGAACACAGGTCTTTCTGACAACCTTAATCCACACAGCGTGTATTTTTAGGATCTACAGTGTTTCTGTGACTGCC
Source organism: Desmodus rotundus (assembly GCF_022682495.2). NCBI lineage: Eukaryota > Metazoa > Chordata > Mammalia > Chiroptera > Phyllostomidae > Desmodus > Desmodus rotundus. Next base: position 80,151,154 of record NC_071392.1, on the reverse strand, counting down.
TTGGAGTAACACTTTTAAGACCGCAGGTCGGTGATCTGCTTTTGCCTGTCTGCCAATTTCTGATGAACAAGCCACCTCACAAGCCACAGGTGTTTTGGAAGCCCCGTGGTGAGGCCAAATCTGAAGGGAGGGGAAGACAAGGGAGAGTCCACGGTAGATCACACAGTAGGAGGAAGGTCACAGACATCGACCACCAATAACTGTCCCACGCCCGCTGCTGGAATGTGAAAGGCCTCGGAAGAGAACAAACTCTTCTTAGGGAGAGGCTGGCATGGGGACGAGAGTGCCTGCAGGCTACTTACCAAAAGAAGATGCAGGACCCACAGAAACACTTGTAAAAGGGAGGAGCAGGAGCTCAAGTTGGGCTGATTGTCCTTATCTTGCTGGCTGGCTAATGTCAGGCTCCGTTACTGGAGAGGCGAATGGCAGAGCCGGGGCCACCCCAGGCTTGCGTGGTCTTCTGCATGTGCCTTACTGAGTAAACAGTTTTTTTAACAACATTTGCTGAGGTCACGGTCAGATGATTTCACTTTCACTTTGTACCTTTCCTACCCGGCATGACTTCTGAGAAAGGAGTCTGATAACACTGTCGTGCACCAGACTGCGTCCTTTTACCCCAAGAGGAGACAGCCACCCAAACGCAAGACCCGGCAAGGGTCTCGATTGTGTTAAGTCCAGGAAAGAAGCTGGCCAGGAGGCTCTCAAACCTCCCAGTGATCTAAACTCCAAGATACACTCAACATAGGATCATATTTAGTAGCAACCTTTAAGTTTACCTGGTCCAAGCTCCAGGACCAGGCTGTCCCCTACTTTTCAGAAATCAGCTTTGTAGGATGGCTGAGCTTCTCTGGACACAGAGTCCTCAGGGGGGTGTGTAGGCTCACGCTGGAGCAGCTGGAACATCTCTCATTTCAAAGTAAGAGCAGAATGAGGCTTTTATTTTTGTAATCATGGGGGCTCCTCCTAGCCAGAGTTTAAAATTGCTTGCTTTGCTCACATGACCAGTTGGAAATTCCGAATCGGGGTTAATCTTGGTTAAGTCTGTAGACAGCTACGGAGTATTGCTCAATCCTTCCCGGTTTCTCTCTCCCTGCAGATGAGTTCTTTAATCTGCTACCTATTTTGCTCCATTTGCAGGTCTTTTAAACTCACATTACTAGAAATAGGTAATGTGACCAAATAGAAAGGAATAGAGGCCTTGGCATCAGGGGGCTGTGCTAGAGATTAGCCAATTATTTAACCTCTGTGAGCATCAGTTTCTCCCCTGCAAAGTGAAAGCAAAAGCTGCCTTGCATGGCTGCTGTGGGAATGGGAGGCGATGGGCATGCTGAGTTTGTACTGGGAACGCGGTAATGGTAGTTGTTACTATTAAAAGCAAAATTCCCAGGTATCTAGTTCGGCCTCCACAATAATGTCTTCCAGGCAGAGACAGCATGAACGTTTTGGTGCTGATATAAACTACTGACTCAGCAAACAGAATACTGCTGCGTGAAGAAACACAACACAGAAGAGGTGGAAATATACACTTTAAAATGTATTCAAAGTTATGATGCATATTAGTTTTTCAAGAGTCGAGTATTCTTCAGAATTTATTATGAAAAACAGCCATCTCATACTCCGCCTCCCTTCTTCTGAGGCAAACACTTCTGCCTGTTTTAACTGATACTTTAGGTATTTACCTCGGTTCTCTAAATAACATGCTACTATGAGTACTTCTTGATTTTTCAAAAGTTCCAGGAAAAACCTATTGACTCTCAATAGATTATGAAGATTTAGCTTTCTTCTTCCTCGCTCCATGTTCCACAAGAGTAGGTCCTATCTCCCTCCTCCTTCCAAACCGATTGTGATTTTATGTAAATCAATACTCAGTGTCTACAGTATTGTAGCTGTGTAAATATAGGAGCAGAGCCTTGTAAAAAATTATGATTTCTTTTTTTTTTGCATAACTTTTTGTCTGCCTTGGAGATAATTTCCTTAGTTTTTTTGTTTGGTTTTTCAATGTACTTAACACTAGTCCAACCCTCAAATCTTCATCAAATCTTTTTTTTATTCCCCTGAGAAATTTGTATGTACAGTTTCTGACCTCTTCCCGAGAAAGGCCGCTCCAGTCTGGCCGAGGGCCTTGCCAGCTGACACAGGACTGTCCTCTTAGAATCCCACTACACTGCCACCGTCCTGGGTTCCCTTTGCCTCTCTCCTACATGAGATCTCCTATTTCCAGCATCGAAGGCTTTTCTTTATTTATTCTTTTTTTCCTCCCTTTAAACATGATGTATCAAAGGTAGACAGAGTACAGAATTTTAGGTTAAAAGAAATTTGCCTTCATAATTTTGAAAGCCTTGTTCCACCCCATCTACCTTTCATGCTGTCGTTGAGAAGTTGAAAACCATGTTGCTTTATAGCTTCCAAAGTGGTTTCCTCTCCTATTTTCATCCTTGCACCTCTGTCTTAAAGGATAAAAATGATTGTCATTTCAGTGGGTTTTGGAGAAGGAGCCAAATTAAATGTGTGTTCAGTTTGCCATTTTTAACTGGAAATTAAAAAAAAGAAAATTTAAACCCTAGGTGGGTTATTTCTGTCTTTTTTTTTTTTTAACTGGTTTCCTCTGGCAACAAAGCCGGCTTCTGGTTAGGCCGGTTGCTCTAAACAAATGATTGGCCTCGTCCCAATCGCTTAGGACCAAAATCTCCAATGCTTCTGACGACACCCTTAGCTTTAACACTCTCCACACCGGTTCCGAACAGACCCTCCAAGCGGATCCGTTCCCCTGGGGGGAACTGCAGAGCTCTCTGTGGCCAGGGCATGCCTCTGCTCCTGGGGCAAACCTGCTGAGCCACTCTGTGGAGCTGAGGGTGGAGAAAGTGACTCATTTCTCCTAGCATGAGTGACACCTCTGCTTGTTGAGTGTGGAGCTAAGTGGGCAGTAGCCTCTGGTCTTTTCAGCTTCCTCTCCCTACATGGAACCTCCACCCTCCCAATAAGCTTGGGCAAAGACCAAGGATGTAGTTTTCTTGGCCTAATGATTCTGGAGTGAGCCTTTGTCTTCTGGTTGTGTGGAGGAAGGGAGGCCCTGACTTCTTGGCTGTGCTCGCCTGGAATTTAGCCTCTGCAACCTGGAGGTAGGGACCTGAGGGATGCGGGCAGCCTGCCCTTCCTGGGGAGATACCATAGCCCGTAGCCCTGGACTGGGGGAAGGACAGGTGACCCTGGGTTCTTGGCCGCTTGCTCAGACTCACTGCTCTTACTGAGATTTTAGTGGATTTTCTTCAATGAATGTTTTTTTCATACGTTGTCTGTCCTTAGGACAATTTGCAGAGATTTATTTATTTACTTATTTATTTAACCAGTTGTGGGAATCGGTGGGGAGCATCCAGCCGCTGGCCTGGACCAGGATCTCTGAGCCTTTCCTGGTTTTTTACAGGGAAAAGTTTAAATTGCATAAACAGACCTTTACATAGCAAAGAATATCATGAACAAATCTAAAATGACAAACTTTAGAAATTACAAAGTGAGAAACAAGTGGTTGTAAATTTCGTTCTTTAATAAATTAACCTATGAATTTTGAATTTACTGATAGGTTCAGCTGGGGATGTCTTCCTTGTTGTTTAGGTTTTTTGTTTTCTTAAAACTAATAAAACTAGTAAAAGTTTATTGAGGTAAATATTAAGTTACTTTTATGGATCTCTGATAATAGATACATTGAAAGACACTTTGTCTCCAATATCTCCACCTGGGCTTGTAGAACGTCAATGACAGTTTAAAGTAATCGTGAAAACACAATACTCTTGTCATCCATCAGGGCGCCCGATGAAATGGAAGTAATGTATCACAATTAGATTCAAACCCTCTATATTTAAAAACCCTCTTAGGGATTAAAATTCCATCAGAACTCAATGAGAACAAACAAAGAATACAATTAAGTAATAGCGGTTAAACTAACTAGAGGGAAAGCTAGGTTACTTTTAAAGAGAGAAGAAACAGATGTCTTACAGTGGGTGTGGGTTTTCCGTTGGGAATCTGAACTGAACCTGCCAGTGACCCTGAGACCTGGGTCTCTGAGAGAACGCTCCTCCTTGCTTTGGGTGGGATGCTTGCCACCATCTGCCTGCTTCTCTCGAAAGGGGGCAGGTAAGTTTACTGCCTGCGGCAGCGCTTCAGCCAGAGATTTTAGGGCCCCTTCATCCTTTGCAGCCTGTTTCATTCCTGTGCACTACTTTTCAGGCATCTTTCCCCCCTGGTCCCTCAGCTCCCGTACTCTTTCTATCCTCCGTCTTCTTGGGGACGTGGCTGTAGGCTTTCCCACAGATGAGTGTTTTCATCCCAACCATCCATTATTTATTATTTCCCTCTAAAGTTGTTCTAGATTTCTGTTTTCTGAGATGTCTTTGGCTTTAGTTGGGATCAGAAGGATTTTGATCCACCTTTGACTGATGTTTGTCCTTGAAGATGAGCCCTTACTGAAGCGGGAGAAGACCAGTGTTCGTGCTGCCTGTCACATATGGAACCCAATAAGCAGAGACAGGGATTGAATCTTTTTGGCGCTTTATTCAGACGGCGGGCGATCTGAGAAGATGGTGGGTTCATACTCTAACAGACCGTCCTAAATTCCATTTTAAACAGCCCCTTATTATAAGGAGAAGAAAAGTGGAGGTAAGGGGTTTGGAATTCAGGGAATAGTTAATTGGATTAAAAAACTGCAGCATTCTCCCCCCAGGCAGTGGAGTTTAGCTGTGCCCTGCGCGGTGGGCATCTCACCCTGGAGGGCGGTGGCTCAGATACCATCTGGGCTGCTTGCAGTCCCCTGGGGCACAAAGGTGGAACTTTATGGTCTCCTGGAGTCCGGGTGGGTCATGCCTTCTGTTCCTGGAGCAATAGCCTTTGCACGCATTGATTACTATGCTTATTAGCTATTACTTAAACTAAAAATTTCCAACTCTTGAGTCCCCTATCATTACGGCCTCTATGCGGTGACTTGAAGGCATTGATGAAATAATGATATTCTTCAACCAGGGCAGAAAAGCCTTTGGCTAAGTCTCTATTCCTCCTTAAAGTATGTTGGCTTCTTAAAAAAAAAAAAATCATAGCAGTGGAAACAGAAGCAAAACCTAAAGGGCTTTGTCTCCAGGAATCAGAAAACATCACCAGAGCACGGCTCCAGCACTAGCTGGACCGGCATTTCTGTGGCAGCTGAAGGCCCTCCACGGGTCCCCATTAGTGTCCGGGGGACCAGACCACAGCTACCTGCTTGGAACCCCACGGACTGCTGAACTTCTAAAACACGTGGCAACCAGGTGAGACCACCCGTAGGGCAGAGCAAGTAAGGCCTGGTTGCATAAAACATTCCACCCTTTGCTCTGTTCGCTGCCTGCACACACGGAAAGTAATTCTGTTTGTGCCCTGGGGGTAGCATGAAAGGCTGCTTGCAGCCCAAGGAGACCAGCCTGTGAGCTTTGGCTACACGAGGCACCGCCTGACACTACATCGAACATCCTCTGCTGGCGAGCATGTGAGGGCAATGAGGGTGAGACGTGACGCATTGGAGGACTCCCATGCGCACGTTCCTAGGCGAGGCCCCTTCTTCTGGTCTGAAGTTTCCTTCTGCAGCATTGAAGTCTGACCCCGATCACAAAGGTTGCAGGGAACTCCCTTCCCTGTGGGCTCGCTCTGGAGGTCAGTGCCAAGGAGCAGAGTCAGAGAAATGAAGGGTGTGACCAAAGGTATTAATGACCTCACTGAGCAAAATGTCTTGAGCCTTGTCATAGTTCACTGGTCCATTGCAAGTGTTCTCAGATGGCGTGATTCAGCGACCCAGGCTCCTGTGGCTGGAAGTGGCCCTGCCGTCCTCAGCACACAGTCCTCTTCAGAACCGCGATTATCTCCACGAAGGGACAATATTATTCCTCCAGGTGGATTTGCTATCTGCTTTTTCTTTAAACAAAACCTCACTCTCCTAGGATCGCTCTAGGAGACCTAGGCCCAGGCCCACAGCCTCTGTAGTCTCTCACCCAGAACTTGCCACAAACAGTTCTCTCCAAGGGCCTTTAGGAGGAAGGACGAAAGAGTGGCCGAGGGTGGCCTGGGAATCCAGGAGGGCACCACGGTTTGGGTCAGTGGTCTGCCTATGACTGTGGACACTAGAGGCTCTTACCAGGCTCGGTGGTGAGGGGTGAAGATGGCCAAACTCTGAATAAAGTGACCATAGTTTGCTTATGATTTATTTCAAACAGAAATCACAAATTAATAGTTGATAACATGTTTCTGAAAGTATTCAGCCATGATAAAGAAGAGTTTTGTTTTGGGAAAAAAAGTGACTTAAAAAGCAAATCCCTTTTATACGCAGAAAGGGTTCTCACCCTTCCAGGGTAAACATGAGGTATAATTTTTATTGGTGATAGTGTGCAGATCATTCCTATCTTAAAGCCTAAGAGAACAATTTAACGATGCCAGGGTCAGAGCCCCAGAGTCAGCCAGCGTCTGTCCTTGGTTTCATCCCACGACGGCCCCCTGCCTCGCTCAGAAGCATCAGCGCTGCCCCAGAGCCCAGGCCCCGCCAGGCATCACGCTGCCATGTGCGGGGAGCCAAAGGGAGGCAGATCCTGGTCAGGCCTGCGCAGAGGACAGGTCATAGCGGACACTCGGTCCTCCTTTTACAGTAGCCTTGATTCTTTGTCTTTCTTTAAAAAAAATTTTTTTTAATACTCACCTGAAGACATTTTTTTTCATTGCTTCTAGAGAGAGAGGAAGGGAGAGAAACACAGAAGCGAGAGAGAAGCAGCGATGGGTTGCCTCCCGGACCGGAGACCAAACCCACAACCTAGGCGTGTGCCAACTGGGAATCAAAACCACAGCCCTTCGGCTACAGGACGATACTCCAGCTGAGTCTCACCGGCCAGGGCTGTGTTTCCCTTTTGCTGGACAAGGAAGTCAGGGTTGCCGGGACCATATTGTCGTGATTACTACAGCTTTCTAGTAAGTCTTCTAGTCAGATAACATCAGTCCTCTGGCTTTGCTCTTCCCTTTCATACTGTATTGGATATGCTCAACCTTTGGCCTTTCTGTCTAAATTTAGAATGGAGTGCGCCAATAATAACTTGCTAGGGTTCTGACTGGGGTTTCACTGCCTCTATAGAGCAAATTGGGAAGAACTGACCTCTCGGGAAGAACTGACCTCTCGACAATATTGAATCTTCCAATGCAGGTACATGAAGCTCTTGCCATTTATTTAGATTTCTGATCTCTTTTATTAGAGTTTCGTGGTATTCCTCAAATAGATCTTGAACACGTTCGGTTTATATCCAGATATTTCATTTTTTTGGTGCTGAGGTAAATGGTATTGTTTTTAATTTCAAACTCCTGTATTCATTGCTGGTATCTAAGACAGCGATTCACTTTTGTACATTAGCTTTCCATCTTGCAACCTCGCTATAATGGCGTATTACTTCCAGTAGGGTTTTGTTTTGTTTTGGATTGGTTATCTGGGATTTTCTACATAGACAATCTTGTTCCCTGTGCAGAAATACAGTTTTACTTCTGTATACCTGTTATTTCCTTGTCTTACTGAATTATCCAGGACCCCCACCGTGGTGTTGAATAGGAATGGGAGAATGGACATGTACGCTGGTTTCTGATCTTAACAGGAAAGCACGTAGTTTCCCATCATTGTGACATTAGTTGTAGATGTTTTGGTAGAAGTTCTCGATCGAGTCGAGGAAGTTTCCCTCCATTCCGAATTTGCTGGGAGTTTTTAATCGTGAATGCGTGTGGAACTTCGTCAAGTGCTTTTTCTGCATCTATTGACACGATCGTATAACATGGTCTTCCTTATCTGTTGATGTGGTGGATTGATGTTTGGATGTTGAACCAGCCTTGCATGCCCAGAATACAGGCTATTGAGCATGGTTATAATTATTTTTAGATATTGCTGGATTCCATTTTCTGATATTTTGTTGAGAATTTTTGCATCTATGATTATGAGAGATATTGGTCTGTAATGTTCCTTTTTTGAAGTATCTTTGTCTGGGTTTAATATTAAGGCAATCTTGGCCTCATAGAGTATGTTAGGAAGTATTCCCTCTGTTTCTATCTTTTGGAAGAGATTGTACAGAATTGGTTTAAATTTCTTTCCTAAACTTTTGGTAGAATTCATCAGTGCACCCATTTGGGCCTGGTGATTTCTCTTCGACAAGTTATTACTTATTGATTCAATTTCTTTAGTTGACATAGGCCTGTTCAGATGGTCTATTCCTGTATGAATTCTGGCAGATTTTGTCTTTCAGGGAATTGGTCCATCTCATCTGGGTTATCAAACTTGCGGGCAGAGAGCCGTTCATAGTATTCCCTTATTATGCTTTTAATGTCTATGTGATCAGTATTGGTGGCCCTGCTTTCATTTCTGATTAGTCATTTGTTTCTTCTTCTTTTTCTTAACATTGGTAGATTACATATTTTATCAACAATGGAATACTATTTACCACTAAAAATGAGCTATCAAGCCATGAAAAAAATGATAGAATTTACATGCATATCACTGAGTGAAAGAAGCCAATCTGAGAAGGCTACGTACTATATGATTCCAACTGTGTGACGTTCTGGAAAAGGCAAATTGTGGAGGCAGTAAAGAGATCAGTGGTTGTCCGGGGCTAGAAGGCAGAGTATAGAGAAGTTTTAGGGCAGTGGACTGCTCTGTATGATACTGCACTGATGGATATGTTTCATTGCACATTTGTCCAAACCCATGGACCGTACAAGACCGGGAGTGACTCCTAATGGAAATAGGGACTGCGGGTGAAAGGACGCACAGTATCAGGGGAGGTTCGTCAGTTGTAACAGATGCAGCATTCTGGTGGGCTGTGGTTACAGGGGCCAGGGAGGATACAGGAAATCTCCGTGCCTCCTGCTCAATATTCCTATGAACCTAAAACTTCTCCATAAGATACAGTCTATTAAAAACCCAAACAAAAACATCATGCTTACTCTTTAATATCCCAACGAGCTCTCTGTGAACCCTCCTTGGCTACTGAAAATATTGTTGAGAGTAGGCTGCCCAACTTCACCCTGTTGCATTCCATCTGGCTACAGTGACCTAATTAGGCTTGTGGCCTGTGCCTGCAAGGTCCCTCTCCTACCCGATCCTTGGGCTTCTTACCCTCACCCTGTGATGGGCGCCGTGGCTGACAGCGACTGCAAGCTGGGTCAGTTCTCACCCGCCCCACCCCTCGCCCCACCGGCTGGCACGCCTGTTTCTCAGGAGCGTGTCTCCTGGATGACAAACCCTGAGGGGCTCCACTTGCTCCGCATGAAGCTGAAGCCGCACATTCAGTGGCTCTAAAGGACGCTGCCCATCTCATCTTTTACATTCCTGCTAAATTTTGAGAAGAGAAATAACTATCACAAACCATAACCTACAAACCTACACAGTTCAGGGCCATTTTGTGCCACACTTTTGCTCTGTGTAATTAGCATCTTTCAATATATAGTATTTTCCGAATTGTTCGAATCTTAGCACTTTGCTGTGCCTTATCTTATTCTGTAATTATTTTAGTCATGTATGTTTTATATGTACAATTATACAGCAGTCTTCTAGTGGGGAGAAATGTCTTCTTTTCTTTTCTTTTGTTTTTAATCACCAGTGCTTTCTATCACACTACAGATACAACAGAAATTCAGGAAGCGCTTGTTGACCGATTCACTCAAGTGCCTAGTGGGGACATTAAAGTCAGTGACAGGACAGGCCATTTTCTCCTGAGTTCTTGGTTTTTTGGTGTTGGATACATAGATCATTTTGGGTGAAATCAAAGGTTCAGAGGATTTTTTTCCATCCTGAGAAAAATTAAATGTAAATACTTGAGAAGGTTTTAAATCCTCTGTGTTTTCCCCACATCTCTGAGTCCATCTCTGGAAGAATCCCCACTAAAGAAGACGGGTGTCTAGGCTCTGTCGTCTGGCCTGTGCTTGTGCACGTGTAGGGGGAGAAAGTGCTAGAGGCAGGCAGAGGGCTTTTCTTTCTCTTTCTTTTCTATTTAATAGGTAAGCACGCGTGATCTTTCATCTGACGTTTCCCGAGCAGCGTGAGCTGCTGCCTTTGGAACTCCCAGTGGAAGGCGGGTTGTCTGTCATTCTTATCTGGCCGCCCCTCCGTATTTTCAGTTGGATGGGGGAGCTACTCCACAGGGCTTTGCTGATTGGATTCTGGAGCGTGAAGACTCTTGCCTTTGATAACAGTCACCTCTCTTTCAAAGCTCGAGGAAGCAGTCTCCCATTTGCTGTTGACAGGTGTCACGCCTCTAGTCCTTAGGGCCCTCACGCGAGAACATGTTTTCTCCTGCCCTTTCAAAGCCGACAAACTTGCAAATGACCTCTGGGACACAGGCTGGAGCCATTCGGAGGAGCTCACCATAAGGTTCCTTTGGCTCATAAAGGAGGGGTGTCTGGATGGTACCCACGTCGCGCTGTACCTCTTTACGTTCACACAAGTAGCTGGGTTTCTAGGGAAGAAAGAAAATGTGTGAGTTTTTGCCCCGTAGGTACCCTAGGTAACTGGGATGGTATCAGTCTATTTCCTTGGGGAGGTCATCTGCCCTGAAGACGTTTTACCACCATTTCTACAAGAGTGTTCTAAGTCTGCGTCTCTGGTGATGGTTTTTCAGCATAACTCCAGTTCTGCATTTATAGACGCCTAGAGGGTATGTTTATTTGGACCCTGCCCTGACCAGGCCTTCTGATGCAATAGTCACTGCGCCTCAGCTCCTTACATTCACGTCTAGTGGGAGTGACTGTTCTCTACAGTTTCACAAGTCTACCTTATTCTGTTAGAATGAACTCATTGTACATACTCTGAGGGTTTTTTTCTATAGTCAGTAAAAAGATCAGATCAATGTAAGTCCAAGAAAGGGAAGTTTTCCTCCAGCGAAGGAGGTTTTGTAAATTATAAATTGCAGCCACCTAAAGTGTCTCAGTTTTCTTTAGATTTCATTTTTTTCCCCAAATATCTCAACTACATTTTCAATTAAAACTGTAATTTTGAAATAGCTGTAGACCCATCTACGGTTGGAAGAAGTACCACAGAGGGTCCCACGCAGCCTTTGCCGCGGTCCCCCCAGATGGAACGTCCTGCAGAGCAATGGTACAGGAGTATAATCAGGGTGCTGGTTATCATTGGTCATGAAGGAAGAGACGGGGCCCCTATATTTTCCTTTTATAGACATCCCTACCTCCTCCTTGCCCGTCCCCTCCTGAACTCCTGGCAATCGTTAATCTGTTGTCTGAAGTGTGTCATTTTGTTATCTCAAGAACGTTATATACACAGAGTCATACTGTACGCAACCTGTGGGATTGGCTTTTGCACCCCGCGCCGTTCTCTGGACAGGGATCCGGGCTGTTCTGTGTACCAGCAGTCCACCCCCATCACTACTGGCAGTAAGCAGTCCGTGACCTGGAGCGCCACAGTGTCTAATGATTCGCCCGTTGAAGGACATGTGGTTTCTTTCCGACTCATGGCTATTACAAATAAACCTGCTGTGAACATTTGTGTCCAGGTTTCTGTGTGAATGAAAGTTTTTCGTTTTTCTGGGACTAACACCCAGGAGAGCAACCCTGGGCCGTAGGGTAGTTATATATGCGGTTTTGAAGGAAGCTGTGGAACTGTTTTCCAGAGTGACTGCACCCGTTTCCATCCCCGCCAGCAATGTACGAGAGACCCATTTCTCTGCACCCTCAGCAGCGTTCAGCACTGTCACTGGTTTTTATTTTAGCCCTTCTGATAGTGTGTAGCTATCTCATTGTGGTTTTAATTTGCATTTCCCTCATGGCCTAGGATGCGGAACATGTTTTTTTGTGGTTATATGCCATCTCATGTTGTGTTTGAGGAAATGTATTTATATCTTTTGCTCATTTTCTGAATGAAATGTTTGTTTTCTTCCTGTTACATTTTAAGACCTTTTTAATCTAGATACTAGTCTATTGTCTACGTGGTTTACAAATATTTTCTCCTATTTTATGGCTTGTCTTTTTCTCCTCTTAACCAGGCCTTTGAAGGGCAATCACTGTTATTTTGAGGCAGTCTAATTTATCAATTTTTCTTTATAGATTATGCTTTTGGTGTAAAGTATAACTTTTTGCCCAACTCTAGATTATGAAGAGTTCCTATTTTTCTAAAAGTTTTATAGATTTCAGTTGTGTGGTTAAGTCCATGATCTATTTTTAATTATTATTATTTTTTGTATGCGAAATGAGTTTAAGTCAAGTTTTATTTTTTTGGACTTTGGATGTCTAATTACTCCAGCAGCATTGGTTGAACATTCTCTCTCCTACATCAAATTACTTTTGTTAAAATTAGTCAAGCATATTCGTATGGGTCTATTTCTGGGTTCTCTGTTTGGTTCCATCGATAAAGACGTCTATTCCCCTCCAATACTACACTCTTGATTACAGTATCTATGTAAAAGGTGTGGAAACAGATTGCCTGATTCTTTCTACTTTATCCTGCTTTTTCAAATTGTTTCTTGTTTCCTTTGGTTTTTGTAAACAATACTGAAATGAACATCGCTACAGAAATCAGTTAGCCCTTACCTAGGTTTTTTCCCTTAGGGTCAATTTCTAAAGGTAGAATTTCTTATCAGAATGAATGAAGATATTAAGGATTTTTCATTTATATTGTTGGGCCATCTTCCAGAAACTGTGTACCAGTTTACATTCCAATAATTAGTGAATGAATTCTTTCACGGAGAAGCAAAAATGAATAGCATTTCACTATTGTTTTGATTTGCACTCTTTGGAATTAAGTGAGATTGAACATTTTAAAATGTGCATTGGCTATGGCTTTTTTAACCCTTTGTGAATTTCTGGTTCATAGCCTTGGCCCATTTTCCTACTGAAATATTCATAATTATGGAATTGATTTGTAAGTTATCTTTCAATATTACCCTGCATTTTGCCATGTAAAACGGACTCCCCTGTATAATGCGCCCCCACGTTTTGGCCCAAACCTTCAGGAAAAAAATCTTTTCATTTTAAGTTTTTAATTCAGTTATTTATTTATTTACATTTAGATACTTGTTTTTTGTATGATAAAGGAATTTTAGCATTTATTTCTGAACATATGGTACAGGAAATTTTATGTAACAAATAATTGCAAAACACAAGAATAGATATAAGGTATTTCAGGCACTTCCCAAGTAGAGTGCGCATCCTTATTTTTCCCTCAAAAATTTGGGCAAAACAGTGCGCATTATACACGGCACAGTACGGTAAGTATATTGGTCCCGTTTTTCATTGATATTATGAAGAGAAATGTGAAAGCCTGGCGATGAGAGACTCTGGAGTCAGAACGTCTAGTTGGGGTTGAACCCAGTTCTGCTACCTGCTGGCCTCAGGTCCTCGGACAATTACTAAACCCCTTTGTCCCTCCATTTCCTCGTGCGCAGAGTGTAAAGTGTGTGAGTGTGTAAACATAGGGCTGTGTCTGGTACACAGAAAGCAGTTTTTCAAAATTTGTTGATAATACTGATATTATATTTATTATTTTCTGCTTGTCATTGTGCTACTTTTATTTATATAGATTTCCTTTTGGCTTAGTGTTGGTTCTATTTTCTTTTTTATCTTTAAAAGAAATATGGTCCCATCCTTTCTGTCTTCCTCTGAGCATCAATAAACTGAAGTAACTCAAGTTAACTATCTCTAATTTCGGCTGCCTCTCGGGATTGTAAAGTTTAAGCACACCCGAGAAATTTCAAGTCAGGCTGTGGTCATACTTTATCCATAGATCCAAGTTAATGAGTGGTTTCATGCAGATAAACATTGAAATAAAGACCCAATAACTCACTCCTTCACACGCCCAGTATTTCCTTATGGCTTTGGGCCTTTGTCCCTTTGTCCAACATGATGGAGCTGCCACCATTTTTAAGAGCCCGTGTTGGTTTCTTAGGCTAATGAATTAATTAGCCTTGCTTCCTTAAAAAAGAATGTCTTAAGTAGTCAAGGAGGACAAAAGGTATTGACTTACTGATGGTTGTGGAAGCAGGTTCTTGGATTGAATACCTGTCTCATCTGAGTGGTTTGCACGTTTGCAGTGCTTTTCATGATAGGGATCAAATACTGCAATATTTCTTCAGTTTGACTTATTCTTTTATTCCTGTACATTCTTTTTTCGTCATCTGTCCAGTTTATGCCACTCTTCTTGCTTTGGAAAGATGCATATTTTTTCATTTTGCCTTTTATGTCGCGACGCGGATCTGGGGAGCAACCACAAAAATACGTACGGATGTAGAGACTGAATTGATTCAACAATTATTTATCGAGCCTTACATGCCAAGGACTCTATCTAAATAAAAATTCGTACCCATCTGAAGCTTATTCTTTAATTACAGGGGCAGAAAATCAGCAAATAAACAAGTAAAATATATGTTAGATAAGGATAAAGTTTATGGGATAAAATAAAACTGGGGAAGGGGATAGAGAATTCTTGGGCAAAGGTTGATTTCTGTTTTTAAAAAGGTGTTCAGAGAAGGCCTCCGTGGAGCTGATGTGTCAGAGGAGTGAGGGAGGGAGGCAGGCAGCTTCCAGAGGAAAGAGCGTTCTGCACGAGGGGAAAAGTAAGTGCAAAGGCCCTGAGCCAGGGGCGTGGGAGTGTGTGCAGGAAAGGCCGAGACGGCACAAGGAGAATGAGCTAAAGGGAAAGAGACTGGAGCTCAGACAGGTACTGCGAGGGCTCAGCTTCCGTGAGGGCTCAAAGGCCATTGTGAGGACTTTGGTTGTCACTGAATGTGAGACGGGGGTCAGTGCAGGGCTTGGAGCAGAGGACTGTCACATCCCAGATCTGTTCTGACAGGATCATGCTGGCTGCTGAGTTAAGAATAGATTAAATCGGGGCAAGTCTGGACAAGCAGGAAGGTTGGTGAAATAATCCCCCTTTCTCTTGGAAGGTTAGTGAGATAATCCAGGACAGAGGGTGATAGCTTGGACCAGGGTGGTGGCCCCGGCCAGACAGTGTTATATCCAAGTCATTTCTTCTTTGAACTTGGTAAAAGCAAACCCCACTCTGGCAGGACGCCTTCTTTTAGCCAGGCCTGTCATTCCAGGCGCCACTGCGCTGTCCACCCACATGGGTTGTTTTTATTAGCTCCCTAAAACTTTCTTCAAGTGCAACTGATGGATTCCAAATACTGATCAACCACATCGGCAAAAATAAGTCAAATTATTGAAGCTAAGTGATGGGTTTAAGAGGGAGCTTCTTACACTATTCTCACTCTTGAAATTTTTTAAAACAAAGTCCAAAAGTGCATTCACTCAGCCGTCACTGGCACTCCAGACCCCATGGCCATCAGTTCCCTCAGGGACACACCGCATTTTGCTGGGGACGGTGCGCGCCTGTGCACAATGCGCACCCACGCTCTTGGCCCAAACTTTCAGAAGAAAAAAATCTTTCGTTTTAACATTTTAATTCAATTATTTATTTATTTATATTTAGAAACAAGACTGATGATCACATTCCAGGCTATTATTTTGAATATAGATATCGTTACTGCTTTCTAGAGTTACACTTTTAATGCATAAGCATAAATAAAAGAATTAAAAACATTTATATAGGTACGGAATTAGTCCTACCCATATATAATGCGCATCCTTTTTTCCCCCTCAAAAATTTGGGCAGTAAAGTGTGCACTGCACACGGCAAAATAGAGTAATTTTAATTACTGCCCTTTTTCTCACATCCATCAAAATATAGTCAATATTTATAACCACCGTTGCCTTCCTCCTTCCCTGGATACTTCTCACCTGCTACAATTAGCCTTCTACTCCGAGAACCACACCAATGAGACTGTTATTTCCCAAGCCATCTGACCTGCTGTACGTGATTTCTCTGTCGTTGTTATTCCCAGAGCCTTGAAAGACACCCCCTCCCTCACCTTGATTCATTGAGCAATTCAAGTGCCTGGGGCATCGCCCTCGGCCCGATGTACTCCTGTTTCTCTGGCCATGTGTTCTGTCCTACACGGGCTTCTCTTCCTCTGCCTAACTCTAAATGGGCTGTTCCCTGGGATTCCGTCCCATGGGCTCGCCTCTTCTCACCACATGCTTTATTCTGAGCACTCACAGCTATACCTGTAGCCTCTGCAAGCCACAGATGATCCTAATATTTATTACTCTTCAGTCTAAGCGTGGCTCTGAGTTCTGACTCATCTGCCCACTGGATATCTCCATTTGCGTTTCCCCACAGACACTGCTAATTCAATTTGCCCACCGCAGACCCTCTCCTCTTGCATTCCACGTCTCAGTCAGCATCACCGCCGTCACCCAGCTATCTGCGTTAGGACCCAAGACAGCCTAATCTCCTGCATCTCTGTTTTTGGTGTCCGATAATGGGAAGCTCTACTTCCAAAGGTTCTCTGGAATCTGCTTCTCTTCATTATCCTGCAGCTCCTTTTGATCAGACTCCCTTGAATTTCTGCATTAGCTTTCTACTTGTCTCCCTGCCTCCAGTCTCACTTTTCTTCAGCCTGTCAGCTGTTCTCCCTGCAGTCTTTGCTATCTCAGCAGATGGCTGGCTCAAGCCAGTTCATTGCTCTGCCCCCAAACCCTGGAGTTTCAGCAGTGCGGACACCTGCGAAACAATCTCCACAGTCAAAATTTAGGAACCATCATCCCTACAAAGATTCTCTGTGCTCCTTCCCAGTCCATTCTTCCTTCATCCCCTACTCTAACCCCTCCTACTCCAGGAAACCTCATCTGTTTTTCTCTCTATAGATTAGCTTGCATTTCATAAAAATGACATTTCGTGTAACGTTTACTTTCTGTGTCTGTCTTCTTTTACTTAGCACAGTGCTTCTGAGATTCATTCATGCTGCAGCGGCAGTCCGCTGATTTTTTTATTACATGGTGCTGGAAAGCATCCGTAACAAGGAGATATTGGGAATAAGGCAATTAAGTAGATTATTTTCAAGGCTATGGTAAACTGACCTAATTTTCTTCTCTATTCAACTCATACAGAGATTGAATAAGGCAAGTATTTTTTCAGAGTTGGGAATAAAATGGTTATTAATCATCCCTGTTTACAAAAGCAGTTCCCCAAAATCCTGATTTCATAAGATTTATTAGTGATGATACAGTGAAAGCCACCTTTGTATTTATTAAAACCCTAAAAATGAAAAAACCTTCTGTCGGTGTCCTCGTCTTCTCGGTCCAACTGGAAATTTGTTTGCTAGCAGCGCACTCCAAGGATGTCACTTGGAAGCAGGTTCCACACAAATCCTCGTTCTTGGGCTGAGTTATCTCCTGGATCGGTCTCTTACGGGCTTCTAAAAGAAGTCCCTGTTGGTCTTTGCTAAGCCTCTGAATCATGCTTTGGGAGCTGAAAGAAATTGGGCGCTCTGATTTCAATGTCAACAGTGACGTTACTCTGATCAAGAGTAATGCAACACTGTATTGTATTTGTACATTACAACTTACAGTACGCAAAGTATTCTTACAGATAGTATCTCACTGGGGGCTCTCACTGGCGCTGTGATCAAGGCAGGGTCCCAGTGTTATCCCCCATGTCACATCGGAGAGGGATGTAAGAGGATGTTATGGAATTAGAGAGAGGAAGCTGTGCATTTTCAAGGTCACATAGCTAATATGAGGGCGGGGCAGGTCTAGAATTTGTATCTTCTTACTTCAGTACTTTTTCTATTACTTTCTTTTATCTCGCTATATCATTTGATTTCTTTCCCTAGATATGATAAATAAAATATTTTTAAAAATTAAGTCTTAGTTTAAATCAATCAATTCTAGATCCAAGTAAGGGATGCCCAAGATGGTTTCCTACTTAAGTTTTGGGGGCAGGAGAGTTTGCATAGTTCAACAGAACTCGTTTTACTGAACGGTATTCCAAGTTCACAGAGATGTGCCCAGGAAGGAAGGGCGTAGCACAGCTCCTTTGCTGTACGAGTTCAGTCTATTCTCAAATACGTGCTTGTTCCACGGGTCAGATGCTCATTCATGTTGTTCCTAGCAACGGGGAAGCTTGCCAAGGGAGTTAGTGATATAGTAACTACTGGTTTAGACACAACTACAAAGTTCATCTCCATTTTCCCTGGCTTCTCTTTCCATTACTCCTTTCCCAGGGCTTAGGTCGTAGTATTATGCCTCCATGGCCTGTGCTCCAATCCCTATTACAGGTAGTGGAATATTTGATAGCCATTCATTCTAAAATGCTAAATAGGTTTCTTATGCCAGAAACATTCCTTTTTAAAAAGACGCACTCAGATAATGCAATGAGAAATGCAGAGAACTAAAGAGAGTCTGCTGTAGACGGTAAGGCATCCACTGGGGACAGTGTGGGAATACTGAAATCTCAGAACCCTTGGAAGCACCTCATAGGGGCACTCCCATGCGCAAAACTGACCCGGTCACAGGAGCTGTGTGGAATGTAAGGAGACAGCCGACGAGCAATTTTTATCAGAATGTGGCTTTCACCTGTTGCCTTCATTCAAAATCAAAATCTTATAAAACAGAGGAAAAGGAGTA
The DNA here is from genome assembly GCF_022682495.2 of Desmodus rotundus. Taxonomy (NCBI): domain Eukaryota; kingdom Metazoa; phylum Chordata; class Mammalia; order Chiroptera; family Phyllostomidae; genus Desmodus; species Desmodus rotundus. Next base: position 80,132,653 of record NC_071392.1, on the reverse strand, counting down.
AGGTAGTACTTCTCTTACCTCAGATGTCCTTTCAGAAGGCAGGGAGGGGCTTGTCCAGATATTTTCACTAAAAAAGAAAATATACCATAAAATTTGTGAACTTCGATTCTTAAGATTAACAAAACTTAATGCTTTATGTTCTTGAAAATTATTTCTACATTTAATGGCTAACTTAATTGAGCTTATCTTCAATTGTCTCATTCAGACATATGAAACACGTTAGTACATATCTCCCCTGGACGCCTTTTAATTAAACTGTTTCAACAGAATAGTGAACAGTAGAAGTACCTATCCAATAGCTGTCCAAACTGAGAACTGACTATTTGTCTGTTAGGGTACATGACGGGCATCTGCAGGAATTGTAGGGTGTCTGACTTTTCAGAGGGCCCACCTAGGCCACAGCCGTACCAGACCAGAGCATAGTATAATATGTAATAAATCATGATACACACATGTGTTATGATTTTAACATAAAATATTAAATAGGTGTTTATTCCAATTGTATATTATTTGATTGTATGCTACATAAATACTTTAAAACAAACACAATAGAACTAGTTAACAGTGGTAATTAGTAGTAAGTAATTAAACAAATTAAATAGTGTGAGAATAGTATACCAATATATCTGTATTTCTTCTCTGATATAGATTTTAATGCATTAACATTTATTGTGTTATTTTAAGACACACACCTATAAGGCCTTTTAAAAGCTGAATGTGAATACAGTGGGGCTAACTAACCAGATATCACGCACATTTAACCCAGTTGAACAGTGATGTGCTTCTTCATGCCCCCGATACGGTAGGGTATTTTTGCTGTGTTTCCTTTCCCAGTAATACTCTCTGAACTGCCTGCAGCGTCTAGGGCACCCTTCTTTTCTTTTAGGTGGTGGGGACGCTGAGCACGTTCAAAAGCAAGCTCTCTTTGACTTGCAGGTCTCCTCTTTTCAAGCCCACATCACCCTGACTGCCGGCGGCAGTCCCGTACAACGACATTGAGTTAGATACCCTGTCAGCCAAGGAGTCTGATCTGGGATGTGACTTTCCTTATTAGCGATAACATGTTTCTAGACTTGTAGGAATAAGTCCCTAGTTTTGCAGAAACGTCCACCCATTTGGTATCTCCAGACTTGTGTTAGCAGACTGGCTCTTCCACATTCAGGCTCTTTGCATCTTCAAATTCATGGTGTAAGGTCCCCACGCCTAGACGTCCCTTGTGTTTAGAGAGCCCAGAGCACACTGGCTGTCAGCACAAGTTAAACTTCTTTCTCAGGGAAATGTTTCCAAAGCACACAGGTCACGTGAATTTAAACTGAAGGTGGATGTCAAATAAATTACAGTTCTGAGTGTTGTTTAATTTGGTTGCCCTTTTCTGGTGACACATTTTGGAATTCTGTGTCAGGCTTATTTACCCCCAAATGAAATTTCACTGTGTGAGTTTGTGTCATAATACGCATAATAGCGAACAAGTCACGTGCAGTTAATTCATCCTTTTCTATACGCCTCATGGACTCTCCTAAGGTCATAAAAGAATTTTAGAGAAACAGCGTAGAGTCGTCCCCCCTCACCCACGGGGCGCCTGTTCCAAGACACCCATTGGCCGCCTGACACCGCAGATGGCACTGAACCCTCTGCACGCTGTGTTCTTTCTATACCCACATACCTGTATAAAATTTAATTTATAAATCAGCCATAAGAGATTAACAACTGATAATAAAATAGAACAATTATAACAATGTACTGTATTAAAAGTTGTGTGAATGTCGACTGTCAAAATATCTGTACTGCACTCACCTTTTCCCTGAAGAAGGTACTCTAACAGCATATTTGGTCACTGGTCACATTCGGGCGGCCAGCGTCGCTGCTCTTGCACTGTGGGATTATTGAACACGGCGCTGCGACGCCAGTGCAGTCCGTTTGCTAACTGAGACGGCTGCTACGTGACTAAGGGTGGGGGGCGTCTGCCGCATGGAGATGCCGGACAAAGGGGCGGTTCACATCCCAGGTGAGATGGAGCGAGATGGCACAAGATTTCCTCATGCTACTCAGAACAGCATGACATTTAAACCTTATGAAGTGTTTACTTCTGGAATTTCCTATTTAATATTTCAGGACTGAGGTTAACCTCAGGTCGTGGAAACTGTGGAAAGCAAAACTGGATGGAGGGGCTACTGCATGATACTGTTTAACTTTCCTGCGTTAAACCAACCTTTCAATCCTGGGATAAATCCTCCTTGTTCATTATGTGTGATCCTTCTTATGTGTTGCTAGATTTAGTTGCTAGTATTTTGCTTGTCTTGCTCTCTTGTCTTAACTCTTAATGATTCAGAACTTGGTTAGGAAACATGCTATTTATTAGGCCCCTGTAAATTCTAACAATCGCCTTTTTGAGAAATCCTCTGATTTTCCTTTATCCCCAAAAAGCACCTACTCAATCCCACAGCGCAGCAAATTGCATTTATCCAATTACATCTCTATTGTCTGTTCACTTGTCATTCTCTCCGCTTCTTGAGAACAGACAGTATTTTATTTCCCATTTTATTCCAATATAAAGCACAAACTTTGCATGGTGTGACTTGAGACCTCTGGGGAGGAGATCAACATCAGATTTTTAAAAGAACATGAGCAAAGATGGAGAGGAGATTATATAACAGAATGAATATAAAAGAATGGCTGAGGCATGGAAAAATAGTATCAGTAAGGTTAGATTGTCAAATGAACTAAGATATGAAGATATATTGAGAACGAGAAGTAAATTTTGCCTCGCTATATTCAGAATGAAAATACACCAAAGAATGTTTAGATTTGTTCTGCTGGGATTGTTTTAAAACACTGATGGGTGACGAAGAGCAGAACCCGCAGCCTTTACATCGTTTCTGGCTTTCCTGGCAAAAAGTCTCCTTCCGACTAGAAAGAGGATGAAGGGAAGAATGGACCCTGGCAAGAGATGACAGAAGTCAAAGCCTCCAAATGAGTTGCCTCTAGTCTCAGGCACACCGCCTGTCAAGCAAGGAAAGAGTTTGCCTCCAAGATCACAAAACCATTGACAACGACCTTTTAAGAACTCAAGGAAGTGACTCTCCTCTCCCTGTTAAATGCCTAACTTGTCAGTTAAGACTCTGTCATGATTTAAGGATCAATTCCTCCAAGAAGTCATCCCCTGAGATTGGCAGGCTGCATCAGGGCCCCGTCCGAGGCTGCAGCCCAACTGAGCGGATCACTATCACGCAGCTATCTCACGCTCACTGTAAGGAACAGAGTGTGAGTTTTGGAGACCTTTAATACCTGCTCCTTAAATGAGCAGCCAACCTGGCTGACGAGAGGGAGAGTTGTGTTCCAGGCAGAGCAGACAGCATAAGCAAAGGCAAGGAGGCGAGAAGACATGCATTTTGAGGTTACAGGACGATCATCTTTGCTAGGTGTTAGGTAAAAGGCAGAGAACGGCAAGAGATAAGACTGGAGAGGTAGTCAGGGGCCAGCTCACTGGAAGTCATGTCAGGAAACTTGGTTTCCATGCTGCAGCTAATGGTCATCAAGCAAACTGCTCAGGATGACTGACGGTGGGATGGGCTAGGTCCCAGCAGCTCTCACTGTAACCCCCAAAGCGGGGAGCTGCAAAGTGTGGTCTGCAGATCACAGCCCCAGAATTACGAGAGGTGATTTACAGAAAGTGCAGAATCTGGGGTTGACAGCAGAGACCAACTCAGAATCCGAAGCTGCTGTTTCATAAGCTGCTCAGGTAATTGTTGGGTACGCTAACATTTTAAAACCAGACGTTCTACAAGAAAACTGGCCCATGATCTTCAAAAATGCCAGTGCTGTGAATACGAGAGAAAGGCCAAGCAGCTGTTTCAAATTAAAAGAGATTAAAGGGATGTGGCGATTTGATGCAATCGATGATCTTGACTCAGGGAGGAGTTTTGCTCTAAAGGACACTGTTGATACATTTGGCAAAATTTAAATATGGTATGACAGAAAATGGTATTGTATCAAAGTTGAATTTCCTGATTTGGATGTAAGAGAACATTCTTGGAAAAAACGTGCTGAAGTTGTTTAGGGATAAAGGAGCACGATGTCTACAAAAAATTCATTGGGGGAAATATAAATGGGTAGGTAGATACAGTTCTTTGTGCTAAATTATTTAAAAAGTGAAAGTTTAAAAAAATTAAAAGAGGTGGCCTCAGAACTACATAAGCCTCGGGGCTGTGCCAACTTCAACCGCTGTAAGAAGCCGGGACTGATGACTGCAAGGCGGTTTACCGGCGCAGACCTGCGCCATCCACGGATGGCCGTTCGGGAGAATGAGAGGTGCAGCTAGGATGGCAATACTGCTGGCTACGAGACCAGTCAGAAATCTGCGGGACTCCCGGCGACAGGTCCTAAGAGTCTGAAAAGAATGCTGGTAGTTAAGATGGAGAAAAGAGGATTCAGAGGTAAATTCAGCCTCATTCATTGGCTGACCAGGCATGAGATGTGGCAGTGAAAGGAGAAAAAGGGTAACTGTTAGGTTTTAGCGTGGGTGGTTATGGAGACATAACCTATGAAAGTTATACAAAATACAAAATACAGGACGAACAGCATTTAGTGTAGAATTAGATGAACTTGAATTTGAATATGAGGGGCATCTATGTGAAGACGTACAGCAAGCAGATGGTTAAATATTAGTCTGAAGCTTTGAAAGAGGTCAGATATATGGATAGATATGCATGCATACATATTTATATTACACACGCATATGTATGTACATAGTACAACAGTATGGCATAATCACGATCAAGAGTTCATGAGATGCTGAATCTCAGAAGACTTAATTTAGCAGAAATGAATTTAAGAACCAGTACATTGAACCCAATACCAAACCCAAACCGAAGAAGTACAGAATAGAGGAGACATAACTTAGCAGCCACCCTACGAAAACAATGCTTTATAGTTTGGAGTATACGTAAATCCATCATGTCAATAGTTCAGACCAGGGGGGTCAAACTCATTCGCACCGGGGGCCACATCAGCCTCACGGCTGCCTTCAAAGGGCTAAAATAATTTTAGGACTGTGTAAATGTAACTACTCCTTAATTGTTCAGGAATTGAAATTACATTTGGCCCTTCGAAGGCAACCACACGAGGCTGATGTGGCCCCCGGAGAAAATGAGTTGACACCCCTGGTTTAGGACAATTTTCAAACAACAATGCAATCTTACACTGCATGAATGGAAATGTAGTATCTAGAAAGCAGCAAATGAGAAAGAAGGTTTATTTGCATACTCAGAGGATGACATTTACAATATTGTGTTCAGCTTCATTCAAGCTTGAATAGTGATGGAAGAGTACAGTAAGACGGTAGAGGGGGTTGAATCATGCCACATTAGGGACGGTGGAAGGAAAGTTTCAGGGAAATAAATCATAGCTTTAAAAAAATACTTACAATCTATCACGTGGAAGAGACATTACGTTTGTTCTCATTATTTCAAGGAGAATTAGGGAAAATGAGTCAGTCAGAAATGTTTGCCTTTGAGGTTCCTTTACTCTAGGTTTTATGTTATTAGATAGATGGGTGAAATTTAAAGAAACACATGTTTGTAACTCAACATGGAAGAACTTTTTCTCAGGGCTATCGCTCTCCAGCAATGGGATGAACTGTGTTGTAATTTGGTAAATTACTTGTTACCAAGTGCCGTCGATCAAAGGTTGGATGCGCCTGGGTCCTGTGATGGGTAGGAGATAAGAAGAGAGGACTCGCAGGGTTTCTCTCTGCTTTAAGACTCAGTGAGATGGGAATGAAAAAATTGGACACTAAGGTGAATGTTTTCTTTCTTTTTTTTTTTGACTGGCTAAAATTATAAGAGAGCCAATTGACATATAATGATATCTACTGGCTTCCTCTCTATATTTCTAGAGCTATAATTAAAAATAAAAATATGAGGTTTAAAATTTCTGGAAAGGGGAACTAATCCTTGTCTATCCGATTTGAAGATAATCTAGCTTCTTATACGCAGAACATGATCTTACACATATCAGTAAATGGCTCACGTACAGATGGTGAGTCACCACTCACTGCTGTCGACATTCCCATTTTACTCACCCACGCCTGGGTTAGGAAGCGGTCTTCTCAGGTAATCAAATACACAATCATCTGAGGCGCTTGGCCCCGTATCTAGAAAAGACGGGAAAAGAGCATCATTAGTTGGGTGGCAACAATTCATTGACCCTTTTACATTTCACATTTTTATCTCTTTCTAAATAAACAAATGCCAACAGATAAGCATGTAAACAGTTGACATATTCAGTTTAGCTCAATTAAATCAATACAAACAGCTGTCGAGCCTTATGAATTTTTGTTGCATTTTTGCTATTTAGAGCAAAACTCTAAAAATGTTCATACCCTTTGACTCAGCAATTTTCTTTCTAAGAATCTATTATAAATAAATAAGAATGTATACAAATGGGGAGTTATAAAGTCTTCATTGTAGTTTATGATAGAGAAATGTGAACAGTGGTTACCAATGGGGACGGCTAAATTAAGGTTTACTAAAAAGTACCATTTATTAACAAGTAAAGAAGTTGATAATATACTGCAATTTTAAATGAAAACATAAGTTGCAACACAACTTGAAACTAACTTGTCTCCCTTTATTAAAAGATGAGCCCCCAAGGGAAAGAAGTGGTATAGCGTACTTCCTAATATCCCCAAGCACCCGGCACAGTGGCGACCTCAAAGTTGTGGCACAAAAAGAGTGTTTCTGAGTAAATGAATTATTCATAAATAAATGAATTATTTATGAGGAGGCACAACCGGAACATTACCTTTCACATCGGAATTTGAGTCTTTGTGTCTTTGCATGAAATGTTCTTTATCACAATCCTAATGGGACACAGAACCAGAAGGAAAACAATTCTGTGACAAGCATGAAAATGGATATTTCCTATACGATAAACAGAAGAGCTATTTTCAACATTGTTCCTTTTATACTCACAGGTTTAGAATGGATAAAATAATCTCTTAAATCAGAACCTCCTAATACCTTTTACAACACCACTTTTCTCCTATAGCAATGAGTGGAACAAAATATTGGTATCAGCCCTGGCTGGGGTAGTTCAGTGGATGGAGTGTGGGCCTGCAAACCAAAGGGTCACTGGTTCGATTCCCAGTCTAGGTCACATGTCCGGGTTGCGGGCCAGGTCCCCAGTGTGGGGGCGGTGCTCGAGAGGAAACTACACATTAATGTTTCTCTCCCTCTCTCCTTACCTTCCCTTCTCTCTAAAAATACATAAAATCTTTTAAAAAATAGTTTTAAAAAAGAAAAAATATTCATATCATCTTTTGGCATTCAAGGGAGTTTTAAAATTTTTCACTGCATATAGAACCTATTTATGACGAGAGACAAAAATATAGTTTATAATCTCACTTATTAGAATGAGAAAAGTAAAGATATAGGAAGGTAAGATTGTGCGATGGGTAAAAATATATAAAATTGTATGAAAACGTGTAAGCACTTATAAAACTATGCTTACACAGAAAAGATGAAAAATATTTTCCTGTAGCTTGCAAGGATTCCAGTCAGGAAGAACAGACACAGCATTGCTTTCTGTCCTCACAGTAGCTGTCAGTATGACCCAGATGGACTGAAAGACACAAAACGCTGTAGGATTGTGACAGCTAATGCTGAGTGATCTACAGGTCATTGTGGCTACGAACGCATTCTAAATGTGTTCAAACTTCTGGCTCTGCATCTGTGGTATGTGGCCATTATAAAGAATTTTCTAAGAGGGTCTGGAAAAGGGAAATAGAATTGAAACATTTTTTGCCAAGATGGAGTACCTCTCAACTTACGATAAAAAGTGGAACATGAAATAGAGTTAAAAGCTAAAATGAAATCCATTTGTAGGTAAAATTGATTGGTAACAAGAAAAATTTGACAGAATCGGTATGAAATGAAAGAAAATGTGAAAATGAAAGATTATTGAAGGGAGAAAGGGAAATATTCTAGAACAAATTACATAAAGTTAAACATACAATCTTATAAAATCAATAGGATTTGGAGAGATGGAGGTAAAATTAGGCTGAAAAAATGGTCGATGAGACTTGGTCTGATGAACTCTTAATTTAAGTCGGTCATCCTTCGCCCTCTTCCCTCAGTGGAAATGATGCTGTGAACCATCATAAACTGTTTATTACATTTATTCCATAGAAACCACTGGGCCAATGACCTTATGAATGTGATCTGTGAATTTTAACCACAGTAATCTGTAACTGTTTTTGCTGAAAGTCTTTAAAATTAATTATTGAGTGTGTCCTGGCAGGAAATGAACTAAAAAAAATTTTAGATAACTTACTACTATTATTTTGGGATATATTGATGTTTTACAGGCAAACCATTAAAATAATAGTTCAAGAGCAGGAATTTGAACTGTCCTCAGATGTTCGCCGCGGTTAAGGTGACATTGTTCACTCTTTTTGCCAAAGATTATTAGAAAATAAATTTCAGGATCAATGACTAAGACACTTCCTATTAGTTTATGGGCACATTTAGAATATATGCAACACTCTGAAATGACCAGATGACAAGGTTGTTTTCATCTGGGGACTCCAACATTATAGGTAGATTATGATTTCATAACAATTTTTAAATCTTCAATCAAGATAGATGAAAATGTATAGATATTTAATATAAAGGAATTTATTACATTTTACATGAAAGATAGCTTGGGTAGGCGAGGAAAATCACTATGGGGATATGTTTATGAGAACTCAATAAACGTGGGTTTCACAATATCTACGTACCTGATTCGGGTTCTGTAAATGACAACATATTTAGATCAGTCAGAGAGTTTGTTTGCAAAACGATTTATTTATAACCTTGGCCCGCCCCCAAGCACACTCACATTGCATAGTTTACAAGCAGAAGCTCAGACATCAGTGTCAGAATATACAACATTACCGCAACAGCGCGCTTCAAAGACTAGCATTAAAAATTGAGGAGAGATGCTAATGTAGAAGAGCCCCCACACAAAGGAGCGCGCGCATCCTGGTAAAATCCTCCTAAGCTCTGGATTGAATCAATGTCAACTTCACGGTGCAGGCAGAGCACGCACGGTGACAGACCGAGATGCTGCTATTGCGGGAGGGGAAGTGAAGGATGCAGGGGACCTCCTACTCATACCTTTTCCATAAGTCCTGTGGCTCTGCAATTATTTCAAAATAAAGAGTGAAAATAAAAGGACTTAAAAAGGAAGAGAGGAAAAATAATTCCAAAAGTCTTTGGGAAATTAGATTGTGTTCATTGAACCCACACTTGGCAGATGACGGTGTATTCTGTGCTCGGGATGTGCTGAGTGAACTTGTCACTGCTGACTTTAAATTTCTTGCTGGTGCTCCATCACAGAAACAGGAAATGTTTGCAAAACGATTTCTAGTATCTTTGTTGTTTGAATATTTGAGTAGAAATCTTCTCATCTTCTGAGTCTGGTACTAAGGTCTTCTCCAACTTCTGGGTTTTCTGAAGGTAACAGACGCTGAAGGATGGATTGACTGGACCCAGTCACCTAGGGACATCGCTTTATAATTGTTCCCCTGTGTTTGTCAGGCTTATTTCCTAACTCGACAGTTCTGTTGAACTCTGGGTACTGACTTCCGCCCGCTCCATCTTTTATCCCTCCGGGCTGGTTGCTCACTTGTGTGTTTCTTTGGTGACTGGCTGGGCCTTTTTAGAGAACTGCTTATCTTCCTGCAGTGTTAGGCTTCTGATTTCGCTCCTGGCGGGTGCAGACCTGGGTACGCCCACATTCGCTCTGGGGTGGCAGTGGTTTTGGCAGGGTGGCCTTTGTCTCTTTCCCTGAGCACAGCCAGCTATGAAGTTCCACGAATTTCTGGCTGATAGCTTTACTGTTTTCAACAACGCCCTAGGGAATATATTGTCCCACAGAGCAATCCAATCAAACGTGTGCTCCTTTGAAAGCATAGTTCCTGAGGTCAGTGTTAGAGATTTGTTCTGATCTCAGGAGGGCTCGCTCCTCCCAGCTGTCTTTTCCCCAGTTCTCTCTGGCAAACCAGACAGCCTACAGTTTAGCCTATATTTCCAGTGAATCTACCAATCTCCTCCCACCCTTTCACCATACTTCCACTGATTTTGAGAATGCCCTTGAGTTTCTGCAGGATCTGTTGCAAATTAAGTCACTTCTTTGGGGAAGAGATTAGGAGCTACGTATGTTATCTGGTTTGCCCTCAAGGCAAAATTTCTGACCCGGTGTCTCTGGAGCTGGGGGCGGGGACAATGGCATTCTCTCAGGGATCCCCACTGTGGAGCCGAGCTGTCAGTGGGAAGACCACAGTCGTCTTTGGCTTTTTCAGTTTGCCTCTCCCAGTGTGGGACCACCACTAGACAAGCCAAGACAAGGGCGATTAGGGCCAAAAGTATTTTCAGTGATGTAGCACCCAAGGTAGAGTCTCCTTCTCATGAATGGGGTCTGGGTGGAAGGAGGGACCCCTGTTTCTGGGCTGCACTCACCCAGAATGCAGCTTCAGCAACAGGTAGCTGGAAGCTCGACAACCTCTCCGGGAAGGCAGCCCTCTGACTGGTGTCTGCGGGAGAGGAGGCCCTGCCGGGCTGTACTAGTCTGAACCGGGAGGGTGAAGGAGGGGGGGACAGGTGATTCAAACACCACAGGCTTTCACTGGGCTGTTCTTTTTCTTTCCTTCTTCTTTTTTTTAGTTTTTACCAAGTTGTAGATTTTAATGAATAGATGGTTTTGGGTTTTTTTTTTTTTTCCCATTTGTTGGCTTTCCTTAGGACCATTTCCAGATTTTTTTTGTTAGTTTAATTTTAGAAATCCATACCCAGTCACTTCTGCCAAATTAACCCTAAGGTCATATGCCAGCGTGTGATGTTCTGTGTGCTGGGGAAAGGGACGCTGGGGTGACAGACGGGCAGGGTGGAAGGCTTGGTGTGAAAAGCCCCGTGTGTGTAAATCCCCCAGGGTTGAGTGTGTTTTCCCTATCGTGCAGGCTTGATTTTTGTCTCTGGCCCAACCTCACAGCAGCTGGTGTATAACGCACTTTGTAAACCCTCCCTTAAACTTTTTTTTTGGCGTGGCAAAATACACGAGACATAAAATTACCATCTTCACCATTTTAAAGCGCACAGTTCAGTGTCTGTAAGAACATTGCCAGCGCTGTGCAAACGTCACCACCATCCTTATCAGGACCCAGTCACCTTCTCCAACTCCGTCCCCAGTAACTACTACCTCCCCGGGCCTGCCGTGACCCTGACCAGCATCCAACTTTTTCATGGATAAGCAGCCGAATGCATTAGAAAGAACATTCTTCTTTGTGTGTCTTCTTACCAATTTCACGAGTCACATGCTTATATTCAAACATCACAGGCGTAAGCAGTAGAAAGCCCAGTGCCCCCACAGCCTAGGGATAACTAATGGTAACTGCGCTGTGTAGTCCTCCAAACATGGACAGTATACCAACTATAAAGTTGTGTTTTTCAGAGCTGCAAACAAAGGAGACTTCTTCACGGGGGCTGCAAAGCACCACAGCACTCAGCAGACGACCCAGAGAAACCGGGAATGCCCGCCGCATTCTTGCATTCTTTCGCTTTCACTGCTCTTTCTCAGAATCAAGTCCGGTTTCCTGCCTTGTAACCTTGTGGGAGAAGTCTTGACACCTCATTGTTTAAATTGTTTTGTTTTGTTTTGTTTTTGTAAAATAATTTTCACCAACTTTTGCTAGTGAATGGATCTGCAGGGCTCCCACTCTGCATGGTGGAAGCGATCTCCCTGCACTGTCTAGTTTAGACTCGTGTGTTCCCATTTAACTTTTCTTAGTTTAAATTTATTTCTTCTTGCTGTCCTGGATGAGGCTCTGTAAGATGCCTCAAGTCCTTTTCTGAGTAACGTGAGTACAAGTGAAATTTTGCACCGTAATAAGACCCACCTCTCGTCTGTCAAGGTCCTTTTGTGCTTTCAAAAACAGTAAAAATATGAGCAAAATTTTAACCATGAAATTTTCCTGAGGAAAAAAATTAAGAGGAAATAACTTGCTATTCTCTTGCAATCACTTTTTTCAGAATTTGCTAACAGCCGGACAAGTGAATATTTACCTCTTGGTGGTCTCTGGCATGGTGACAGCTTCCTGGGGTGGAATTTCTTTCCTTCCTTGTTTTCAGCTGTTTTCCATTGCTTTTTATCTAGGTTAAAGATTCATATTTAAAATCAACATTTAACCAACCCATCACGGGTGGCATATATGCAGACATGAAACTGTCCTGAGGCCTTCACTTGTAAGAAGATGAAGTATTTTTCCCAGCCTCCCACTAAGTACAACTAAAAACACTGGGTGTTATATACAAAATAAATGTAAGAGGCTCTAAAAAGGTGGAATAAAAGGCAAAATGGTGAGGGAGCTGGGGAGCAGAGGAGCAACATGACCTTGAGCAGTTTCTTGGGGTTTTTTGTTTGTTTATTTTTTGCCCCATATACCTGGCCTTAGAGCTAAGAGGGCCGGCAACCCAGAAATGCCAGGGAGTTAAGAAATACTGGCTGAAAACTCCCCACATTTGATAAAGGGCATGAATGTAAACATCCAAGAAACTCAATGAACTCCAGGTCAGATGCAATTAAAAACGCCACACCAATGCCATATAAATTTCAGCATTATTCGTGCTACTTCTGAGAAGAATGCCATTGGTATTCTAATGTGTAGTACATTGAATCTGTAGATTACTTTGAGTAGTATGATTATTTTAATGACGTTAATCAGGCAGAGAAGGACAAATATCACATGGTTTAACTTATATGCAGGGTCTAAAAGAACAAAACAAATGAGCAAACGAAACAAAACAAAAACAGACTCATAGAGACGGAGATCAAACCGGTGGTTGCCAGGAGGGGGTGTGGTGGTTTGGGAGGACAGGTGAAAAGGGGAAGGGGAAGGTAGTCAATAATAATGTGATGGGTTTGCGTGGTGACATTATAAGTTAAAATGTCACATCTCTCTTGTACACCTGACACTAATATTGTACATCGACTATATTTAAATTAAAAAAAATTTAGCAACCTATTTGCAATAAAAACCCCGCACCAAGACACATTATAATCCAACTTACAAAGTCAAAGATAAAAAGAGAATCCTGAAAGCAGCAAGAGGGAAGCGAATTATTACATGCCAGGGGTCCTCGATAAGATCACTAGCAGATTTCTCGTCAGCAACTTTGGAGGCCAGAAGACAGTGGGCCACTGTAGTCACAGTGCTTAAGGAAAAAACCCTGGCAGAACTGTCCTTCAAAACTTAGGGAAATGAAGACATTCCAGATACACAAAGGCTGAGCACGCTCGTGACTGCTAGACCTGCCTTGTGAGAAATGCTCCAGGAAGCCCTGCCAGGTGGAATGAAAGGGCACTAGACAGCGTGACTATGCATTGAGTGAAACTATTTCTTCAATGTGACCTTCTCTTTCTTTCCTTTTGATTCCAAGTGGTCTCACCCAGCACCCTGCCTCACCTGCCCCCTTCTCCCTTACACTCCACTGCCTTACTCACCCTAATCACTAAGCCCTGAGGACACTGAGGTTCTGGTTGGCATCAGATAATCTTAGGAACAAAGCCTCGGGTCTGTGGACCACAGAGACACTGTTTCCATCAAACTAGCGATAGCATCTAGGCCACAGTTGAGTTTCAGCTCCAGGCCCAGAAAGTCAGCAAAACCAGACAAAGAGGCGCCAGGGCTGATGTCAGGACCAGACATACCGCCTGTAGTGCAGCCCGATCCGTAGAGAACACAGGCCTGACCTCGACCCTAACCCCCTTGGTCACCGTGATTAACGACTTTTCCCCTGTATGTCCCGTCCCCTGGAAGCCACTGGGGAGCCAGGTCTTTGAGCGCCAGCTCACCTGTCTCCAGGTGCGGGCCACTTCCTGAAATAAACCCTTACTCTCTTCGCTGCAAGCTCCTCTTCCTGGCTTATTAGGCTTCGCGGGGAAATGCTCCCCTTTAGTCCAGTAACAACAGTAACGTGAAGGCGTGGGGAGAAACGGAGACCCCAACACACTGAATACACGGGCCATTATGAAAGCAGTGTAATTGTAACGACGGTTTCAAACTGCACTTTTGCTTCCTACACGATAAGGGACCACACATTTAAAGAAAAAAACTATTGATAGTGTAAAAGCTAGTATTACTGTAGTTTTGACTTGTAAGTCCCAATCTTGTTTTCTTCATAGGAGACTAATATATATATAAATTATTAGTTTATGGTTTTGGACACACAGTGTATAGAGATATAATTTTCGGATGTCAACAACTGAAAGGAGTGGGCTCGCAGCTGTACAGGAGCAGAGGTTTTGTGAGTCATTGAAGGTAAGCTGGGATACGTGAAAATTAGGGTTGCAGCTTTAGGGTGTCCAAGGCACTCCCCACAATGACGACAAGGAAAACGCCTTTAGAATACACACAAAAGGAAATGAGAAAGGAATTTAAACATTTCATTACAAAAATCGACTGAACATAAATGAAGACAGAATGCAGGATATGAACGACAAAATGCTGTCAGACATACGGAAAACAAATAGCGGAATGCGAGAAGTCAGCCATTCGTATCAGTAATTATTTTCATTGTGAACGGATTAAATTTTCCAGTCAAAAGATAGATATTGGCAGAATGGATAAAAAATACATGATCCAACTACATGCTGTCTTTGAAAGACTCAAAAGATCCAGAAACATGTGGAAAGGGAAAGGATGGGAAATATATTTTAAGCAAATAGTAACCAAAAGGGAGCACGGATGGCTATATTAATATCAGACAACATAAACTGTAAATTTAAAAATGTTACAAGAGACGAAGAAGGACATTGCATATTAATAAAAGATTCAATATAGCAAGAAGATAGAGCAATTACAAACATTTGCATATCTAATGACAGACCTTTAAAATATCTGAAGCAAAAATGGGCAGAAGGGAAGGGAGAGTGGAGCCTTCCGCTCCCGACGACGGGCAGAGCTGACAGGCAGAAGTGTAATGAGTATGGGTAATATAGAAATTGATGCCGGAAGGACGACGCTGCCCTAATAAAAACCTGAACTATGTGGCAGTCACTGGCTTTGTGATGAGCTGACAACAGGTGGTGCGGAAACTGTCCTAGGAAGCTAGAAAAATAGTGATGCGAGGTATGTAGAGGTGACACGTCTAGTAAACTGTCCCCTGTGACAGTGTGAAGGACAGAAATGTACCTAACAGACCTGGGTCAGTGGACATAGAAACTTTGAGGCAGAATGTTTGGTGTATAAATTGGTTGTTGCCTGCTGCATTTGATAAGTTGTTACAAGAAAGAAATTAGCTCAAAAAAAAAATATTGGGACAAAAGAATCGAATTGAGAGGGAAAACAGAGAGCCCCCAATTTTAGAATCTGAAGGCCGGCTTCCGTGAAACCTTAAGGCGAAGGTCGAATCAAAGTTGTTACTTTTACATTCGTGGTGGGCAATCGCTGAGATGGCTGTAATGACCCCCGTCCCCCAGCATTCTCGCCCTTCTGTGATCCTCTCCCTTTGAGGGTGGGCTCAGTCTAGTGTCTCCCTCCTAACACAGGCAAGAACGATGGGGTTCTGTTTCTGAGATCAGGCTGCCGCGAGGCCGCAGCTTCTACCTTATGTGCCTTCTCTTGTCCGTGTGCTCGCTCACTCAGAGGGAAGCCAGTCAGGTGTGGCCTACAGGGAAGCCCATGTGGCAAAGAACTGAGGGAGACTTTCAGCCAACAGCCAGCAAGGAACTGAAGCCCTCAGCCCAACAGCCTGTGAAGAACTGAATCTTGGCAACAACCATGTAAGTGAACTTGACAATGGATCCTTCCTCAGTCAGGCCTTCACGTGAGACCACCTTCACTGCAGCCTTTGGAGAGACCTTCAAAGTGCCCAGCTAAGCCACTCCTGGATTTCTGACTCACGAAGTGTGTGATAATAAATGTTTGTTGTTTCAAGTGCTAACGTTTGGGGTGATTTTTTACTCAGCAATAGAACATTAATACAACATCTGTCTAAGTCCGTTTGGCTGCTACAATAAAATACCAGACTAGGTGGGTTATAAACAACAGAAATGTATTTCTGACAGTTCTGGCGGCCGGAAGGTTGAGATCAGGGTGCCAGCATGGGCAGGTGGGAGTGTCTTTTGGGTCACAGGCTGCTTTTGCAACTTCAAGAAGTGGGGAGCGAGCTCTCTGGGGCCTGTTGTACAAGGCACTATTCCCACTCACGAAGGCTCTGCCTCTGTGACCTAATCCCTTCCCATGGGCCCCACCTTCTAGTACCATTATACTGGGCATTATAATTTCAACATATAAATGAGGAGGGGAAGAAATGTTCAGACCATGGCATCCTTTCCCCGTTCCCAGAAATTCCTGCCCTTCTTACATGCAAAATACACTCATTCCATCTCGACAACCCCAGAAGTCTTAACTCATGCCAGCACTGACTCCTAAAGTCCAACGTCTCATCTCAATGTCATCTAAGTCACACGCGGGTGAGACTCAAAGCATCAGTCACCCAGAGGTAAAGTCCCTCTCCAGCTGTGAACCTATGAACCAAACAAGTTATGTGCTTCCAAAACCCAGTGGTGGGATAGGCAGAGGACAGGCATTCCCACTCCAGAAGGAAGGGATAGGAAAGAAGGATAAGGTGACAGGTCCCAAGCAAGCTCAAAACCTAGGAAGGAAAAATTCAATGAGATCTTAAAGCTCAAGAATACTCCTCTCTCACTTCACGTTCTGGCGTGGGACCCACTGGGGTGGCAAAGTCACTCCTGCTGCTTGGCAGGGTGCCGCTCCTGCCTGGCTCTCTGTGGGTCCCTGCCCACACCAGAGCTCCTGGCTCCAGGTGGGTTACCTCCATGGCCACTCTTGGAGGCTGTCTGCCTATTAAAATGTAGGTGGTAGTGGCCCTGATAACCTTCTAGTTACCTTCAGGCCCTTAAAAAAATCTTGTTACAAAGAACAGTGCACATTCACACAAAATGGCTCTGTGGTATCCTGTGGGAGGAACTCCGTCCAGCAGAATTCTCCCATCCGCCATGGATGAGAAATAAGTCATCCCAGACACAATCTTGCTGTTCCGGTGGGAAAGGCGGTGGCGATTCCCTCTAATGGAGAACGCCCCGAGCCCTTCTTCCAAATGGCTTTTACTGGGAATGGTCTGTGTAGGTGTGTACATGCATAGCTCATCAATCAATGTCAAAAGGCTAGAGAGAACCAAGATGGCGGCGTAGGTAGACACACTGCGCCTCCTCACACAACCAGAACTGAGAGAATCGAACAGCAAGGGGGACCGACACCAAGAAAATAGAAAATGGCCATTCATCCAGACTGGTAGGAGGGGCGGAGACGGGCACCGGGGTGGAGAGGACTCGCGTGGCTGTGGCGGGACTGAGACTGGCGGAGTGTGGGACAAATGGCGCAGGCAGTCCGAGCACTAGCAGACCCTGCGGCCCCACATTTGCACAGATAAACCGAGAGGGCCGGACTCAGAGTGGCGGAGAGTGGGGCAGGCAGAGCAGCGGGTAGCACCCCACGGCACCAAATTCGCCCACAGATAAACCTGACGAACGGCGGGCAACGAAGGCGGGCAACGAAGCGGACCGTGCAACCCAGGGCTCCAGCTCCGGGAAATAAAGCCTCAAACCTCTGATTGAAAGCGCCCCTGGGGGTTGGGGCAGCAGCAGGAGAGACTCCCAGCCTCACAGAAGAGGTTGTTGGAGACCCACAGCGGCCTAGAGTGTGCACAGGCCCACTTACTCGGGAACCAGCACCAGAGGGGCCCAGTTTGATTGTGGGTAGCGGAGTGAAGGATTGAAATCCGGAGGAGAGTGAAGCGGGCGCCATTGCTCCCACTCGGCCCCTCCCCCTCGTACAGCATCACAGCGCAGCGACCAGCATTACCCCGCCCCGGTGAACACCTAAGGCTCCGCCCCTTAAAGTAACAGACACGCCAAGACCAAAAAAAAAAAAAAAAAAAAAATGGCCCAAATGACAGAACACTTCAAAGCTCCAGAAAAAATACAACTAAGTGAGGAAGAGATAGCCAACCTATCGGATGCACAGTTCAAAGCACTGGTTATCAATATGCTCACAGACTTGGTTGAATCTATTCGAAAAACAGATGAAAAAATGAAGCCTATGCTAAGAGAAACAAAGGAAAATGTACAGGGAACCAATAGTGATGAGAAGGAAACTGGGACTCAAATCAATGGTGTGGACCAGAAGGAAGAAACAAACATCCAAACAGAAAAGAATGAAGAAACAAGAACTTGGAAAAATGAGGAGAGGCTTAGGAACCTCCCGGACGCCTTGAAACGTTCCCACATCCGAATTATAGGGGTGCCAGAAGGAGAAGAGGAAGAACAAAAAATTGAAAACTTATTTGAACAAATAATGAAGGAGAACTTCCCTAATCTGGCAAAGGAAATAGACTTCCGGGAAGTCCAGGAAGCTCAGAGAGTCCCAAAGAAGCTGGACCCAAGGAGGAACACACCAAGGCACATCATAATTACATTACCCAAGATTAAACGCAAGGACCTACATCCAAGATTACTGTATCCAGCAAAGCTATCACTTAGAATGGAAGGGAAGATAAAGTGCTTCTCAGATAAGGTCAAGTTAAAGAAGCTCATCATCACCAAGCCCTTATTATATGAAATGTTAAAGGGAGTTACCTAAGAAAAAGAAGATCAAAAATTGGAACAGTAAAAATGACAGCAAACTCACAGTTATTAACGGCCACACATAAAACAAAAACGAGAGCAAACTAGGCAAACAACTAGAACATGAGGGTTGTCATTAAGGGAGTGGGAGGGGGAGAGAGGGGGAAAGGTACAGAGAATAAGTAGCATAGATGATAGGTGGACAATAGACAGGGGGAGGGTAAAAATAGTGTAGGAAATGTAGAAGCCAAAGAACTTATAAGTATGACCTATGGACATGAACTATAGCGGGGGAATGTGGGAGGGAGGGGGGTGGGCAGGATGGAGTGGAGTGGGGGGGGAAATGGGACAACTGTAATAGTATAATCAATAAATATATTAAAAAAAAAAGGCTATAGTCATACAAAAACAGGTATTATCTATAGATAACAAGTGAAGGAACACAGAGATTGGTAATAGGTCAGGGTCTGTTAGTCAGGCTGATGCCAGATGATCTTTAAGTTGTGTTTCGTGAGATAAGGCATTTAGTCCTCATGCCTTGAACTTAAACATCCGGTTTACATCGCCAGGGCCACACAAAACAAAGCAGAGCAAGCTTCAAAGGATACAACATACATTTCAGGCCTGCTTCCCACGGGAGCCCTCGGTGTTCCAGTCGAGGCATGTCTGCCACCTGCGTTTCACCTGGTTTTCCAGGGGGACTTACCAGCCCCTTTCAGGCATGCTCTCTCGGGGCTGCAGTCTCGGAAACCACACAGAGCGGACCCCAACAGTATCCTACTGCAAAACTCAAGTTTACCGACATCCTGCGCATGGTCCTTTCTGTATTCACTATAGCTCTCCTCTTTTTTTTCTGGCTTTTCACTGGAATCGCCCCTGAAATCCTTTCATGGCGATATCGCCGTTTTCTACCCTGCCCCTCAAAACTCTTCCACTCTACCCATTACCCGGTTCTAAAATCGCATCCACATTCCTTACAGCAGCACCCCACTCTCAGCACTGTCTGTCTTAGCCTGTCTTAGGCACCTCCCACTAGCATTACCCTGGGGCCAGGGGGTCAACATTCGTATTTGGTAGGAGCGCAGACAGTCAGCACACAGCACAACCTAAAGTCTCTACTCCTCCCCCGCACTTAGTATCATCTATCACGTCATATATTTTACTTACTCATCTTCATCTTTTACATCCCCGACTAGAACGTAAGTGACGAGAGGGAAGGATTTACTGCTCTATCCTAGAGTGTACCGCTGGAGCTCAATAGATAGCTGTTAAATAAATGAATGAATAAATACTGGACTAGCGCTCAGGCAACGTTATACTACCGACTCCCGTTATAAGTGGTGTGGCTCCTGAGAAATCACGTAATCTCTCCGGCTATTAACTGTTTTCATCTATAAAGTAAGAGTGTTAGGTAACCATAAGGTGAAAAAATTCTGTGATATAAAGATATGGGACATAATCCGAAAACCACAGTTACTGCTGGGCAATAATGATACGACCGTGAGCTTTTTCGCCTGACTGTTAGTGACATAAAACGAGTGCCTATGCAGCGCATCCACCCCGCGGGCAGAAATCGCCCCCGTACCTGAGGAGTCAGCTGGAGAAGGGAAGTCTGAGAGTCACTGGATTCCGAACAGTCGGAGCCTCGGCTGCTACAAAATACAACAAGATATTATTTCAGCTTACAGAATGTTTTGGTGCCATTTTAAAATTTCAGCTGTTACTTTTGCCTTCTTGCCTTCTTGGGGTGGCAGAAATAGTTCTAATTGTGAGAAGAATGTTTACAAACGTGGTGTGGGTAGATGTCTGGTGGTTCTGGGCATCTCAGGCTGTTAGGAGAATAACGGCTGAGATGGGAACGATGA
Organism: Desmodus rotundus; assembly: GCF_022682495.2. NCBI lineage: Eukaryota > Metazoa > Chordata > Mammalia > Chiroptera > Phyllostomidae > Desmodus > Desmodus rotundus. Next base: position 80,112,104 of record NC_071392.1, on the reverse strand, counting down.
CTGGACCACAGCAAATACACACAAATCCATGAGTTCAAATGACACTCTCATCTGCACGTAAGCTTACGAGTCACCCCTGGAGGTTACAAGGGCACTAACTCAAAGTCTGAACATTTAGGAATAAAGGGGGAGAATCAAATATTTATTCTGCCTTTCCTACAGAAACTGTACTAAAATTAGTACCTTTTGTCTTCCAACAACATTCCCTTAGCTCTGGATTTGGCACTTACTGTTCACTTAGAGTATTTATGCGCCATCTTTATAAATGTGTCAGTTCTCTGTGGGCGATGACAGCATTGAAAACAATCTGAGTCTTCCACGTACAGTATACAGTAGGTGCTCATTTAATATTACTTGACTAAATGAATTAATAAAGTCTCGATGAGGTCTGGGCAAAGTAATGTGCATGGGAAAAATTTTCCTCTACCCATAGTCGGGATTCCAGTTGAGACTGACAATTATATCCCAGTAATAGGAAAAGCAGTAATACGAAAAACGGTGAAACAGCACACCACACATTACATTCCTTCCACCTCTGGACTTACCTAGACTCTAGATCCAACGCAGCTTCTTCCAGAGAAGTATCTGAATCATCAAGGGCTTTCTCCAAGTTCATGTGTTTTTGCATTTCTTCTAATTCTTTTAGGCACTGATAGTACTAGGGAAAATGCGATGATTATTAAAATAACTTTATTTTATAATTAAGTTAATTGAGTATTTATAGACACCTGGAACAATAGCTACTGGGACATCAACTACCAACCCCCCCCCCACCCCGAACACTGCTAGCACATTAAAAGGAGTAAACCGCCATAGGCCTGTAGGTGGGTCGTGTTGCCTGGTAGATGGGGGTCGAATGTGTTACCTAAGGGACTTCGCTCACCTTACTTCGGTCTGGATCACAATAGTCCAAGAGAGAATCACAAAAATGATATCCCATTGACTCCAAGTCTTTCGTGTTGAAATGAGTGCCTCGTTTATTACCTAAAACATGAATAAGTTAATTCACCCTTGAGGATGACTTAATTTTTCCTAAGTAGATCGGCCTAAGCTGTAAAACAGAGTATAGACAAAGCATCTGATGTGATTCCATATCCTGTCCTTTGGATTTTCTTCTCTGGGGCAGGTCATTTAACAGGTTATTGTTTTCCTTCATCCCTGCCCACCACCTGGACCAAAGGTCAGTCTATGCTGTAAGGCAGAAGAAAATTCAGTACAAAAGTTACGGGATACTTGGTTATCAGTTATAAACACCCTAACAATCACTTAAAGAAAAACTTGGGTAATGATGATAATGTTTTCATCATCATTAATAATATCAGTTTCAAGGTGCTTTAAAGACTAGCTAGAAATTATGCGTGGATTTCCCACTTTCCTTTGAGTTGATACATTTTCTAATAATTGACAATTGTCTTAATGTGGAGTATTCTAATGATATGCTAGATGTGATGACAATATTTCTTAAATGGAACTATAGAACACTTTTATTTTTAGTTCAAAGACCCAAGTACTTCCATTAAAATATAAATTGACCAAAAATGAAAACAAAACACCAGTCTATTTGCCTTGCGAAGAGTAAATCCACCAAAAACATTCCTATCCTGATATTTTAAGTATGAGCACTGCTTTTCTTGAAATCATTTGACTCATCTGTAGGAACCACTTCTAAAAAAAAGCAATTAAGAATTAATTCATGAAACCACCAATTACGTATTCTATCTACACGCTAAAACTTCCTATTCCTAAAAAAGGGAAATGAAGAGAGTTTGTTTATTCATCCTGTTAATAGAATTGATTAGACATCAGTATGTATTTCAGTGGGAAGATAGTGCTCACTATGGAACTATCTACACTATTATCTTACCTTAAAAGTGGTTTAAAGCTCTGAGAGCCGTGACTGAGAATGCTTGGTCTTACCCAGAGTGGATCCACAAAAAGTGGCCTCCATGGTAAAGCTGTTCCTGATCCCCATTTTCCACATCACCACCCTGCCTGTTCCCTGTTTGCTCTTCTGGATATTAAACTTGCAAGCTGAGAATGAAAACTGGAAAGAAACAAATGAACGAGACTCACTGTTTTTAGGATAACAATGTGTTGCTCAGGAAGTGGGGATGAAGATGGAAAAGCGGCTGTGCAAAGCCAGTAATTCTCTCTAAAACTTCGGAAGCTGCTTTTATTTTCTGACCAATGGAAATAGCTCATTTTAAAAATGATATATTTACATTCTGAGAACTACAGATTTAAAATCTAGCAATAAATTTTACTTTTTATCTACAAGTAACATACACATTCAAAACCAGTTGAATAATTCTTAGCCCTGTTGGGATAAGATTTTAAATGTCAAAAAAGATTCAACCTGTTTAGGAATGGAGATTAGTGTTACAGATTTTCAGAACAGAATAAAGATGCTACATTTTCATATGAAAGAGCATTTGAGAGCTGCCTGAGAGACTGTTATGACATCAGTATCTAGAGTTTTTGTCATTTTATTTTTAAATTAACGTAAATTTGACATTTTTCGTGTTCCATTCTACGAATTTTAACACATGTGTAGATTTGTGTAACCAGTACCGTAATCAGGACAGAGAACAATTCCATCGCTTCTAAAAAACTCCCTATGCTATTCCTTTGCAGTCACAAGTATTTCACTTATTTTGGAGCTACAGTAAGTGGTACTGTTTTGAATTTTAGTTTCCAATTGTTCATTGTGAGTTTACAGAAATTAAATTGGTTTTTGTGGCTGACCTTGAATCCTATGACATTCTAAACTCACGTATTAGTTTTAGGAGGGTTTTTTGGGAATTGCTTTGGATTTTCTATGAAGACAATCATGTCATCTTTATTATTGTACTTCTTCTTTTCCAATCTGTCTGCCTTTTCTTTTTCTTGCCTTATTGCACTTGCTGAACCTCCGGGAAAAGGCTGAACTGAGGGGGTAAGAGTGGATATCCTTGCCTTGCTCTTGACCTCAGGAGGAAAACAATGTGTTTGTTTTAATCATTAAGTATGGTGGCAGGATAATGGGCACTTTCTTCTTCATATTTCAAATTATTGGTCACTAAACATCCCACATAGTTGATTTCTTATGGCCAATTGTAAAATCAGACAAAATAACTAAATTAAAAATTAGTATACTGAATAAGATTATCCATTCTGTCTCATGTGGGCAACACTTAGTAAAGGAAAACTTAACATCTTAAAAAGTGCTTACTTTATCTGGACAGTTTTTGCTCAGCATAAGTGGAAAGATTTGCTGCTGTAGGTGTAATGCTTTACATCTATCACTAGCACCACAGCCGTACATGAAGATGTTGTCTTTCCTGCTGTGGCCGTGAAGGTCACAGTATAAAATAACCTCTCGTTTCTCCATCAGTCTACCAAGAAGAAAAAGAGTAAGTCACTCAAATTGACTTTTGCATTTCCCTTTTGTGTGTGTAACTATGGGTTCGCAAGTCTAATATCCAAATAAATAGAATTTCTTACACACTAGCTTTCAATTTCTCTTCTCATCTATACTGAATATCATTATTAATATAGAATTTGAAAGGTGGCTGCTGTAATTTCCTAATAACCATATCTAAAATACAAACGCCTTCCATTAAAAGGACAAAATCTACCTTACTCCCAACACTTTCTCCAACAGGATCTGGCTCATCATTCTGGCTTCCTGCTGTATACAGCAGGAGTTCTCTTCTTCCTCCATAGCGCCCACATCGATCGCACATCTTTTTTTTTAACTCCTGTAGCACTTAATACTGGCGCCATTTACTTGGCACTTGCATAGGAAAGTTTTCATACTTTTGAGATTTAATCTTGTTAAGGATAAGAAATGCTTCAAATCATCTTCAAACCATTTGGAACAGTGCTATGCATACAAGTACCCAAAATATTGGTTAAAAGTTGAGTGTCTTATCACTTGGTGCTGAAGCCAAAGTATATTTAACCCTTTATTAATGTGGTGAGTAAGTATCACTTTGAGAAAAGTGGTACCGAATTTGAATTGACTTTTTTTTCCCAGTAAATTTATAGTAAATAATTTAAGGAAAGTATTACATATTCTAAAGAGCATAATTTTTGCTTGTATAATTTAGGCATTCAATAAATATTGAAGTAATAAAAAATAAGCCCCCAAACTGATTGATGATTGCTTAGAACGGGTAAAAAAGTAGTGATGTTAAGGAGGTAGAATTATGGGCATTCTTGCCTTTTTTAATATTTCTAAATTTTATGTAACATTATTATATTACTTAAATAATCAAAATTTCATATGTGATCTTATGTCTGGAAGGACAAATAGCACAAAGTTAGCAACGTTTCTTAGTAATATGAAGTGTATTCCAGTGGTCTTCCCCCGCCCGAAACCTCGGACCATGCGAAACCTTATATATACTGTGTCTTTCCTGGACGGACATACCCTGCGTGGGCTCTCTTTGGCGTATGTGCGTTGCCAGCATCACTACTCCTGAGCTCTGGAGCCATTCTTAAGTGAAGTAAGGGTGACTCAAACACGAGCGCCGCGGTAGGTGACGATCAATCTGATATGAGATGGCTACTAAGTGGCCAACAGGGGGCAACATACACAGGGTGGCTGCACAGGACAAAGGGATAATGCTTGTCCCAGACGGCACAAGGCGAGATCTCATCATGCTATATAGAACGGCCTGCAGTTTAAAGCTTAGGACTTGTTCATTTCCGGAGTCTCCCCATCTAATACTTTCAGACCGCGGCCAACTCTGGGAAACAAACTACGGAAAGTGAAACTGGGGCCCGGGACTGCTGTACTTTTGTAACAAAAATATGGAAGCCGAAAATCAAAACTTTCAAAGCATAGCTTCTATCAGAAATAGTAGGCCTTTAAACTAGAGTGAAATTTCATACTGAAGTCTGTTATGTGTATTAATTTATTGTCCTTTTCTCATTTGCTGCCAAATAAATTATAATTGATAAATTCGGATGGACATAGAGCCACCGAATGACCACTTCAAGTTTTCAGAAAACTAGATGATAAAGCAAGAATATCACATTAGCTCCTTAAATATGAAATATGCTACACATGTGTAAGCCAACAAATTCCATATTTTAATGGTCTTTTGGTTTCTTTTGAGTCAAAAGAAACTTCTACTTCTAAGGAATTAATTCCCAGAGAAATGTTACTACTTCTGAAGTGGAACAGGATCTAAGGGTTTCTCATCTGACATTAATTTAAATCACTTTAGAAACAGTTTGGATATTTTTCTTACAGGTAAAATATTCTAGTATCCTACACAAAAATCTACTCTCTCTATTTCTCATGTTCCTTAACAACCTTTTTCTTTTTTACATTTGAGGAAACACTGAATACACTTAAAGCTTTCCATGTCCCAGATTTTATTCTGGGCGCTTTAGTAACAATAATCGCATTTAATCCTCCCATCTGTGAGGAATTATGATTCGCATTTTATAGGTGATAAAACTGAGGCTTATAATTGTTCTTAAATCGCTCAAGGTCACCTAGTGAGCAAGTGATAAAGCAGGATTCCCATCTGATAGGTTTAACTCAAGCTCCACACACTTGACCTGGACGTTCAATGAAAACTTTAAATATGTGCCTTTAACTGTTCTGGATTCTTTGGAAATTTGAAAGCGGTTCCATTTTTATAGGGAAAACTAAAGCTATTGTTCATGCAGGTTTTAAATAACTATGTAACCTCTTAATCAAAAGATTCATCAAAGAGCGGGGAATGATCAACATAGCGTCAGCCGGCTCTGTGAGGTGTCGTTAATGTTCACATATAAGGGATTCGAGGATCCCAAGGTAAGCATCAGTGTTAGCGTTAGCTTCAGCAAGGAAATCGAATTTGGGATGCGCAAATTTAACTATCAGTTTCACAACTCCGTTACAATGTTCCAGCGTCAGTATCATTATTCAATGAAAGGCCAGTGAATCCAGTGGCACAATGCGAGAAAGACAGAGAAGCAGAGCTGGGAAGAATGTGGGGCGGGGGGAGTGAGTAACTATAGTTAATCTATCTAAAGAAAATCTACAATACCATGAGTGGGATTGTGAAACCAAAATGCTCACTGCCAAGTCTACTACAGAAGCAGAGAGGTAATTCGAGGCTTACTTTACCTACGGATCATGTTCCGGGTAGACCAAACAGAAGGGAATAATTTCTTTAGGACAGAAGTATAGTTTCGGTTTAAATCCTGTCCAGCTAAGGAACACCGGTAATTCCCTACAATCACACCATCAGGATTCAGCATGGGTACCACCTTGAAGACGAATGTGTCCCGGAGCAACTGCGCATCACGCGAGCCTCCTAGAATAAAATCAAGGAAGCCTTTCATGATCCAAGAGCTGTTGGTCTCTCCCGGATGTACCCTCGCAGTCAAAATCACGGCCTTGCGCTTTCTTGAGTCCCCGTTCTTCGAGGGGGTAGTGATCGTTAAAACGTACACCATGTTCCTAGCAATCGTGTGGCACAAGACACGTATTTTACAAAACTTTGACCTCACTGGGTCGTTATGGATGCTGGAAAGGTACTCTTGCAGGTTGGTGTACGTGTACGGATAGCAGTGCGCAAAGTAGCAGGTGTCTTTGCTGTGTGGGAATTGAAATGTCCAGGTGAGAGAGAAATAGTGGCGCCCGTCTTGCCCCGGGTTGTTCCTGTAATACTTGATTTGGTCTCCTATTCTCTGCCAGCCAATATTATGAGTCTCGGCCTCTTTTTCCGAATAAAAGAGTGGGCGCATGCCCCGGCTGTAAAGACTCGCAGGCTTGGTGAAATTGATAATAGTGAACCTGTAGACTATTCCTGCTTGGGTATTAGTGACTTGAAAGTAGTACCACTGGGTGTGCTTATTGGTGAAGAGGTCGGGGCGCACCGTCAACTGGTATTCGTGGTCTGCCCTAATACACAGAAAAGAAGGAAAAAGAAAGCACGTACAATGTGGAAAATGACATCCGGCTTTAAATAAATACGGAAAGTTATTTTATTTTTACCTATTCACAGAAAGCATTTTTGGGGGGGCGGGGAGAAAATGTTTACTCAAGCAGTACCCTAAATAGCCAGTCACTGCAAAACGTAAGAGTTTTGAAATTTTCTCTTATTATTGGACGTGAAACTCCTTCCATGCTAATTCTGAAGCTTTTTTACTACTAGTGAAGAGAATGCATAAAAAATAGGCATTTGATTAAAAAAATTACATTTTCACTCTAATTATGTTTCCTACAAAAGAAATAAAGAGTTCCTGAAACTGAATTACAGTTCAAAGTTTCTTTTTTTCCTTCAGGTGTATATTTCTGTTTTCTACTAGATTCTAACTGTAGGGATGAAATACTATCACTGAGAACAATTTAAAACATATATGAATGGATACGGCCACACAGAGCACACAATTTTCAACACTTTGAGGACTGCACTTGGTCACTATCTGTAACCCCCACGTTCGGTCATTGAGGTGACGTAAGTAAAGGCAAAAATAACTTTACTGTATATTCCTTATAATATATACACGTACCAAACTGACCCGGCTAGTTGTCACTTTTTTTCTTTACCAAGTAACTTTCTATTCATCAGCATCACGCGCTCAGTGTGCGTGTCTGTTGGGTAGTTATAAACCGACCTAAGGATAGGTGGGATGAATGCTCAAAACCTGGGTAGCGTTTGAATCTAGGTGATCGGTATGTGATAGTTAATGTAGAATTCATTATCTTCTGTACTTCACTGTAGCACATTTTTCATAATAGAAGTTTTGATAATAGAAAATTTTAAAATAATCCATTTATTTATTTTTAGAGAGACAAGAAGGGAGGGAGAAAGAGAGGGACAGAAACATCGACGTGAGAGAGAGGAACATCGGTCAGTTGCCTCTCGTACGCTCCCCGACTGGGGACCGAAACTGCAGCCAGGCACGTGCCCTGACCAGGAATCAAACTGACGGCCTTTCACTTTGTGGAATGACACCCAGTCAACGGAGCCTCACTGTCAGGGCCATAATAGAATTGTTTTTTAAAATGTCATTGGTGGGCACACATGCTCCTAAGCATGTTTTATGGAACACTCATCCCAAGACCTATTCTATGAAAAAGTTTGAGAAGCAGTGTGTCCTTCAAGGAATGACATACAGTTCAGAGCCAGATACTGAAACTTCAATGGAGCAACTACAGAAAACAGTGTATAGTTGAGGGCCTAGCTCCTCAGACAAACCTGATTCAAACCTACACTTTGACTACCTTCTGTAGATTACCACTCTCAAACCTGGCTTCAAACACCAGAGTGTTGTCGCAGTCATCCGCGGGCTGCCTCAACGATGTCCGGTTGCCCCCAACTCGGGAGTACACGAAGCAGGGCTCTTTGTAAGCTGAGGGGAGAAACAGGCCACAAAGCTATCGAGCCGTGTCTAAGGTACAGGCTACTCTGCACGGAGTTTGCAGCTACAGTACAAGTGAAGTGTCACTGAGAATTTTAATTTGTAAAGTAATTTGATACTAACATGTAGATTTATGTTGAAGTAAGAAAATCTAAGAGTACTTAGGCTAGAAAAGAAATGCCTAAAATAAATTCATATATTATTCACATGAAAAAAATACTCATTCTGGTTCTGGTTATTATGAAATAATTGGTTCTGAACTTGACCTTTCACTATAGATGACTATAAAACTGGACAGGAAATATGAGCTAACTTTTCAAATGTACTCAGACAACACAGACCAGAACTATATCAGATTCTCGAAAGAAGATAAATACGTGCACTGAGCCCTGTTTTTAACCCTGGCTGTCTTCCTTTGAGAACTTTCTGAGTGCGTCTTCGGAAGGTTGCACTTAAGAATATCGTAACAGGCCCTGGCAGGGAAGCTCAGTTGGTTGGAGCACCATCCCTTACACCAAAATGTTGCAGGTTCGATTCTGGTTAGAACACATACCTAGGTTGCGGGTTTGACCCTGGTGGGGTGTATACAGGCGGCCACCAATTGATGTTCCTCTCTCTCCCTTCTTCTCTCTCTAAAATCAATAAACATATCCTTGGGTGAGGATTAAAAGAAAAAAAGAATAGTGTAACATTCTTGCTGGGCGGAGGCGGCAATTGTTCCTCGGGGCTGCTGCAATTTGTGAGGCAAGGCACCAGAGAGAAGAAAGCCACAGAGAGGAAGGGCACCAGAGAGAAAAAAGCCACACAAGAGGAAGGGCCTCAACAGTCTGCATGCTGTTTCCCCAGCTCTTTGCGGGGGGCCTGGCCGTACGAGCACAGGATAAGACTGAGCGAGATAGGAAAGAGTGTTACTGTCGGGACAAGGTAATAGAGGGTATGCAGTTCTAGAATATACTGCAATTTCAATGTGGCCAGTGTGGAAAGACCTCACTGAGCACATCAGACATTTAATCATAACCCCAGAAAGGCCACACGTTAGGCATAAGAACCACATCTAAGAGTAAGGGCCACGATCACTCTAGCACCAAGGGCAAAAGGAAAACAAATCTGCTCTACGTAAAAAATAAAATCAAGCCTGGAAGGAACAAAATTATCTACCAGCAATTTAGCTGCCCACCAAAACAAAATTCAACTTAAGTCTTAAAAGGAATATGATACAGACTCGTACAACATATCTTTCACAAGGTTCCCTCCATGGTTAAAAACGATGAAGCCACGAGAGAAACATGGATCAGGAAAATGGGTCCAGGGTGAAACACACTCACACTGTCCACAGAGCCCAAGGCAACTCAGATGGGGGTTGGAGTGTTTTGAATATATGTTAAAAGACTTAAAGGAAAAGATGGAGATCATGAACAAACAGATTAAACTCAAAAAAGAAATGGAAGCTATAAAAAAAGAGCCAAATGAAAATTCTAGAAATAAAAAGTGCAATAACTGAAATGAAGAGTTACTAGATGAGCTTACAAGAAATATTGAAGTTCACAAAAGAAAGACTCATGAACTTAAAAACAATTAAAAACTCAAGGACAAAGGAGGACAAAATGTTAAGAAAAATTCAGGGACATGTGGGACATAACTAGAAATCCAACATATATGTAATTAGAATTCCAAAGGACAGAGAGAAAGAATAGGATGGGAAAATGTGTGAGGAAATAATGGTTGAAAATTTTCCAAGTTGGAGGAAAAAACAGTCTATTAACCAATGGATCCAACAAGATCTGAAACTGCAAGCAGAATAAAAATATAAAGATAACCAAATCTGGGCAGAGCCTAGGTTTACTGAAAACAGCCAGAGAGAAAGAGACACATAATATACAGTGTAGGGAACACTGATACAAATTGTGGCTGACTTTTTATTACAGACAACAGAGGTCACAAGACATGGAACAATATCTGTAAAAAAATGAATCTTTGGAAAAAAATGTCAACCAGAATTCTATACATCCAGTTGTTTGGGGACTTCCCTCTCCTACAGCTACAGGTTGTAAAAACTGTCATTTACTCTTTCAGGCCTAAGGAACAGAATGGTTGTGATCTGTTGACAGTCTTATGTTGCTTCACCATCCCTGGTTAGTCTCCCTTAACTCTGTCCACCCTTTCACATTTTCCTTGAACTTTTAAAATTACTCCAAGTATGCCATCCAGTTCCTGATAAGACCTTGACTGATTTACCTCGACTATTTCAATTTATTTAGAGATTTTATTTATTTATTTTTAAAGAGAGAGGAGAAGGGAGGGAGAAAGAGAAGGTGAGAAAGATCGATGTAAGAGAGAAACATCCATCGGTTGCCTCTGTATGCGCCCCAACTGGGGACTGAACCTGCATCCTAGGCATGTGCCCTGACTGGGGATCGAACCCGCAACCTTTTGGTGTATGGGATGATGCTCCAACCAACTGAGCCACCCAACCAGGATTTATCCTTTATTTTAAAGTAACTTTGCATAAACTGAAGTACACCTTCAAGAACATAAAGAGCACTAAACCAACACTTGGATCAACACGTAACCAAACATCTTTATGGGGACAGACATCCTGGTAACCTGCGATTTCCACTGTAATCAGCAAAACAAGTACTTGTACAACTAAGAGACTAACCCAGGTACCAGATTACATTTCAGAGCAACGTGTTTCATTATGTACCCACCATCTTCAGCTAGATAAACCACTGTATCTTCACTAGAGTTTGGGTATAAGGGCTCCTCCTCTAGGCCTGTTGGGATGTACACTGGCTCAGAATAAGAAGGACTCCAATCTGGGGTGGGGAAGAGAGAGGGAGAGAGAGAGAGAGAGAAGAAACAAACATTACTTGAATATGTTAACAATAAAAAAGGAAACTTTTATCAGACGTTTTAAAATTGTTCATTGGCAGATCCAGGCTACAACGTAGAGTTTTGTGTGGGGCTAGATTTTTACCAAGGATTCATTGGCAGTGATAATGAACATGGTCACACTGTAGCAAAATCTGTAACATTTCACTTGCTCCTTGTTCTATGTTATTGTGGTGATTAGTTTATAATTATTTTGTGTCATTGTAGATTTTATACTAAAGTTTCTGTTTCTCCTGGACATTTGATATCCTTCTGACCCACCTTTGGAAACCTTCCTCCACCTTTTATTCTTCCTTTCCTTGCATCGTCAGCATCTTGCCTGATAATGGTTGTCTCCTGAGCTTACAAACATGCTCCAGCATCTTCTGTCTCCCCAGAGACAGATGATCCTTGGACCCCTACCTTCATCGTTAGCTATAGCAACTTTCCTTTTCTTCATTATTGTTAGGAACAAGTTTCCTTCTTTCTTTTGTTCCTTTTTTTTTTTTTTAAAGGATAGGCTATGATGGTCACATTTATATCACTTTAAAAAACAAAATCAATGTGTGAAACATCCATCAGTTGCCTCTTGCATGTCCCCAACTGGGGACCCAGCCCACAACCCAGACATGTGCCCCGACCAGGAATCAAACCGGCAGCCTTTCGGTTTGCAGGCCAGCACTCAATCCACTGAGCCACACCAGCCAGGGCCGGCCCAAGTTTCTTAGAAGTTGTCTGAACCACGCTCAAATGCATGGTTTATTTGGGACTATGACCTACTCGATTGGGAAAAATGACTTTACAGCCCAACTGCCCTAGTTGTTCCTACTTTTTAGTGGAACAAGAATCTGACTCATCGTCTTACTTCTATTTTATTATTGGTTTACGTGTGTCAGACAGTGTTTGGCCTTGGTAATGAATATATTCCTAGACAGGGAGCCAGCCTCTGTGATCGCAAACACAGTCATCAGAACAGGAAGAAAAAAAAATCGGTGGTAATAAACAAGTATTACAGCAAAAACATTTTGGGGGTTATGTATACAGTTATTTTAGCAACATAAGTATACTTGACATAATCATTAGGGGCCGAGTCTAGCCGCAGAGGAAGCGTAGATTCAATATTGGTACCAAGAGGCATCTCTGCACACTGTCAGTGAACTGAACAGCACACAACCAAATACATTGGCAACAAACGATAAAGGAAGTTATAGCTAAAAAGTGATCTTTATTCGTTGAAAACCTTAATCAACTCAAATCAAAATCAGTCCTGAACTGATAACATAGTACCGATTCTGACATTTGGGGAATTTCTGCTATTGGTCTTGGTGTCTGCATATCATCAAAAGTTGCATGACAGCCAGGCATCCCAGTTAAAGGAATGGTCAAACTTCATCTACCTTTCATGTGATTATTTATACAGTTGTTTCAGCACCATTTGTTGAAAAGACTGCTTTTTCCTTATTGAGTAGACTTGCCAATCGGGTTGAACATCAGTTGACCACAAACACATGGTTGATTCATTGATCTATATTCCTATATTCATGGCAATACGATACTGTTTTGTATTGTTAGCTTGTAGTTTTAGAATTGGAAATAGTGAGTCTCAAATTGTTCTTTTTCAAGACTTTTTTTTTGCGTGAACTATTCTAGGTTCCTTGAGTTTCCATAGGAATTTCAGGATCAGTTCTTCAATTTCTACAAAGCGGGCAGTCCTCTGACGGAAACTGTATTGAATTGGCAGGTTAATTTGGGGAGGATTGCTATCATAACAATCATAAATTTTCTGCTCCACAGACATCGGTGCTTTTTATTATTTAGATTTTAAAATTTTCCTTTCAACAATGTTTTGTAGTTTTCAGAGTATGTTTTACACCCCTTTTCTTAAATTGATTCCTATATCATTCTTTTGATGCTATTGTATAATAAGTGAAATTGTTTACATTTCAGTATTGTCCACTGTAAGTGTATGGGAATATAATAGATTTTTAAAGTATTGATCTTTTATTGCCACATTCATTTGCTAGTTCTAATAATTGTTTTTCTAGTGGGTTGTTTAGGGTTTTCTGTATATAAGATCATGTCGTTGGTGAACAGAAATAGTTTCATTTTTTCCTCTCTGAGCCGGATGCTTTTTCTTTCTTGTTCTTGCTTAATCACTGTGACTAGAAGCTCCATTACCATGTTGTACAGAAGTGGCAAAAGTGGATATCCTTGTTTTTCTCTTACAGGGAGAATATCCATTCTCTCACCATTCAGTAAAATATTAGCTGTGAGATTTCATAGATGCTCTTCATTATACTAAGGACTTTCCCTACTCTCCCTGAGTTTTTTGACATGAAAGGAGGTTGGATTTTTATTTTATCTTTTGTTGTCTGATTGTATTTCTAGGAAATGTCCAGAATAAGCAAATCCACAGTGACAGAAAGCAGATGAGTAATTTTACTGTTGGAGGAGAGAATGAGGAATGATTGATTAATGGGTACAGGGTCTCTTTGCAGGGATATTAAAATGTCCTGATTTTAGATAGAGGTGATAGTTACGCAACACAAAAAATGTACTAAAGGCTGCTGAATTGTTCACTTTAAAATGGTTAATTTTATTCAACGTAAATTCCACCTCATTTAAAAAAGCTGTGAGCAGCTACCTGAACAATGACTTTCTTGAGTGCCACATCACACCTAAAACTGTAAGTTAGTTACTAAAAAACTGTATAAATGGTAAACTGCCCTACAGAGGTTAGCCACATGTGTACCAACTGCAACGTGTAGGGAACCATGACACATAAGTCACTCACAACAAGCATGTTACTATCGACACTTGTCATTTGTGAAACGTGTATCAATTTGGAATGTGTGTCGATTGTGGCATGTCAGTTTCGGCACATACACGTCCACTGTGACACGTGTGTCGATTCTGACACGTTTATTGATTCCGATACGCCAGTTTGATGCGAATGCTGGTCCTTGCGAGCGTCAATTCTGACACACACGTAGAAACAGATGTGTGTTGATTTTGACACTATTCTGAGGTGTGCGTCCATTCTGACACATGTAGATTTTGACGCAAATGTTGATTCTGACGTGTCGATCCTGCCAATGCACTGACTTCAGCACGTATTTATTCTGATACGTGATCGTTCAACACATGTTGACTCTGACACACATGTTGACTTTGCCGTGTGTGGGCTCTGGCCCGTATGTCAATTGTGAGATGTATGTAGATGTGACAATGCAGCGTTGCCAGCAGATGACCATGATGTCTCAGCTGCAGCTGCTCCCAGAAGCTAGCGGTGTCCCAGTCACTAACTTCACATGGCTGACTCCTAGGCACTGAGAGCAGGGTTCCTGTCACATCAGCATTGGGTCGGTATACGGTTACCACATCTTCGGTCCTTAGCATTGAGAAGATTGTTTCTTTAGTCATCAAAGACCAAGGCCAGGTCATTCAGGTTCCAGAGATTCTCAAAGCTTCAAGGCCAGTGATTCTCAACCAGGGGCAATTTTGCCCACGGGGGTGGGTGTTGGATTTTAAATAATGCTTTTTCAGGAGCTATTGAGAATTGATTATACTTTTTATTTTTTATTCTATTGGTATGCTGTATTACATTATTTGATTTTAGTACATCAATTACATTAATTGATTCTTGAATGCTAAACTAACTGTAAATTTCTGGATAAATTCTCCTTGGTTATGGTATGTAATTCTTTTCATATGCTGCTAGACTCAGTTGACTAGTATTTTGTTGAGGAATTTTGCATCTACATTAATAGATATTTGTCTGTAGCTTTCTTGTAATGTCTGTCTGGCTTTATATCCCGGGTAATACTGGTCTCATAAAGTTTCCCCTCCTCTTCTGCTTTTTGGAAGTGTTTGTGAAGAATTGGTAGGAACTGTTTGGTAGAATGTTGCAAACTTTAAGTGTTTGGTAGAATTCATCAATGAAGCTATCTGAGCTTGGGCTTTTCTTTGTAGGTAGCTTTTCTATTACAATTCAATCCCTCTGCTAATTATATATCTATATTTTCTATTTCCTCTTGAGTCAGTTTCAGCAGTTTTGTCTTTCGAGGCATTTGCCCATTACATCAAAGTTATCTAACTCACATCCCTTACTAGCCTATACCTCATTCTCATTTAATTTGATAATTACATCTTCTTTTCTGGCCTGGTCTTCCCAGGACAGTCACCTACATCCTCAAAATTTAGGATACTCAAGCTTTTAAAAGTGTTCTCAATCATAGTACTGTTTGTTCTGCATTTGAGTTATCTGCCATAAAGCTTTACGTACTTCTGGGTCCTCTTGCCCCACAGATCTACGCATATCCCTCCACTGAGACCACAGGCCCCGCCTGCAGCAGCTCTATAAAAGGCCTTGAAATCACATAGGCTGATTCCCCCCTCTCTATGCTGCTCTTCCAAGCTGTTCTGGCTATTCTCAGTTCCTTCACTTTTGCATACAAATTTTACAACAATCTTGTCTCTATCTACAAAACAGATTTTGGTAGGAACTGCCTGGAACCTATCCATTTGGGGAGGACTGATACCACGAGCACGGTATATTTCTTGATGTATTTAGATATTCTTTGATTTCTTTCATTAGCATTATATAGTTTTAAGCACACAAGTCTTGTACATGTTTGTCATTTAAATTGTTTAAGTGAGTGTAAGGGTAACACATGCCGCAGTGGTGGTTCGCCCCACACGGATGTGAGCACTTGCTAAAATTCGTGGGCTGGCACACTTAGACTCATGCATTGCACTGGGTGTAAAAGTCACCTCAGAAACACTGGAAGGAATAATAAACTAAGATTAAACTCTAGCTAATCATAGGCATGCTAACATGTTTATAGAGCTGAAATGTAAGAATGTCTAAAGCTTTGAACTAAATAAAAATTAAGACGGTCTGATGGATAGAGAGAGGGCACATACACAATAACTTAAAAACGAGAAATAAGAGGTGGGTAATTTCAAAATTTATACACAACACGTAACCTTCCTCTACAAAACAAGTTAGAAAATAACATGCAATAAAGATTCTATTTAAAATAGCAACAAAATAAGATACCTAGCAATAAAACTTAGAAAAAGTGAAGGAAAAAAATGTGTAACTATATTAAGGAGGGTAAAGGAAAACTAGGATATATAGTGAGACATCCCTTTTTCTTGGCTAGGAAGATGTAGTATTGTACAGATGTCACTCTTGTCTAATCTATAAATGTAATGTGATCACAATAAAGTTATCAGCATTAATTTTGGGACAACTAAGAAAGTTTATTTTAAATTCCATATAGAAATACATATGATAAGGCAAAATAAGCCAACACAATAAGCCAAGAAATTGGAAAAATTTTTCAAAGAAAACAGGGAATGTTGGGGAACAAAGTTTACCACATATCAAAATGTATAGTTTTAAAAACGACAGCATTAAAGATTTTTGAGGCCTGGCTAGGTGGCTTGGCTGGTTGGAGCATCGTCCCATACACGGGAAGCTTGGAGGTTTGATCTCCAGTTGGGGTGCATACAGGAGGCAACAGACCAATGTTTCTCTCACACATCAGTGTTTCTTTCTCTCTCCCCCTTCCTCTCTTACAAATCAATAAACGTATCCTTGGGTGAGGATAAAATAAATAAAAATTTTTTAAAAAGATTTTTGAGCTACCATATGAATAATGAGGTTAATGGAATGGAACAGATTAGAATTTGAAATCGCACCTTGGAATTTAGTATATAATAATTGTGGCATTTCCAATCAGTAGACAACAAATTATTTAATAATTTTGTTGGAACACATGGCTAGACAGTTAACGGAAGTGGACTGGGTCTCACATCTTCCTTCAAAATGGATTACTGATGGAAAAAAAAATTTAATCATAAAAAATACAACTTGCAAAGTGCCAAGAGAAATATGAGAATTTCAAAACCCAGAAGCCATAGAAAAGTGATAGACAAAGTGATTACATACAAATTAAATTTTTCTACATTTAATGAGAAAGATAAAAGGGAAATGACAAACTGAGAAAAAAGCATGCAACGTACATGACATAGTAAGTCAACCTCCCAAATATACAGAGAGCACTTACAGATCAAGGAGAAAATCAAAAGGACACCAACAGCAAAATGGCAAAAAATTGTACCAGACAGTTTACGTAAAAAGTCAATAAATACATCTGTTCATCATTTATATGTCTTTTTTGGAAAGATGGCTATTCAAGTCCCTGGCACGTTTTTTAATCTGGTTATTAGTTTGCTATTGAGTTGTAGAAATTCCTCACATTTTTAGATTAACTCCTTATCAGAACTACGGCTTGCAAAGATTTTTTCCATTCCACAGGTTGCCTTTCACTGTATTATTCCCTTTGCTGTGCAGAAGCGTGTTAGTTTGGTGTGGTCCCACCTGTTTAGTTTTGCTTTTGTTACCTCTGCTTTTGGTGTTGTATCCGTATCATTGGCAAGAAAAATGTCCTGAAGATTTTCTCCTATGTTTCCTCTTAAGAGTTTCATTGTTTCAGGTTTTCTGGTTAAGTCCTTAATACATTTTGAATTGATGTTTTTGTATGGTGTAAGACAGGGGTCTGATTTCATTCTTTTGCATGTGAATGTTCAATTTTCTCAACATTTGTTGAGGAGACTATCCTTTCCCCGTTTGTGTTCTTATCAAAGGTCAGTTAAACATGTACACGTGGACTTGTTTCTGGGCCCTCTATTCAGTTGATTGGTAGGTGTGTCTGTCTTTACGCCAGTACCGTACTGTTTTGATTTCTGTAGCTGTGTAATACATTCTGAAATCAGAAACTGTGGTGTCTCCAGCTTTATTCTTTCTCGAGATTGATTTGGCTATTTGTAGCCTTTTGTGGTTCCACCTGAATTTTACCGTGGTTTTTCTATTCTGTAAAAAATGTCATTGGGATTGTGATAGGGATTGCACTGTCAACATCACCGATCGTCGGTGAGATGTCAATCAACACTGCAGTGAGATACCATCTCAGGCCTGTCAGGGTGGCTATTCTTAAAAAAACAAAACAAAGGAAAAATGTTAGCAAGGACGTGAACAAATTGGAATTGAGTTGAAATGTACATATGAATGTGCAACAGTTTTCAAAGACTTCGTATAAAAAATGCAAAATATTTTTAATATATTTGGGTAAAATAAAAAATAGTTTTGAAATCAATTTCACTTGTTTCTTTTTACCTTTTTAAATGTGGCTACTAGAAAATTTTAAATTATATATACAGGATTGGCAAAAGTCGGTTTACCGTTATATGTGAAACACAGTTTATCCTTGTGTTTTTGTTGATTAAGTGTTGTATTATTTTCCGTACAAATAACTGTAAACCTACCTGTGCCCACCCCTGTATGGCTCACGTTATACTTCTGTTGGAACGACTGTTCTAACACCAGGAGTCTTCTCATTAAAACCAGGGTTGGTATAGTAACTTCACCGATAAGTTTGAGCCCCTATAGCTGCTAAGAACATACCAATATGTTGGACTTTTTCATTGATGACCTCACAGTGGTACGGCCACCGTGTTGGGCTCAGTGGACCAGAGGAAGAGACACCATATAAATCTCGTGGTTCACGAAGACGTGGCACCCATTTCCCTCGCTGATATTGCAATATAATCTGTGTAGTCCGCGGGAAAAATGAGTCACTAATGGAATCAGCTGGAAAGAGATTCAAACACAACCATGAGTGTTAAGAAGCAAAACTCCAATTCTTATATTTTTTTTATGTGTTCCTTTTTTCCTCTAACATCATTCATTTGTAAATATCTGTGAATATAATTATTTTATAATTCATGGCATTTTAAAAATAAAAGTACTAATGAAATTTTGTAACAACTGACCTTCATAATAGCTGAAAAACAGTTGTTGATCTCAAATAGTATTAATTTATGCTAAATTGTCACTGCTACTCCGAAGACATTTTGGATTTTGATAGGGATTGTATCTGTTTCTTGCAGCTTTTCTAGCAAGCTGTTTACCATTGAGTCCTCTTAAACTTAATCACACTGAGCTCTGGCCGGGTGGCTCAGTTGGTTAGAGCATCATTCCAGTGTGCTAAGGTTGAGGGTTTGATCCCCAATCAGGGCACATACAAGAATCAACTAATCAATGAATAAATGGAGTGGAACAATAAACCATCTCTCTCTCTCTCTCTCTCTCTCTCTCTCTCTCTCTCTCTCTTCCTCCCTTCCTCTCTCTCTAAAATCAGTTAAACACAAAACTACTGAGGCAACTATGTGTCTAATAGATTCCTTCGGGAAGAACTGGCTATTCTCCTGGAGGGAACAGTTAGTCAACTGAGTTACTAAAGGCCCTTGGCACATAGCCACTTTTGTCTAAAACATATTTAAGCAGAACCCCCAAAGTTTGGAATCCCACCCGAGGGAAGGACGCTTCGCTCAGAACTGTTCCCAGTGTCTGTGTTCGGGTGTTGGTGTTTTTCCCGTCTGGTGATGGATGCTCTTAATTCTTGCTTTCTCTTTGCTCTTGCTTAATAAATTGCTTAACTATTCACCTTTGACTTGGGGTTTTTATTGTCTGTGAATCTGAACCTCCAAATTAAGTGGCCATGATCTCATATGTGCCCCTTAACAGCACACCATTACGTGAATAGACCACACTTTGTCTAATTTACAGTGAGACTCAAAAATGGCGAGGCAACTACTTGTGATTTAGGAAATAAAATTAGATCCATACCTCTTACTATTTGTAAGTGTAAATTATAGAGAAATTCATACCAAAATTCAAACAAGTACATAAAAGTATTTAAAGAAAACTTTGATAATTATATTGATGATTTTGGAGTAGGGGCTTTTGTAACTTAAACAGATATAAAAATAAAAAGCCGCAAATGAATGACAAACAATATCAAAATAATTTCAAACAATGAAAGCAACATAAACAAAGTTAACAAAGGATTACTATAACAGAGCCATGACACAAGGGAATATAAATAGACAAGCATATGAAACAATTCTCAATTTCTTTAGCAATCAAGGAAATGTCATTAATTAACACAGTGAGTTACCTTCTTTTTTCCAACAGACCGAAAAAGTTTTAAAAAGAAAAAACGGGGCAACAGGAAGTCCACAAAACAGTACTATTTTCTAGGAGTATGATTATAGATCTATAGATCTGTGTAGGAACGCAAAGAAAAAATTCTAGAAGGATAAGCACCAAATGGCGAACAGTGGGTATCTCAAAAGTGAAGATTTGCTTTAGGATGGTGAAAAAGACAAAACAATAAAAAATAAATAAAAATGGAAATCTTCAATTTCAAAATATCTGTGATATGTGAATATTTAGAAGAAATATTTTAGTGTGTATTTGGAAGTACAGCTCTAAATATATAAATTTAAAAAATCAAATCTACATCAAGATGCCCACATATCTATAAATTTGCAAATGAATGACTTTAAGAAAAGTCTTTATACAGGCACACTTCACTTAAATAAAGATGCAGTTCCAAAACATTGTATCCATTATAACTCCAGTCATGCTGTAAATGCATTTGGAGGGTTGCTTATTTAAAGAACTGGCAAGGTAAATTCTTATGTAAGTCCTTTATCAAGTATTAACCATTTTCATGAAAAATTAGGTTTATCTAAAACAAACCTTAAAAGTTGTAACTCCAAAAGATTTTTATAAAAATCTTTTATAAAAGATTTTATAAATCTTTCCTTATTCAGTAACAGAATAATTCCCTAAACTATGCGATCTGACTTTTTTCTAGTTTCCTCATCTTGTAATTTTTCATCCACTCCAGGCAGCATCATAAAGGTACGTGGGTGTGGAAGCGTATGTGTAAATTCAAACCTGTTGAAAGTGAGCACTGCTGGGGGTCTTCACTTGCAAATTTCACGAAGGTATCCTCATCCTACAAGAGAGTTTTAAAGTATTTCTCTTTTAAAAACCCACAACTTCCAAATCCAGAATTTTTTTACACCTAATTTGCACTCAGAATTGAGCGCACGTGTTTACTATTTAATGAAAAATATTACAGAATTATTAGGGGCTCCTGGCCTCAAAGCACCCAACACTTCAAACACCCTGAAACCTGAAAGTTTTCATCTTTCATTCCTTTTCTTTCATCTTCACAGTAATGACTGTAGGGAAGAAATAAAGTTTAAAGATTCTTGGTAAATTTGGCAAGACAATTTAAATTAACAAAAATTAACAACAACAGCAACAAAAAAGAACAAGAAAGAAAAGAAACACAGAAAGGCAGACTGAAAAGGTTATACGTCATTCCGGGGAGCTTATTTTGGAACCTTAACTTACACACGATGATTGATACTATACTCAAATGTGAAGAAAATATCTCACAAATATTACTAAATCAGACAAAATATTTTTAAATACTGCGTTTTCTTGTCCCTCCCCCCCTTTTCTTCCTCCATGTCCTTTGCTTTGTTACATCAGAGCCACATTAAACCTATTACGGAGCTACAGTAGGTTTAAAACACAGGGAGGTTGCAATACCATATAACGATGAACACAGTAGAATCAGTACACATGAGAAAGTAGACAGGAATCATAAAAAACCCTGCTAATGACTTAATGCACACATTTTAATAAAACTCAGAAGAACCCTACCCAATTTTTTTTTTCTCATAAAAATACTATCAACACAGGCCAAACTGCACACAGTAATATCTTGGCTTTCAATCAAATTATTTCCCAATGTCAAAGACAAATGATTTAAACATCTGATTGATTCTAACATTCAATTGACTTTATAATACTTTTACTGGGAATCTCTGTAACCCAAGTTTTATCTGAAATGAAGTAAGACGAAGTTGAGGAAAACATACTGATTCATCCTCACTGATGGTTCTGTCTGAATAGTCTTCCTCTTCCGAATCTTCTAAGGGCATCACTTCAGTGGCTCGAAATTTCTTTTATTATGTAGGGGGGCTGTAAAACAATTTCTAAGGAATTTAGTGACAATTTTCTTTTTAAATTTAAAGTGCTCATTACATTAAGTGAGTACCCAAAATATATTCAATTGTATTTAATTGACAACAGTCTTCTTTTAAAAATTAAGTTAATAGGAGGCAGCAAAATAAACCTTCAATTTCAAAGATTTGAAAAAAATTTTCATTTTTATGAGACCAAATCACAATAAAAGACAAATCAAGTAAATAATTTAATTGAAAAAGAATTTATAGGGTACACAGCCAAATCACTTACACCCTGTATTTACAATTAAATACCAGAGAACAATAGCAAGTTCAGAATCATCTCGAGGCATTAAAGTGATCATGAATCAAAAAAAAAATTATAGCTACTTATTCAGGCAGTTAAATGTAGCATTAGAGAGAATGTATTTTCTGCTTAATTTTCAATTGACCAACAGTTCAAATGCCTACAACAGACTTTTCATGTTTTGATTAACATGAAAGCGTAACATGAAAGTTAACATGAAACAGTATCATGTTGTATAGATACTGTTTCTACAGTGTTCTAATAATCAGTTATATTTGTCCCACTGAAATCTCAATAGCTCCCAGAAGGTTGTATTGGTGATGATTATTATCCCTCTGATGCAAGCATCCTCCCAAGTGTGTATTTCTGAGACAATAAAATAACAGAGAGATTCTATTATTTTTTAGACCACATGAATTTACCAGTTCCTAGTTTATTTGTTTAGGCTCCTCTTTACAAAAAAAGCTTGTTTTGGAACAAGACTATATAAAAAAAGTCCAAGCTCCACAGCAAATCACTACACATGCAACAGAGAGGTCTGCTTTTCAGGACCTTCAGTGCTAAAAGACTGAAGTTTCAGCCTGGGGATCCCACAGTTCCAAATTTGGGAAACTGGATTGGCATAAATCTTGATTCTATTTCCTTATGTGGGCATATGAGGTACGCCAATGTAGGACAGGACACGGATCTTATTGTCTGGGTGGCTCTTACTAAATGCTATTCTTGCTACATGTTACATGAATGTAGGTACAGTATTTGCAGACACAGCTGCAACCTGATGAGCCTAACTGGAACCCAACCAGATACGCTGGGCGAATCGCAAAGAAGACATCGACGTGTAATTGACCAAATAGTGCATATAAGGAGGGCTAAGCCTTCCCGTGCGGAGACAGAGCTAGGGATGTGAGTTCCCTTTACTGGCTGTAACTAATAAAACTACCTAGCGACAACCACACCTCTTTTTAGAGTAGAACACCCCAAGCAGCCAACCCGTCGATTAGGGTAACACCAACTGCGCTGACCTGAGCTTCAGATGGGCCACACACTGATTTTCTAATGGGCACCCCGCGTGTGTCTTCCACGGCTGAAGCAGAAGAGGCGAAAGCAGGCGCCTCCACGCCCAGCCACGCCCGGCAGGTGTGCGGGTAGGCGCGATGACTTTCTTGGTGGGAAGGACGACTAAGCCACAATTCGTGTTGTCAAAGTGCTCCTCCCACGCTCACGCCTGGTCACTGTAGTGTGGGTAGGAGCTCATTTTCCCCGGCAGGTCTGTCCACGCGCGCTCGTTTCCCGCACGGGGAGCCCCGCCTGTGATTTCCTATCCTTCAGAATCGCACACGTCACTGTCCGGCCTCCCCCGGCCCCTGGTTCCTCCCGCCGGGCCACAGGAACCCTTCCCTTCCCCCATAATCAAGGTTCAGTTTGGCAGCCCCAGAGCCACGCCCTTCACCAGGAGGCAAGGCCACTCGTTACCAGGGCAACGGGACCACCCTCGCGAGACTTCAGACAGACCTTGGGAATCATCTTGCTTTGCGACTAGGTCGGGAGCTTTCGCGGGATTTCGGCCAAAGGAAGGGTGACCCCTAAGGATGGCGGGGCCTAGAGGCAGGGAGAAGGCCGAGCTGGGTGGAAGTGGACCCCCGGGGTAGGGTGAGGCTAGCAGGACATTAGGAGCGGCAAGGCGGGACACCGATCTGTTTGTGGGTTCTGCGCGACGGGTTGTTTGCCCCGGCCCTTCTCCGACGGAGGAGGCTGTAGAGCACCCTGGTTAAGGCTGGGGCTTTGCTGGTCTTTATTTCTGCCCCACACAGGCGTGCGTTCTGGCGCACTTGTGCGCCTAGTGGTCTTTATTTGATTCAGAAATGAACATTTTTCTTTTAAAATACTTGATAGAGGAGTCCTAGGTTTGCTGGGGCGACCTCACAAGGTTCTTACCAGCTCAGAGATCCTTTAAATATAATCGTTACGTAACATTGAACGCTATCTGGCATTATGCAAATCGCTTCACAAGTATTGCCTCATCTAATTAATTATGATCTTCCCATAATAGACTTAGATATTATTCCTGTACACCCCATCTGATGTTCTCCTGATCGTTAGCTCTGGTGGGTAATTGACTATATTTGGAACCGTTTTCAAAGGAGTATTGCTTGGAGGAAAATGTCTTTAGCTGGCTCCTACCTGGGCATTATGTGTCCTGAGGTTTGTAATGCTGTAGACATGGAGATAATGAATTATTTGAAGTTTGAAAGTTGAATAAAGGGCAAAGCACTTGGCTTACGCATGGACGTGGATCAATATCTTTAGATTTTGAAAGTTTATGAAAAAATAACAGGTTTGTTTTTTTATTTTGAGGTTAGCAATTTAGAAGTTTGGACCTTCCAGAAAAAGAAACAGAGCAAGCGTATGTTAGATAAAGCTCCCTTGAAAAATACCCTTTGTAATTATGCCCCTTGTTTTATGCCCTACATGCGTTTCTGACGGTGACACTCGCAGAGAATTTTTATACATGGAATATATTTTCCTGTTGGATTTTAGAGCCATGGTTGTGAGCCATAGGATGTCAGGTGTACAGTGTGAAGCTCCAAGAAACGACCTAGCTCGGTGACACAAGAAATTAGTAGCAGAGCAGGGATTTAAGTCCCATGACTTTTAGTCCAGATATTTAAATGGTCATATTTCAGGTAATCCTATAGAAAAAACATTTTAGTGCCTAAAAATACTTAGAAATTTTTAAAAATGTTGAAAATCATAATTCTTTCATTAATTCAACAAGTATTTATCAAATGCCTGCTGCTTGTCAGGGAACGGTCCCAGTGTAGGTGATTGCAGGGTTATATACTGTTGAGAGCAGACAGACAGAACGATGGAAAACGCTCAGGCGATGATAACGGCTATGGAGAGAAATAAAGCAGGAAAAACAGAGCCTGAGGAATGACCTGGGTAGATGGGCCTCGGCCGGCGTGTCCAACCCACAGCTCGTGGACCGCACGTGGTCCAGGACGGCTGTGAATGCAGCCCAACACAAAATCGTAAATTTACTTAAAACATGATGAGATTCTTTTTGTGATTACGTGTCGCAATGTATTTAATATGTGGCTCTTCTTCTTCCAGTGTGGCTCAGAGATGCCAAAAGGTTGGACACCCCTGGTTAGGGTCGCTCTTTTGATGGGGTGTGCAGGGAAGCTTCTCCGACCCTGAGGTATCTGAGCAGAGACCTGAAGCAAGTAAAAGGAAGAGCCGTGTGGCTGTCCAGGGGGAGACCTAGCCAGGCAGGGGAAGCAGCAAATACTGTACAAAGGCTCCAAGAGAAGACAGGGTCATGAATTGTACCAGGCAGTACTGCTGTTCGGCCAGAGCTTGGCTCCAGTGAGTATCATTTTAAGGAAAGAGATTTCATTAAGACTATTTTTCCTTCCGCAAATAAATGAAACATGGTTTTCTTAAGCAGCTTCTTCTATTTCTTCCTCCTCCTCCTCCTTTTTAAAATTTACTCTCCTATTACAGATAGTAATATGTAGTAGAGATGAACTTCTTTGCACTTAGGTTACAGGGGAGGTAAGGCAAGGACTTGCCGTCAGTCTGAATGTTTGTTCCCCTTCCCCGTGATCTGATTGGAGAAGGTTACTGGACCTACTCCTTATACAGCCAGCTTCTACCTTTGGGAAGGCAGATTTACCCCCACAGCAACTTTTCCTCTAATTTTTGGTGAATATTTACGCCAAGCCTGCAGTATATAAAAGGAATATAGTAAGAGTAAGAAGAGAAGAGAAGAAAAACCAAAACAAGACTCCAAAAGGCACAATTATAAGTGTGGGACTCAGGAGGAAAGTTCACGTTGGCAACATGGCCAAACGTAAGTTGTGTTAGGACTATAATTTATGTTGTGTAATTATGTCATTTTGAATTTATCGACCAGAGACTTAAATGGGAACAGGAAGTGACTAGGGCAGAGTTATTTATGACATCACAGAAGTTAGTTGGTTATGTGGCTATAGAGGTCCTGTCCTCATTTGGCTCAGGAAGCCATATTAAGCCATGTTAGGTTCTGGAAGCCCTGGGGTCCTCCATATAGCACCCACGTCGGCCTTTCTCAGACTCTCCAGGTCTAGAATGCCCCACTATAGCACTGAACCTCACAAAATGTTCCCAAGCTCAAATCATGAAATGTGTCCCAGCCAGTCAGCGAACCAAGACTCAGCTCAAAGGTCATCCTCACAATGAAGTCTTTCTTAATCCCTCTATAATTTGTAGAATTAGTTTGTAGACGTCTAAATTTGGGGACCCATCAGGAAGCACCAAAACTCTTGGAAATGAGGTAGTAAAAATGCCCCCTGCTTGCTCTACAAAAAAAATGGATAGGATAAATTACCTCAAACGAGAAAGACTAGATCCCAGGGTTAGTGTAAAGTTTCATGACACAAACACATGAAATGGCCTTTTTTTCCCTCCCAATAACTGCTCGAGTGGTGATGGTGAAATCCCTCTTCCCAGAGGATATGTCGTCTGGATTCCGTATCTTTTCTGCCACATTTAGCTGCTAAAACAGCTTCATTTTGGTTTTTAAGATTTCATTCTGGGATTTGGTATTAAGTACATTTTAAACTTCCATAAACTCAGTTCAGTTCCCTTCCTTCTTGGTATGAGTTACAGCTCTTTTGCATAATTTTTATATTAGTACCTTCAGTAAAAATTATTGGTTGAAGGTCTTTAAAAAAAAAGTCTAGGTAGAAATGATCAGTTTGGACTTCTAAAACCCATTTTAATGAAACTTTTTGGGGGAAAATGTCGAGAACAAAAGCTGACTGAAAGCATGCCTTGGCAAAACTCTGCTGTTAAATCGGTATTAGAGTCCAGTGGGAGGCCAGCATTCTTTACGGAGCTGAGAGGCACGGCTGAGTGGACACAGGGATTATAAACGCGGGCATAAGAATGTCGTAAAACAAATTAATCTCTCAGATCTCTAAGAACCCTACAAAAATTGACAGCGGTACACCTAGCAGTTTACAAACTGGGTTGCTCAGGAAATCATCTTACCAGTTACCAAGCTCCACTGTGTGCAGAGCACTGGGAATACCTCGGGGGTACAAAAAATACAAGGCAGACATTTTTGTCCTCTGTTCACCCCAGATTGAAGTGTTCTTTCCTCCCTCTAGACACTGAATTATGTGTTACATAGTTCTTTGACAATTATGTACTAAAACCTTGTGATATTTCATCTCTTAAATTCTTGAATTGTTACTCAATATTTTGTAACCTTCTATGACTATTATTTATAATTTACCTTCCCACTAGAATAATACAATCGCTCCCCAGGGCGAAGGCGAGTGGCAGTCTTTGTGAAGACCAGATTCCTTCAAGTTCGTCCTTCCATTCAGGAAGCGGCTCTTTGGAAACCCATTGTCGGGAGGTCGTCTAACAAATCCTCATCCTTGACGGCTGAAGATTCCTTCGTTCTCTAGTCCCACTGGGTTGCTCAAAGTCTAGCCCAGCCTCTCAGCTGCCTGTTGTAATCAGCATGGACTTGGAAGCCTAAGAAGTGCCAGCCAGAGGCAAGAGGGAGAAAGCAACAGGTGGCACGTAATGAGGATGCTATTGAAATGCAAACACATCAGTGATTTCATCAAATAGAAAAGGACTAAATACTCCAGTTAAAGCTGAAAGATAATCAGATTGGATGAAACCCCAACCTCAAACCACGTGGTTTTCAATGACAGGCATTTACAGCTAAAGGATATACAAGGGTCGAAAGGGGTGGAAAGTTATGCTGTGCAAATGCTAACTACAAGGATAGCAAAACTTCAGGCAAAAATCTTTGCTACAATATTCACTTCATAATGATAAAACATTTAATTCACTAGGAATCTATGACGATTCTAGATTTGTTACCTAAAACATGACCTTAAAATATGGAAAACAAAATTAACAAAGTTATGAGAAGAAACAGGCAAATCCATACTCATAGTGGGAGATTTTTACTTTTTTTCAGAAATAAAACAAAGGAACAAAAAAATCAGGAAGGATATAGAACGTTTGGACAACATGAATAATAAGCTTGGCACAAATAGACACAGGACTCAAATTAAGAGCTCATTAGCTCATCGTGTGCGGAAGAACACCTATTGAAGACCAGGAGATCTTTATTCTTACCCGTTTTTCCATTTGGAGCAAACATGCAAGCCAAGGATAGGGACGCCCCTCCACCACACCTGTTTTTCTGCATCCCACCAGAAACTGCAGTATTTACACCCTGAATATGCACATGGTAAAGTTAATTCTCATCCCTCTCTAACCCTATCATTGTTACCACAGACTGTATTTTTATTGCTTAATTTTGTGAACGCACTTTGATGACAACTATCTTATTGCCTCGACTTACTGCCATCGCCCCTCTTGTTAGGACACAGAGGTAAAAAGTACGAATTCTTCTTGAAGTCACAGTGACTTAGGGCAGGATTTAGGGACTGCTCAGGAGCTCTGGGCTCACCATTTAAAACCTTTATGAGAAGCAGCTCAGAGTTCAGACCAGGCTACATAAATATGCAAAATTACTGTGAAGAAACCCCTTTGGACTTCAGTGGAATTGCCACTGCCTCGCCAGTAGAAAGTATTCTGCAAACAAACGGTGTTTGCTAAGTGGGTATTTCTCCCGTAGAAGAAACCACCTTTGGGGAAGCGGGCCCGCCACCTCAGGAGCAAGGAGGGTGGTGCGTGACAACGGGGAGCGAGAAGAGGATGGAGGGACATTGCATAATTTTTTTTGAAGAATTTCTAAAACGCTCCTTTTCAACCTTTTCCATACATGTTTGGTCAGTTGTCCTTACCAAAAGAATTTTCAATATTTGGTAGAAAATTGCCTGTAATAAAAAGTTTTAAAAAACATGAAATGGCTTTTCTTCTTTAAAGAAAGAAACCAAGACTCAATCTGAAATACACATTTTGCTACACTGTCATCTTTATTACAACAACTATAACTCTGATAACCGATATAGTACAAAAAAACAAGCGAGGCAATGACATCTGGAGGAATTCCATTTATTGTGGATGCATTTTCACAATATATATTTATTGCAGCGATCAATTATCAGTGAAAAATATCAAGTGTTGATAAAATCTTCAGGAATGGCAGATTCACAGAACATGCTAGTCACTTTGCAGTTTTCCCTCTTATAGATAACAAAGAGAATTGGAATCAAACACGTAAACATGGGATTGATTTTTTCAAAAGATTAAATCCAAACAGGACAAAATTCTACCCTAAAACTTATTCCACCCAAACACTGGAATAAAAGTCAGGATTGATATATTCTCTTCTCATCTCAACTTTAGACTTTCGAGAAAAAATATATATAGTGATCAGGAGAAGCCCTTGTTCAAAAGTACAGCGAAGCAATGCTACATCACCATGGGCCTTCGCTCAAACTTTGACCCATTTCACCCCAGGGATGGGGGTCGATGCTAAACCAGACACTCCAGGTGGATTCTAGTTTGTCTTGTCATAGATTCACATCCACCCTGTCATGGCTGGGTGACCTGTGCAGTCTTGGTGGCTTTCCTTCCTTTGGCCCAGGTGTGCAAAAAGCTAGAGAACTCAGCCACTCTTTACTGATTTTTGAGGAAAATAGACTTTGCAAGGCAGTGGTCCCAGCTCATGCCAGCCCTGCCCTGGCTATCTCTTCCAGAGCAATACTGTAGATGAGAAAATAGGTTTTTGGGAGGCTCCCTCACTGCGGTAGGAATTGAGGCTAGGACACTTTTGGTTAAGTCAAATGAGGTATAAGTTTATAGAACTACACTATATATCACTATGCTAGAACACATTGCCGAGACACTGGAGAGCTCTCTTACCATCAGTTGTGAAGAACGGAGGAAGACTTACTTACATGCTAAAATAAGAGCTGATGTCGGGACTGCATGTGTAAAAAGATGAGTGGATAGAGATTCTTGGGGAAAATGGTAAAACTAGTGCAAGTTATATATATTTTTGGAAAGTTCAGCACAGTATCAACTTATGGCAAGTACCAATGACTAAGAATAAAAGTAGAAACATTTCTGTTAAAAAAGCGTTCAGTATATTAAAGATAGAAGGACTGTCGTGACTTCTAAATATGGATTTGCTTACTTTTCCTCTCTGCTTCCAGACATTAGACAAAGTCTTTTGGGCCCATACATGGAATTTCAGGCTGTACAGTCTCGTCACTGAAATTCTCACCTTTCCATCTGAGGTGAGGAAGAGACCCCAGGTATGTGGGCCATCCTGTGGGGGGGCTTGATTGTTAACAGAATAAAGTTCTCAGCAAGCTTTCGGTTTGACCCAGATGGCAGATTTAGTAAAAGTCACACTGGGCTTCAAGATTGCTTTTTAATTATAAGCTACATACTATGTTTTATAGAAAATATCCATTCATTTTGACATCTCAAATCTCTCCTTTTTCTACAGGTTGTCTACTGGGCCTTGAACACACGCCGATACCTATTCCGCCATGTCTCTACTGGCAAATATGAATAGTAATATAATGTGATTTTTAATTTTTGAAAAGCTGTGATATTGGCTAGTTACAAGGACAGGCTGCTAAATATAATAGTCTAGCACACAAAGAAGCTCTCTACCATTCGTGTGTTTGTGTATGTATGCCCATACGTACATGAACAGGTCATCTAAAGTGTGGTGTACTATCACCACCAAAGAAATCCACAAAGCAACCAGCCTAAAGCTATCGGTACCACTGTCTTCTGACATCGTCATCCAATGCCGATATTCATCAGCACGAGAAAAGTAATACCTTAACAGTACATGGACTAGAAAAATCATTATTGCAGTATCTCAACTCTGATACGGGTTACTTTCAGAATGTGTTACAATTGCCTACTGTGATAATTTCTTCCATGCTTCATTCTAAAGTGCAGAAACGACATGACTTCTGTATTTAAAATGAAAAAACAACAACAACACAGCACACTATGGTTTGTTTTTTCTGGATGCTGCACACATTCCTCGGGCAGTTGTCAACCTGCGCCCCCTTCTGTCTGACCTCCGATGCGGCTGGTGTCACTGTTCCGAGTCCCGATGATCAGTAGAAAAGTCTCTATTTCACAGCATGGGTTTCTTTAGAAACAGGCTCCTGTGCAAAGGCAGTACTTCTACCACGAACTTCTCTAGACTGTGATTATTAAATATAGTGATAATATACATGGCTTTACTGGGATAATGGAAAATAAAACAAAAGGAAATTAACCCAAATTTAGTAAGTCAACATAAATATAACACAGAGCACGTTAACCCTCTTCAACTGGGCGGGTCCAGCCTCTGGAGGGGCTACTCTGGCTTCTTTCTTGAACTGTCTCACACCTGCTAAGAGAAGACAGCTTTAAACCGGCAGGTCTCAGCATTCTAGCCAGGTGTTTTGTGTCGAGAAAAAAAAGACTTGTAATATGCAGGAATAAATATTTATGAAGGGGAGGGTTTTTGTGGGCATTCTCTGCAAATACGCTCCTCTTTGTCTTCTGTTGTTTTTTTCACTTTTTCCTTTTTTCCTTCCTTCTTTCCCTCCCTCCCTTCTTCTCTTTCTTCTTTATATTCTCTTTTGTCTATTTTGATCTTTAACCTTGCTCAGGGCATTCAGAATCATTTTTTTTTAACTCCCATATAATGGCTGGGAATCTACAGTGTCCATTCAAAACAGGCACATGTGACAGAATGGCTCGGCCTCCGCTAAGTCAAGGCACGCTGGTGAAGTGGAATATGCGTACCTTTACTTTTCTTCTGTTCTTCGTCTCTCCCCTCCGTTCTTGTACCCCTACCCTTGAAACTGGTCTGACTCATAGTCTTATTCGTATGCCACTTCTTTTCCCCAGCTAGCTGCTAAAAATCCTTGCTGAGGTATTCACACATACTTAGGGGGATTGGTTGCAGGACCCCCACGGACACCAAAATCCACGGACACTCAAGTCCCTTATAGGGACACACAGTATTTGCATATAATCCGTGTACTTTCAGTCATCTCTAGATGACTTATGTAAATGCTATATAAGTAGTTGTTACACTGTATTGTTTAGGGAATAATGGTTTTTTTAAGGAAAAAAGCCTGTCCATGTTCAGTACAGACGCAACCATGGCAGGCCTAACTACACAGTACACGCCAGCAACAGTGTAACTTTTTTCCAATATTTCCAACCCATGATTCCTTGAATCCGCAGATGCAGAAACTGAGGATCCAGAGGCCCAAATGTTGCATTGTGAATCTGCATTTTCGAATGTGGTGTGCGTTTTCATTTCAAACGAGTGACTGCCTGACACGTGGTGATTTTGACATTTTGGAGCAAAGGAGCTACCTGCTCTGCCACCCCATAAACTCAGCTCTGGGCCTGGTGCTTATACTATTATTACCATAGAGTTTTGTGAGACAGACCAAGGAGGAAGGGGCACCCCGTCACCTTCCCATCTTGTACGACCCTGTTGCACAGCCCCGCTGTTGTGTTGTGTGTGGGTGCTGCTCCCTGAGTCCTGCCAGTCCAGATCATATCTTTACTCTTTCCCAGAACCCTGGCTCAGGGGAATGGGGTCTGGAGGGGCCCCACCATGCCTGTGATGATGGGCTATAGACAGCTGCCTTCCCCTAGTCCAAAAGGAGACTACAAACATTTGGACTGTCATTTCTGAAAGGTCAGAGCCCTGTGCTGGAGGGGTCATAATGGGTTAGGCCAACAAAAGTTCATTCTTTATTTAAAAAAAAAAACATAAAAATCAAACTAAAGAACAACTGCCCTATTCCCTTCCCCCAGGATAAAATTATACAAGGAACTTTGAAACTATATATTTTCTACAGACTGCAACTCTCAAGAGAGAGTAGAATGTGTAATGGTTATGAAGGAAGGCTCAGATAGACTGTGAGTGTCCATTCAGGCTTTGCTATTTATTTGCTGTGCGACTTTGGGAAAGTTACTTAATCTCTCTGGGCCTTATTATCCTCAGCTCTAACTGGGGATGATAATAATACTTCACATGGTGGTCGGAGGGTCAAATGAGATAATGTAGTTAAGAAGGTAGAATAGTGCCTTGCA
The DNA here is from genome assembly GCF_022682495.2 of Desmodus rotundus. Classification (NCBI taxonomy): domain Eukaryota; kingdom Metazoa; phylum Chordata; class Mammalia; order Chiroptera; family Phyllostomidae; genus Desmodus; species Desmodus rotundus. The sequence goes on along the minus strand of NC_071392.1, from coordinate 80,078,611 downwards.
TGTAGTGGATGCTCACCAAATGTTAGTGGTTTGCAGTGGTGAAAATTACTACTAGGTACTATAGCAATGACTTTGAAAGCTGAACTTACTGAAAAGTCACTTTAAGTACAGAGGCTGGGCTAGTAGACTTTCTTGAAATGTAAGCACAATGGAGAACTAATAGAGCAGATGGAGTAACATTCTTAGTGCATCAGACTTAAGGGCACGCAGCAGGTAGGAAAGGGGAAGGAATTCACTCACTTCAGTGAATTGTAGTGATCCCCCAGTTGCCTTTGGGGTGTTCTTCAGTCCTGAGTTTGCTTAAAACTTGCTTCTATCTCTAGAGTTCTAAGTGGGCCCATAAGCAGACTCTTCTAATCTTACTTATCGTTGGTCTCTGATTTCTCTCTCTTCGATTTCCCTCTCTTTAAGGAGAAAGCTGGGTGGGTTACTGGAAATGAGGAAGAGCTGTAATTAAGAGTGGAATTAGCCCCTTGGCCAACACAATCCCACAGGATGGTTCCAGAAAGCGGCTCTGGAACCACACAGAGAATTGGGCATTTTTCCCAAGGTGACTTTCAAATGGCTGTGGCTCTGAGCCTTGTAAGGAGATGTAGGCCACGGTTGTAACGTAAGGCCTTCTGATGTCAACACCCCTACCCCTCTGGTGTTTCCAGAATGTCTTACTGGGAACTGGTCCATGGGTCTGGACTGTTTCTGTTGCAGGGCTGACAAAGCTGCAGTGCTGGAGGCTCCGAGCTCTGCATTTCGCCACACTACAAACAGGTCTCTAGACACCGACGGTTCTCCGGCTCCGGGGCTGGGGGTGGGGGTGGGGCAGGGATACTGATCGTTCTCATTTGGCCCAGGACCTCAGACCTAGGAAATTCAAATCCTTCCAGTAGATTACCTTAGTGGGGGATGTGACCTTATCCACAGATTGCTTTTCCCAGAGGTTCCGCTTGCCAGATACGTCTCCTGGCCTCAAATCCTAGTGAAGAAAAAGCAGAAAAAATTGATACACGGCCATTTATATTTTCTGGCCAGGTCTAACTAAATCACATCTGTTGTTTGTTTGTTTGAATCAACATGTTGTTCAATACACTTTATCTTAGTGATCAGAAATGGAGGGAATTGAAGGGACCGTTAGCCATTGTTTGCTTTTATATAGACCTTGACCTGAGTTGTGATATGAGAATGGGCTAGAAGCGTCCAGTGTTTAGGTCCTGTTCTTTGCCAAGGGCTGACTGCTCACTGAACAGTGAAATGCAATACAAGCATATTAAAAATAACGTAGCCTATTTTTCGTTTTCTGTGCTCTTAGATGTGCATGCAGCATGGGTTGCTTTTAAATGCAGTTTACTCTTGAACAATGTGGGGGTTAGGGGTGCCAATGCCCCCTCCCCGCCAGCCACACACAGAAGAAAATCTGCATCAAACTTTTGACGCCCCCCAAACTCATCGACTACTAGCCTGCTGTTGACTGAAATCCTTACTGGTACCACAGACAGTCTATTAACACACATTTTGTATGTTGTTTGTATCATACACTGTGTTCTTACAATAAATAAGCTAGAGAAAAGAAAATGTGATTAAGAAGATCATGAGGAAGACAAAATACATTAACAGTATTTATTGGAAAATCATCCACACATAAGTGACCCCCTGCAGCTCAAACTCACGTTACTCAAAGGTCACCTGTAACTCCTTTGGGGGTGGGCAGGCATTTCGCTCCTTGCAGAAGAACTTTCGGAGCCCTACCTAAGTCCCCGAGCCCTTACCATTCTAGTGCGTACCAGCCCGACTTCCAACTGCCAACACTGCGTTTCTTTCCCTGAGGACTCTCTCTGGGCACAGACACCCACTTTGCCCACCCAGGAGGCAGGCGGGAAGTTCAGAGTTAACCCCCCCAAGAGCAGGCCTCCACCACTCACCCGTGAGATTTGGCACAAGCATATGGCTCAGGTCACTCAGGCCTCAGGTGGGATAACTCTGCAGCCAGTGTTTTATGGTGGCTTCCTGGGTTTCCCCGGTGGGATTAAGTTCTAAGAGCCCATGTGGTGACTTGCTCAATAGCATTACTAGTAAGTCCTGATTGGCTTGCCTTCTCCACCTCCCAAGTAAGCCACTTCCACCGCAATCACTGTGCTAAGAGCTGCTTCCAGACAGTCTGAACCAAGACGCTTCTCTAACTGCACTTTCCTCCGACTAAAATCATTCCGCGCTGCCCGTGGAGCAAGAGGATAATTCAGCAGTGCATCGGTAGGACCTCGCCCCACCAAAATAAACATTTACCGCAAACTGTGCCCGCAAGAGAAACTGACAATGACATATGTGAGCCATGTGCAAATCCTGGGAAGAAAACAGTTATACAGCTTTGATTCTTTATTGGCTACCTCGTAATTAATTGGGTTTGGATAAGGATCCACATTTCTGTTTCCATTTACTTTTCGTTCAGCATGTGCTTATATTAGTACTTGGCAAAGGGTAGTCTGTACAAAATAAATGTGTTTTAACTGAAATAGTAATGTTTATTTTGGCACACCCTTTTCTCATTAAGAAGGCAAAGCTACATCCACTGCTTTATCCGTGGACGCCGGTCTCAACGGACACATTCTGACAGATAAGTATGGAGGGCTCAACACCGAAAATGCACCGGGTAAATGGTACCGCGGGAAGCAGTTCAGACCTGCCTTCATCGTACTGAGTTTCTGGAGATCCACCGTGGCACGAATTCCTGATGTTCTGGTAGAGAGTTACACCTATTTAACTTGGAGCCAGTAAGCAACAAATCAGACTGTTTTTGAAGGATTCCACTAGATTTGCCAACGTAGGGAAAAGCTGCCAAATTGTCTGGAAGCCTGTTTTAAAATTTTAGAGACTATAATTAGGCACATGCTGATGGAAGCTCTGGAAAGTGGCTATTATTACTTTATTTATTTCACTCCTAGAAGACAAATATTTTTCTTTCACATGAATGTCCTACAGAAGAAAACGGACTGCAGCTCCCTTAAATCCTACCTATGAATCTTTCGCGATCACTTACAGAGTTTAAAGAGTCTGTTTAAACAAATAGTAACATCTAAGTGGTAAGTCGGCTTTTTAAATCAAAGGGGAATATAAACGAGATTACCTGACCGGACTACATGCTAGAGAAAGACCCACTCCGGAAGAAGAGGAAGAAATGAAGGCAGGAGAAACAGGTTTCCAGTCAACCAGAGATCAAAGAATGAAGAAGAGAATGCAGCTGAGAAAGACTTTTTTAAAAAACAAAACAAAACAGAAAAGACAAATTAGCATTTTAATTTAGCTGTATATAACATGTAGTTCAGATACGAAGAACAGACAAACCAACGAATTAATATAGGTATACTCTGAATTGAAGTCCAATTACAGACTTGCAATCTGGTCAATTCCACCCACAAATAGCAAGAGACGTCCCAGCAAGGATCGGATGTAGATCAATGTTTACTGTTAAGTAAGTTAACTTTCAGGGACATCAAAATAATATCGATTTGCCAAACTGTTTTGAGCACTTTTACTTCCCAGCATATATGGAAATGATACAACTTGGTAGAGGATGGTGTTTCTCTCCAGTGAATTTTGGAACGGAACACTAATCCCGAAGGAAAGACTAATTTCCCCTTCAGGTTTCACTGGGTGAAGCTCATTTTGGTGAAAGAATTTCCCTCCGATTTTTCCGTCCTGGCCACGTGCCACACACCTGCAAATGCAAACCCAGGCTTTCCTCTCCACCTATGTACACTTGGGAATGGAAACGAGGGACAGAGAATAAATCACCTCTGGCCCAAAATCAGAAGGCAACTTTGAGTGCTGCTATTTGCTGTTGTCTTTAGGGAGTCCTCTGACATGCTGGGCTCAGGGTCAGTATGACCAGAGTCCCAAAGGTGTCAAACTCGGACACCTCCTATGAAGGGCCAGGCTGGAAACATAAAGGCCTGGAGGGGCTTGGTGTAGGAAAATTAGGAAGAGAGGGAATCAGCAAATTCAAGAGACATGCCTCCACATCTCAAAAATATATTCAAATTATAATGGAAAAAAACCCTTCACCTAAGGATATATTTATTGATTTGAGAGAGGGAAGAAGGTGGCGGGGTATGGGGGAAGATAGAGAAAAACATTGATGTGAGAGAAAAACATTGATCACTTGCCTCCCATATGCCCCCAACCGAGGATCGGACTACAACCTAGGTATGTGCCCTGATGGGGAATTGAACCTGCAACCTTTCGGTGTATGGGACGATGCTCCAACCAACTGAGTCACCCAGCCAGGCTCACATTATAATTTTTAGAAGGAAAATAAAGCACAGTGTTGTGGGCGAAACGACACAAATCTTAGCTGCAGGCCCAGTGTGAGACCCCTGAGAAGAGTTGGGCAAGATCCTTGCTTGACCTGTCTTTCTAAGCTGCCTTCCTGGACTTCACCTTTTGCCAGCCAAGTTCTGTGCATCTGCAGAACCTTTCCCGCCCTTTCCACAGTTTGGGAATTTCATCTTTCTTCTGCTGGATCCAGAGAGTCTGCGAGTTACCCTCGTGCCTTCTTGGACTCCAGGTCACGTCTTTTCCCAAAGACACTGTCATGTTGCTACTCACACTTTGACAAATGCTGGCTCTAATACCCCTGAAACGGACACAAAACTTAAGGATGCTTATTCAGTATACTCAAACGAGCTTTTTATTTACAACAGCAGTTACATACTGCTCTCTTCCCATCTGGCTTTCGTTCAGGAAAGCACCCTAGTCTGCAAAATCCCATGGTCATGGGGAAAGAGATCACTACACCCTGTATGAACATTCTCCGCTCCTTTTCCTTCTACCCTCTAGTAGACGGTTTAGCAATAACTTACTAACTAGCAGGTGAAGCAGGCAACGATTTTGCAATGTCCCTGTAATTCCTTTTTGGCCTGTCATTTTTAGGAGGCTGTCAGTAACTCCAGAATATGGGGCTTTGGGTGGAAACCTTGACGTAGTTATACCTATTCTAATAACTGAATTGGGTTTGTTCAGCCCTCCCGTGAGGATGACATAGAGGATGCTGAGCTGATCGGTTAAAGTCCTGGTAAGAGTATGGGTCAAGTCCTGTACCAAATGTGGCCATAATCTGGTGGCCACAAACATAATAAGCATGAAAAAGTGACCATGCCCTGGCCCCGTAGCTCAGTTAGAGTACCATTCCGATTGGCCAAGGTTGCGGGTTCAATCTCCAGTCAGGGCAGATACAACAATTAACCAATAAATGCATAACAAGGTGGAACAACAAATCGATCTTTCTCTCTCTCTCCCTTTGTCTCTCTAAAATCAATCAGTAAAAATTTTTTTTTAAAGGAAAAAAAGCAACCATATTCTCTAGCAAATCGCCAAATTCATCAAAGAGGAAAACATATCATTCTCTGTCTTTGCTGTTTTGAGGGTCCTTTAGTGGGTCCATGAACTTCTGGAACTTGAGTGATATGCATGTTTCTAGGGGAGAAGTTCCTCAGATTTCACTAGGTTTTCAAAAGGGTCCGTAATTCAAAAAGGTTAATAACCACTGGCCTGGAGCCACAAAATTTACATAAATTGCCATTAAAAAAATAACTTCTACTCTATGTGCCACCTTGGGTGCTGCAGAGCTCATGCTTTGCAGGTACGATCCCTCACCTCCACTGTCTCTCCTTATAGGCCCTCTTTCCTGTGTCTACTGGGAGAGGGGGAAAGAATTTTTTTCAATGTTTAAAGACTTTCCAATTGTAAATTGGGTTTACATTAGTTTTATACCTCGTCTGAGCCCTTGTGCAAAAAATCCTGGGCTGAATTATTAATGGACTATAAGGAGTCACACTGAAGGAAGGTAAAAAATATTTCCATTTTCTTCTTCTTAAATTGGAAAAGTGATAAATTTTGGTGACTTTGGAGGTTAAATATGGAACCAATGGATACAATGAATTGCTCAGTGGGTCAGAGGTCTAGGGGAATGTGGAAAGGCTTTCTTCTACCTCTGGAATGTAGTTATGACAGTTGAGTCTCTGCTGCTTCGGGTGCCAAGAACGATATAAAAGCGAACCTGACAGAGAAAGCTCACCAGTACACAGTAGGGAGCTCAGTAAGGTCTCTGATTACAGTGATAAATGCAAGGCAATTATCATATACATTCAATGCAAAGGTTAAAAGAATATTTTTATAGTAAGGTAGCCGCACTTATTAAGAAAATTTTAGATTTCCAAAAATAACATTTATAACTAGTTTTTATACTTTTCAATTTTTTAAAATGGCTTTTCTTTGGAGGTGGTGACAAAAATTTATGGCAATTACTTCTGTTAAATGACATAAATTAGGCAAATTAGAAAGTATGGGTTCAAAATAGCCAACATACACTTTCTTTGGAGAGTAAGTTTAGGGGTGCTTTTGACAGAGAAGTGGCCAAGATAAGCTGACACTTTCTCTTTCAAATTCCTAGCTGTGATTTATAGAATAGGAGCTAAACACACAGACCAGTTAAGAGTGTAACTTTGAACGGCCTCTGCGTTCTGGATAACTTACTATGTGTAAATTTGAACGGTTTCAGTGGTCTGGCCAACTCCTACCCTCTGGGCAATTAGCATGCAGCTGCCTGCCGGGGGCTGTCCACTCCTCCTTTGTTATTCAGCAGCCACAGCAGCGCCAGGGAGCACTGTTCTTCCCGGGCAAATAGACCAATAGCCCGTTTTCTTCTGCCCCGGGAAACTAAGAGATCAAAGAAATCTGAAAAACCCAAAGCTACTTACAGAAGGTTTGGGAGCAGGTGCCCTGTTTCCATCAGGGGTCTTAGTTAGCCATTCATTGATGCGGCTGGAAACCCCCACCTTCAAGCCGGCCGTTTCCTGCAAAGAGTCAATTATCCAATATTAAAAAAAGAAAGAAAGAAAGAAAGAAACTTTACCTGGAAAGAAATCTTCAAAGCAACCTCAAAACACTATTAAATGTTATTTCACATAACCATCCCATAACACCAGTCAATGATCGATTGTTATAATTAATGTTTTGGGTAAAATAAACCTTAAATTTGATATTTAAAGAAAGTTATCTGGTTTGCTTGCCCCTGCATCTCACCCTACCCCACCCACAAGGTGGATGGTTAATATGAGGGACTCTGTTTATTCTGGCCTGGGCGTAGTACACAGTCTAATGCCTCTGGACTTGCCTTTGGGACAGTTGCAAAACAAGGTAAGAATTACACCTTCTTCACTGCTTGTATAATGAACTAGTGTGATTACTAAAAAAGTACAAAAAAAGAAAAAAAAAGAAAAAAGAATCCACCCTCCAACATTAAAAGACAGAACCCCTGTGCTCACCTTGTTGGGGGTGCCTGACGTGGTGGGGGACGAGAACACATTCCCTTTCTCCCACATGCTCTTGATGTTGCGAACGCCTTCAGCAGGAACAGGGAGATCGGAGGCTGCTGGCTTGGTAGGTTTTGCAGTTTTTGTTCCCTGAAGTATGTGAATGATCTTTAATAACGGTGCTATGTTTGTTCTTGTAAATACTGTCCTCAACAGTATCATTTAAACGTCACCGTGCAAACACCTTCACCAAAAATGAGTCCTAATTTCTGTTGTACAACTGCATTCTGATGACATATATACTTCCAAAAAAAAAAAAAAAAAACAGAAACCCCAAGGTCTAGGCCATCAGAAGGTCTTTCAAATATGAAATCTGCTTTTTACTGGGATGCGATTTATTGTTACATTTATATTCCACTTCATCTCTTCACCGGATGCTTGGGGATAGAGTGGTACTCAAAACAAGACAGTCTCCTCTGTAAGCTGCAGTGGACTTACATTTTAATAGGACAGGAAGACAGTAACCAATTATACAAATACTTAGTTCACATTGAGAAGATAAATGTAGTGCTAGAAAGCATGCCGAGAGAGCACCCAGTAAGGGAGTACTACTTAATCCAGGGGAGCAAAGAAGGCTCCACTGAGGAAGAGACATTTAAACCCAGACTGACGGGAGGCTTGGGCGTGACTCGGTGAAAGAAGGCACAGACACGGTTCCATGCAGAGGGAAAAGCATTTACGAAGGACTGGAGACAGGGATGTGCTAAAGGAAGGAAAGCTCAAGAGACCACTGCATGGAGAACATACTGGGAGGAGGAAAGAATGGATGTAAAGAAGAGAAGTGTGCATTTGAGGTACTTTTCCAGCAGGAGTGATGGGCACGCCCAGAATCATGACATTTCTTGCCCAGTCCTGCTTTGTGGCCCGTGGCCTGTGTTGTCCAGGAGTCCGGCCACAGACAGTGGCACCATCACTGGACCAGGCAAGGGCTGAAGCCACAGTTTTGGCTTCCTGAACCCTATTGGAGCTGTAATTAACTTAACCACAGAAAATAACACTCTGCAGTTTGTCTTATATTTTGGTGGATAATGAATCTCATGCAAATCACCTCGAGTGTTCACACTTCCTTATTCATTTGGTAAATCATTCAGATTTCTCTCTTATTCCCTCTTATCGTTTATTTGATTGAGAACTATTTTATACTTATCTCCACTCTGCAGTACAGTGGAGAGGAGAAAATCAAATCAAACTGATCCAATTACTTCCCAGCAGGTGTTCTGACAGAGAAGGCAGCTAAAATCCTCGACTGAAGTCTATACCACAGAGAAAAAGCCAGGATCACGCCTTGGTTACGGGACCCTACCTTCTCAGTGCTTTGGTGCCTGGAAAGGTAGGCACTATTTCTAAATGTGGTAGAACCCCTGGGTCGATTTGGTGGGAAAAAAATTGAAATAGACAGAAGTATAAAACTATGGACCTTCAAGTATAAAATAATCAATTTGAAATTCAAGGTGATTAAACTCTAGCTGGCAATCATCTTTCCATTAACTTATACTACTACTTCTATTCAATAATAAAAGCTTTTGTAGACCAAAGAAGATTAACAAAGGATATATGAGACCTGTTTAAACTACATATGGGAACGCATTTTATAAGGAAATAATATTAGAAGGGGTACTTACTAACATATAAATAATATAGCTGAATATCAATAAACCAATTCATTCAAAGAATAACAGCTTCATTAAAGACCACTCAGGCTGAAAGTAGTAAGCAGTAATTTACTTAAAACCCTTCTATAATTTATCTTTATTACTGTTCTTTTCTATAACTAGTTCAGAGTATAATAAAGCACTATTAATATTCTAACACATGTGGTCACTGGACTTGCTTCCTGCCCTAAGTGTTTCTATGATCGTTTATATAATCGGAGTAGATTTCTGTCGGACCATAACCCCGGGACGTCTCTCACCTCGATGGCACTGGTGTACTGCTCCAGTCTGCTGTCGATCTTGGAGACGACCGCCGCTTGATGAGCTGATTTGACACCACTGTTCGATAAATAAACACACATACACACATCCATAAAAATATGAGAGAAAATCTTTCCATACATTTAAGGGCCAGTGATTCTCAAGTGAGTACTCAAACATACTTACCTTTTCTGCACAGATTTATTCAAAAATTCTGCTCGCTCTTCTATCTAAGAATGAACAAATAAAACAGTTAATATTTTCATCTCATAACCAGTGTTTCTCACCCCATACGTCTACTCCTCTGAACCTGGGGCAGAAAAGCACCAAGAGCGTCGAGGAGGATGAGGGTGTTGTGCGCAGCAGCTCTGCTGGAGGGAAAACTACGCGTATAAGGTCTTTGAGAACGAGGTTTGAGAGATGAAGGTAAGACTGGTAGAGGGTAGAGAAAGGGCAGCAGAGAAATAGGAAGTTCTGGAGGCAAATTAAAGACTAGACAGAAGCGGTATAAAAATGCCTTTGAAATAATTTACATCAATGGCAAAATAATTATATTTGAGGACCACGGGCAATAATATTTTTCTTGTTTGCCCTCTGGCATACTTTTAAAATTTGTCTACTTATTTCTTTATTGAGGTATAATTGATATATAACATTATGTTGGTTGCAGGTGTACAACATAACGATTCAATATTTGAATGTACTGCAAAATGGTCAACACAGTAAGTCTAGTTAATATTCATCACCTGATAAAATTTTTTCATTTTTGTGATGAGAACTTTTAAGATTTACTCTCCCAGCAACAATATTTTTCAAAAATACATGCCGTTACCCTTTGGGACATATTTGTATGAGCATGCATGCACCATGCTCTTTGATGAAGAAAACGTTCTACAATGTTTTGACTATGTATTTGGTATGTAATAAAGTTGAATAAGAAAGATAATCAGGAAGCGTGAACCGTTCACTCACGGCTTAGCTTGGTTTTCTAATTTGACAGCTGCCAAGCCTATTTGCCGAACTTAATTTGCCCGATCTTCTTAGAAGATGGGGTGGGGGTGGAGTGAGCCTGGGGCACAGCTGTCAGTGATGTTGAGGCCTCCCACGCAGCCCCTATCAGCCCAAGTGGGAAATAAGGAAATTAGCCCAGAGAAACTGCAACAGATATACACTAAACGGGCAGTTCATTAGTCTTCAATAAATTCTTTTTTTATTTTAAAGCTAGGAACTTCTTTTTGCTAAAACGAAAGCTACTAAATCAAACATTCTATTTTAATGAAGCTGCATCACTCAGATCCAGATGTTCTTTATGTGTCAGTAAATACTTGCTGACTCCTTATGACACTCAACTCCAGGCTGGAAGTCATCCCTGCCACGCGGCACCTACCAGTATTAGCAAGCAGTGAAACCCTTTTTTGCATATAAGCACACGTGCAAAGCACAGGTGCCAAGAAGGTCCACTTTCTGCCCTGTTCAGGGTAGCCAAGGAATCTACTAGATTACAGTTACCATAGGCTGGTGTGGTTGAGGGACCCCACGGTCTTCTGAGATGTTAGTAGACTGACCTGGGACTTGTGGATGATTAATAAATACCCTTAAGCTTTTTGTAAAACATGCTTCACTCCTAACACCAGTTGAGCAATACTTTCATAGATGTTAGTGGGTGCACTGCATCTTTTCCAATGATTTCTTACAAAGATGAAAACAAACTCATGAAAAATAAAACCTCATGCAAGAAAGTGGTATAGGTGTCCCGGAGATTATGGGACGTAAAAGGTCTTAAATCTTATGTTTCTGGTTTTAATATAAACCTAGAAATGCATTTTTGGAGAAAAAAGTTCTCAGTTGAATAAGGTGAAATACAATCGAAACCACACGATGCACTGGAACTTTTAATATCATCCATCCATCCATCCATCCATCCTACTTTTTTTTAACCTTGTCAGCCTGTCAGTCAACCAACCCAACCAATAAATTATGTTAAGTGCCTACTATATGAAGTGGAGCACCCAACAATGTATTAGAGTTTTTTAGAACACATTTGAGTAGGGGAGACTAGTAGAACTTAGAAATAAAATATTTAAATTTCAGGAAATAAGAAAATGCTGTGATTATGGGAGAAGCAACTAACTGGGGGAGTTGGAGAAGGTGCTTTGGACATTTTGATACCTGAGCTGAGATTTGTAGCCTATCATTTCCATAGTTTTATAAATGAGTTTATGAAGCGAGGGCAGGGATGAAAGGGCAGGGGACATTCCTAGCAGAGCAAACATCTGGGGAGCTAAGGGGCAATGCAGACTGGGACCTACGGATGAAGAAACGTTCAGCGTGAGGGGAGGACAGGGGCCCAGCGGAGGGTGGCGGCAGAGGTGACACTTGTTCTCTGTGGCACTTCCAGCACCGTTCTGAGTCAGAGATTGTCTCGTTAACCTTGGCCATCATCACATGCATCCAACTTATGCAGGCTCTCAGGTCCCAACTTCTCCTTTAATACAGTTTGAGTTCATGAGCACATTTTGTCAGGCCACGCCACCTACTTACAGGTGCACGTGTGTTGGGAAATTCCTGAGCTTAGCAACTCTATGTAATGGAACCATTTGTTTTACTAAATTTGTAAATTAAATGTTCTGTGTAAGTTTAAGGAGGAAAACTGGTTTCTCTGGAGACCAACAGGTGGCAGTGTTGTCTGGATAAAGTTTGGAGAGCCCTCCCTGGCTGGTGTGGCTCAGTGGTTGAGTGCCCGCCTGAGAACCAAAGGGTTGTGGGTTCAATCCCCAATCTGGAGCACAAGCTTGGGTTGCAGGCCAGATCCCAGTAGGGGGCGCATGAGAGGCAACGACACATTAATATTTCTCTCCATCTCTTCCTCTCTCCCTTCCCCTCTCTTAAAAGAATAAATAAAATCTTAAAAAAAAACTTGGAGAAAAAGCATATTATTAGCTTTAGTAAATGACACTTTCCTTACTCCAGACTTCTTCCACCACCCATATGTGAAAACAATAAAAATAAAAACAAAATTTTAAACTTAATTTACTTAAAATGTATTCTTTGCACGTATTATGTAAAAAAAAATCACTGCTAAAGTAACTGAACTATGAGCAACCAGGTGCAGGGATTCCCAGACGGGAACAGAAGTCACGAGAAATATCAAAATACACTAGTCGATAACACTTTGAGGTCATATAGGAAATGTTCTGCCTCCCACTGGCTTCTAGAACGTTAACTTGGGACCAGTAGTAGAAGTTGCAAGGCCAAGAGTTTCAGGAGTCGCAGGAATTCAATCATAAACTATAAAATCCAGTTCTCAGACCAGAGCCGCGGCAAGTTCTTCAAGGCACACACTATGGAGAAAGGCAATAGATTGTCTGTTCTGGAAAGCATGTTTCTGTTATATAGAAATTAAAAAAAAGTTAAATATATCTACTTTAATTGATTGCTCACACATGCCTCTCTGTACATGTATCAACCAGAGGAAGTAGGTAAATGGCTCCCTGGGGACCCAGGAGTCCAGCTGATGGAGAGACTAGCGAAGCTGAAACACTGGCAGAGAGGAGATATTTGGAAGAGGAAGATGGGTTGTAGTTTCTCCTCAATGAAAGGGTAGAAATTAGGGTGGAGGGATGGGGAGAAAATGCAGACAACTGTAATTGAATAACAATAAATTTTTTTTTTAAATGGGTAGAAATTAGAAGTCTAGCTCACTACCACTTTCTTCGTGCTGCCAAGACTGTCCGAGAAATGCTTAGTAGCTTTGGCGGGATTTGGAGGAAAGTAGAAAGAGAAAACGTGGTTTCCTTTGAATACTGATGAGCCAGGAACCCGAGGACCTGGACTGGGAACAGGACGGACTCCAGGGGTTGCCCGGAGGCAGCCTGAACCCAGCAGGTGTTTGACTCTCTGCTCTTTCTTCTACAGTAGCATCTTCTACAGTAGCGTCTGTAAATGACACGTATCTGCCCACAAGCCACATTAGCCCTCAAGCTAAGAATATTTGATATTGTTACATGGTTGGAAAAAAAATCAAAAGCAGAATATTTTATGACATAAGAAAGTTCTGTGAAATTCAAATTTTGGCCTCCATAACGGAAGCTCAGCTACTCCCCAGAGCTGCTTTCTCCTGCTCGCTGGGCTCGGAGATCTCACCTCTGGGGTAGCCTGCAGCTGGTTGCCTTCCTAATTCTTGGGTTCCCCTGAGTCAGTCACCTTTATTGGGGCAGCCAGCTTGCTTTGGGCTTGCCTCCCTCATAGTGCATAGCACACATTAGGTGCATTATAGAAGTCAAGTATCAAATAATAAACTCCCCCAGTGGCTTGGTTTGGATCCCCCCCTGAAGCAGACCTTGACTACAAGTAGTTTATTTGGGACTCATCAGAACTATGAGGGGACCCAGAAGATCATAAAGAGTAAGTGAAGTTACTTCGGGATAGAACATGCTGATTTGCATGTGAAATAGGTAATAACTATAAAGTGTAACTGGTTCTTGGTTATTTTCTTTTAGCCTCCCTGGAGGACATGCTTACTCATTTTTGAGAAAGGGAGAGAAACATTGATGTGAGAGAGAAATATCAACTGGTTGCCTCTCGCACACGTCCCCAGCAGGGGACTGAACTTGCAACCCAGGCATATGCCCTGACCAGGAATCGAACCGGTGACCTCTTGGTTTACAGGGACGCTGCTTCAACCAGCTGAGCCACACCTGTCAGAGCAAGGGTTTCTGGTCATTTTAGTGTGCCACATGAGACCTCACACGCATTTATAGATATACACACACACTGTAACCGCCTGGAGCCTGGCTGTGATTCTGTATTGGCTTTGCCCATGGTTGATGCTCTGTAACCAAGGTAGGCTGATGGAAAATGAAGGTGAAATAAAAATGTTAAAAGTTCCTATCTCTGAAGATTCATTCATTCATATATTCATTCAACAAATACTTATTGCGTACATTCACTGTGCCAGGGACCCAATACACCTTAACCTTCATGAGCAAAAAATGTGTTTGAAGAAAATGGCAGACTGAATTTAGATAACAGTACTTTTTTGAGTCTGCACTCCTTTCCCGGTCTCAGCCATTCCATCGTCCCCCTAAGTCAGTGTTTCCTGCTCGCTCTCGTCTGTCAGCACCTCTGTCTGATAGGAGCTATGCTCTGCGAAGGCAGAAGGAGCACCAAACTCATTCTGGCAAAGGACCTTTCCATGCTGCATTTCATCTCCTCTGCTACAACAGCTTTCAAATTTGAACTGTACCATTTCCAGCTGCCCTGCTTTTACTAATGACAAAGAAAAAAAAGTCATTAGCTAGCATGAAAAGTAGCATAACCTTTACATTTGCCCACTTTACCAATGCTTCCCTTTTCGATTGCTCAAAGCATTGAGGCAGCTGGAGAGCACGGGTCAGTGAGATCTGCAGACAATCACTGACTGTCTTTCTAATGTGTCCCAAAGCATCACGCTTTTCCCCACTTCCTCTGCTTTGCGTAAGTTGAAAACAAAGAAAAGCTGTGAAGTGGCTGAATGGAGGAGCAAAAAGATAAATGAAGCAAAGGCTTTTAATAACCAGTAACTAAGGGGCTGAAATCAAGCTTCTAAGATATTCTGGTAGAGACAGTATAAGAAGGATTTCTGGGGGGAAAAATACCTTGAGAGATGAACCCTTAGGCGTGAAACACTTGAACGGCTTCTTGTCATCTGATAGGCCGTCTTCCGGCATCTTTTGGCGTTTCTCCGCAGCTTCTGCCCTTCGTCTCTCAATCTCCTCCTTTAGCCTCCTCTTCTCTTCCTTAAGAGAGAAAGAGCAAGTGACAAGCACACCAATGTCAGGTCCAAGCCAAGGGGAAGGAGTGCTGTAGGGGAAAAGGCACAAATCCCAGAGGAAAAAGGCCCAGGTCCTGGCCTGGGTGCTTCAACACAGACCTCCCATTTCTGAGCATGTGAAGTAGGTATCACATTTTTGTAAATGTGTGTTATCTCTTCCCCCTGCTTTCTGGGGGAGTTGTGAAGACAAGGGAGGATGCATGTGCAAAGTACCATACATCTATGTACTGCATCTGCGGAGCTGCGCCAGAGACGATTTTGTGGCTGCCCCCACCTCGGGTGAGAAGATTATTTTAGATGGTCTGACAAACCCGTGCTGAGGTCGATACTGCACACACAGTGGTGAAACCACAGATTATTCACAATTTGTCTCCTTAACCCCTCTGGGCCTTCCTTCATCGCTGGCCTGAAATACTCCCCCGTTTCCTCTCTCAGGCAAAAACTCCAGAGCTCTGATTCAGTCGCACACCCTGCGTGATCGATTTCCTGAGGTTCATGTTGTCTTTTCTAATTGTCACATTGTGCGATCGTTATCATTGGATGTTCTCAAGCAGAGACTTTATGTCTGTCTGACGTCTGTCAGAGGACGTTGCAGAAGGATCTTGTGTATTGTAGACTAACTGTATCTCTCTGAAATTCATAGGTTGAAATCCTAACCTTCAGCAGGGTGATATAACAAGTGATGAGATCATGAGGGTGGAGCCCTCATGAGTGGGATTAGTGCCTTAGAGGAAAAGCCCCAGAGAGCCCCTCGCTCCTTCTACCATGTAAGGACACAGCGAGAAAACGGCCGTCTATGAACGGAGAAGCGTCCCCCTCCCCAGACACAGAGTCTGCAGGCCTTGATCTTGGGATTTCTCAGCCTCCAGAACTGCGAGAAATAATTTCTGTTGTATTTCAGCCACCCAGTCTATGTTATATTGGTAAGAGGTTAGAGCAAATAATCTCCAATTCGATCCAGTTCTAAGAATTCATTCTGCCTTCCTTGGTACTCTCCTCTTCTAAATAATGATAACAATGGTTATAACTACCACTCCCTGAGAGCCTGTTATATGCCAGGCACCGTTTAATCATCACAACAATTCTGGAAGCAGGTGTTCCACAGACAAGGGAAGGAAGTCTCAGAGTAGTCCAGTAACTTTCCCAAGGGCCCAGCTGGCAAGTGGTGTTAGGATGCAAGCCCCATTGATAGCTGGACTTGAAGAGATTTTGGAGTCGTTTTTCCAAATTTCCGCACCGTTTAGGGAATGTTAGTATCCAAGTCAGAAAGTCATCTGAGGTTTTTTTGCATCTTTTGAATGATAGGCGATGACAGTTCCCTAAGGTTGGCGGGAAAAGCGCCAGGCTGAGTCGGAGAAGCTGGGCCCCAGCTCTCATTCCACCACTTGTAAGTCCAGTGACTTCACACAAGGCCCTCAAACTATTGGATTCCCGTTTCTTTGCCCATAAAATGAGAATAAAAATGTACTAAGGATGAAAGAAAAGAATGCACCTTGTAAAAGGCAGCAGTATTAAGTTGTGGATGGTTAAGCACTTTTTTAGTTTTTAAAATTAGCCTTTTGGTAACTTTATTTGTTGTTTTTAGTTCCGTCCTAAAATACGGAACAAATTCATCTGCTCATAATTACTGGGTTCCTGCGACCTGCCGGCACCGGGTCTGTGTGCTGGGTATACAGGAATGAACAGAGCAGACACTGTCCCTGACTGCAAAAACCTAGACCCTTCCACTAAAAGAGCCCGAAACCTATTTTTTAAAATCTCTATAAGAACTCTTCAAACACCAAAACACAACCGTCATGCGACTCTTGGTTCTTGCAGATTTTTTCATTCTTCTCTGTTCTCTATATTCTTTACTGAGGGACAGTGTAGGGTAATAGATTAAGACAAGTGGGCCTTTGGGAAAATTATTTTTTTAAAAAACACCTCTCCATGCCTCGGTTTCCTCATTTGTAAAATGGGGATGCTGTAACAGTGGAAAATTGTAACAGAGGGGAATTGTAACCCACCCCACCCTTCTTTTGACATTGTTTCTGTAAGTGCTGACTAATATGTAGCTTATAGATGAACAGCATGTTTGTAAAAGAATGTTAGGAACTAACTTTGACAGATACAGACTCTGACCTTTAAGAGTCCTGTTTCGAGAGATTTGCTGACCTTCAGCTATGGGGCTAGGATGCTGTGAGGCCGGGATGACTCAGCCAGGATGAGGCATACCCGACCACCACCTGCCTTGTCGGAATGGACTGTGGTTGTCTGCACGTGGAGAACTTTGCAACCCCCTCCCCCGACCTCTTTGTTGTGCTTTCCCTCTCCCTCCTCATAAAAAACCTCTGCCTCCGTGGAGAGGTGGAGATGGGCTTTGAGACGTGAATCCCCCATCTTCCAGGAGATGGGCTTTGAGACTTGAGTCTCCTGTCTTCCAGATGGCGGGCACCTGAAAATAAGCCACTTTCCTTTACATCAGTACCTGCTCTCAAGTACGGGCTTTTGGGCGGCAGGCAGCTGGACCTGCTTTTGGTTGACTACCTATTCTTATTGGCTAAATTAATATGTATAAAGGTTTTGGAACCATGCTTAGCACATAGTAAGGTTATTATTGTTAAAATGTATTTGTAAGAGCCCACGCTCAAAAGAGCAGCAACGTTTCAGCAGGGAAGAAATGATCCCTGGGCTTCAAGGGTCCCCAGAGATAAGAATTCAGGGACTTGGGGAAGGTGGGGTGCCGACCCGCTGAGCGGGCTGCGCCCTGCTTACCTCCTCTCTGACTTTTCGCTCTGCTTCCTCCTGCTTCCTCCTCTGTTCTTCCTCCTCCAGGACTTTCCTTCGCTCCTCCCTCTTTTTCTTCAGCTCCTCCAGCTCCAGGGCTGCCTCCTGCTGCTTCTGTTTGAGCTTCTCGAACTCTTCGCTCTCCGTTTCCCCGCGGCGGCGGCGCAGCTCCTCCAGGCGTTTCCCAGCTTCCACTTGGGAAGCGCCTTCCGCCTCCTTGGCCTCGCTGGCCCTCCCTCCAGGTCGGCTGGTGGGGGGGGGGGGGGGGGGAGAGATGCAAGAGTTAGACACTTGGCTGCCTTGCAGCCTTCCCTCGAGGGAGGGGAGGTGGGCCTGCAGGCTTTGGGTACCACGCAGAAACTGTACTGCCCGTCCTTAGACACCAGGTTCTCACACCAGCCCAAGCTGCAGGCTGGGTCCACCTGGAGGCTCTAGCTCTGAACCTGAGCCCCTGCTCTGCTCCTTACCCTGGGTGTCCTCAGGAATACAACAGGGGGGGGGGCGAGTAAATAGATACTGGTGGTAGGATTGTAAAATGGTGCAGCCACTGTGAGAAGCAGTAGGGAGGTTCCTCCAAAAATTGAAAATAGAACTGCCACATGATGCAGCAATTCCACTTCTGGGCATTTATCTGAAGGAGAAAGGAAATGCTGACTCCAATGCAGCATTACTTACAACAGCCGAGACGGGGGAACGCCCTAAGCATCCATTGACGGATGAGTGGATAAAGAAAATGTGGTACATATTCACAGTGGAATATTATTTTGCCACAAAAAGAAGAAGCCTTATTTAAGTACTAATGAACAAGTAATGAGGGCTTTCTTAACTAGATCTGAACGTAGGTAGCCCATGTCTAACACTTTTTTCCAAGCAGCGGATGAATTACTGTCTAGCACCATTTACTCCATGTAGAGAACACCACAGGGTTTCTAGCTACGGAGCCAGAGGAAGAAGAGAACAGAAAATGAGTTCAAGACGATACAGTTACCCGTACTGATTGCATGTGTACAGCTCACGCTTTTTTAAAACATGGAGGTAGTTCTGAATATACTGCACCCTTCAGAACAATGCTTTTCAAGCTGCCGGTCAGAAAAATCAATTCAGTGAACTGTAATCAGTATTACAAAAAAAAAAAAAAGAAGAAGAAGAACTAGGAGACATCAGAGTGCATTGCACAGAGCAAGGGAAATGACCGCATGCTGACGTGCCAGTTTCCCTTATGTATGGAGACGTCACTGGGCCATGACGTAAAATCAATTTCTTGCCAAGAGCTGAGGTTTACAAGTTTAAAAATCTTATGCTAGGTTCTTGATGGTTAAAGAGGAACTAACTGTTTTATTGAAGGTTAAAGAAGAACTAACTGTTTTATTCTGAACTCAGGCAGGGTTTGATGGTCCCCTAACACTTGATGCTGCTTTTGCGGGGTCTTACAGGTTTCCAGACCTGTGCCCCCAGAGAGGAAATCTGCTCTCTCAGCTCATTTACGGTCTTTCCATCTTCAGAGACCTTCGTTCTGTCTGTGTTCATCGTGTCCCTGTGCAGTCGATGGGCAACACACACCTGCAGAAACGCCCCCAGATTCCACTAGATGTCGCTCTGTCTTCATTGTGGACATTCAAAAGGCCACCATTAGGGACTGGTTAACTGAATCACGATACTTCCATCCCGTGGGGCACTCTAACTTCGTGAATTGTGGGCTTCTATTCATTGGTATAGAAGGCTAGCTAAGGTACCCTGTTATGCATAATGCAAGAATCCATTTAAAATGTAGATTTATAATTATACTCACACATATACATGCTGTATGTATATATACATGTCTATTTTGAATGTAAATATCTGGGAAATATATAGGAAATATCTGGGAAAAATGTTACTAATGGTTATCTTTGGGTGGTGGGTACTTATTTTTGTATTTCGATTTTCTGAATGTTTTATAAGGAGTACAATTTTCCTATAACCAGAAAAAAAACCCGTAATTCCCACATACAAAAATAAACAGAAAGCAAAACAAATCCTTGTTTCGTACTTTCTACAAAATCCAATCCACCTGTATAAAATTGCTCCTTGAATTGATATTTTTAGATCATCTCGTAGAGAAAATGACCTAGTCACAAGAAAATAGAACTATTAAAGGGGGCAGTAATGAAATCAAACAAAAGGAATTATGCTCCAAACAGGGGCAAGCGTTTTGTCCACATCGCCCCTGCACAGATGCGCCGGCATGCCCTCAGCATCGGGGTGCCACTAACACTATGAACGTCTCTTCTAGAAGGCTCTCTCCGCTCCCCTTGGCTGCTTTAGGTGTGAAGGCAAGAGGAACATCAGACCTTTCACCAGGGAGAACACGGCTTGCTTTCAGTTAGGCCAGAAGGCACCAGGCTCATGTAAATACAGCCCCTTCCTCCCCAGCTCCTCGCTGTGTGGAGCAAAACCAGGCATCTCTGCCTCTGCCGTCATCACTTCTAACTGAAACTAAAACTAACATATGTTGGCAGCTGAACCAAAACTTTATGGCGACAGCTTGTTTCTGTCATTTTTTTTTCCTGCCTAAACATGGAAAAATTAAAGTGAGAGTCACATTTCAGGGTTCTCGCTGCTCAACCTGCTGGCATCTCTTCTGACTTTTCTCCTGGAATCACCCAGTTCTCTGGATTTCCACACAATGGACGTGTTGATTATTAATTTGAGCTTTGGCTGGAGCTGGTTGGTAAGTCTGCTAATTGTTAACCAAACTTTCTACCGACAGATTTTTTTCAAAGCATTATTTATTTCTCTTAACAAAAAGTGTATTCATACCCACAAAACATATTTTAAACCATCAAACAGCAACACACTAATACTGTTAGGTCATACACATTGAAGACTTTTCGTGAACTCCACATCGTTTTAGGGCCTTAAAACATGAACCTACAGACACCTCAGCAACCTCTGGGCTGAAACAACTTGCTTTCCAGAGTTGCTATGAATTCCTGATAAACTCATAATTTTTCACATCTGCTTTCTGCCAATTTAGGCTTTCCATGGGATACGTGTGACTACATTTCTGCTCAGGTTTTTGTTTAGAAAGACTGTTTGGGGCCCATTATGTTTACCCACTTTAGCCTCTTACACAAGGGGCTGGAAATGTCCACCCCTAGTGGCTCTGCTTGCTTCTGGGTGTCACAGAGGCTTTGTCGCGAGGACGGTGTCTGACTTCTACACAATTCCTGCTTGGGGACGTCCTTATTTCAAGTGTTCAGACACACAGGGCCTATAGGCCAGGGTGCGTGGAAATCCATGTTATAGGGACCCAGACTCTCTTCTGTAACGTCTGGCACGGTGACCAGGGACATGACAGAGGTTGACATTGGGCACCCGCGGCTGGAGGGAGTGCGTGAGTAGGAATGGGGCCCAGAGAATCTTAGAGTGTGGTGTCCATGGCAGGCACCTTCGACTTCTCTTACTGAATTGGTGGGGAGCTCAAAGTATTCAGTGGATCTGGAAGTGAGAAGTGACCTGCATATACTCGTCTGTCTGTCCTAAAATCAGTTGCCCAGATTTTCAACATAATGGGGTGAGGCGTGGGGGCGGGGGGAGCTGAAGCTATGCAAGAGGGTTTTCCAAAGGGCAATAAATGAAATATTTATCAGTTAGACGCCTTCTTCCTCCCTCTAGGACTCCCAATGCAAGTGAACTCCAGTGCTTTCAAAGTCCTGTGGCAGAGAGCTGATGAATTTAGTTTAATCTTACGTTTCCCAAGCATTTGGCCACAGACCAATCCTACTCTTACACAACATTTATTTATAACCTTTGGGAAATACATTCTTGAGCATGGTACTGAGAAGGGTCTCGTATGAAGCTGCCTAGCCCATATGGGGAGTGAATTAATGATATTAATCCCAGTAATGTTTTCTAATAAACTGATCATAACATGAGCATGTTAGGTCAGGGACAAAAACCTGGATACGCAGCATCACCTACCTTGCTGAATTATGGGAAAAGCAGGCTAAAGCTTTGTCTGAGCGATGACTGCCGGTCTTCTGGTAGTGACAGACAGACAGCCGAACCTGCTGACTCAGTGTCTCTAAGACGATGGTCTCACAGCAGAAGTATGTTGCCTGTTTAGCAGGTTTCTGTCTACAGGCACTGCATAGGCAGACTGATTTTTTTCCACGTGTGAACACAGCCACCGTTTGTCAATCAGCCATTACGTCTTACCTGAAAGTATTCTCGGTGTGTTTCAGTTTGTGGGTCGTGAATTCTCCATTCTGCGACTTCGCTTCTGTAAATCCCTTCTTTCCATCCAAGAAGCTCTTAATTTCTTCTCTGGGCTCTCTGTCCTTTTTAATCTTCTCATCTTTGATCTAACCAACAGTACACACCAGGAAGAAACATAACGATAAGGATCTTATTAGGCTTGGGTTGGTGTCAGCAAAGAAGACCCCAAATTGATAGGAAGCCAGGAGCCTCAGAAGTGAAACAAAGCACCATAGGACGACGTGGCAGAGATGGGGTCAGAGGAAACTCTTAGCGCATGAGCGATGGTTCTCCAGCCTCTGAGAGGAGACCTTGACCACACTTTTAGGAAGTCAAGATCATTCCTGATTTCACTGGGGGGGGGGGGGGGTATTTTCAAAGGCTTTGGTGGTATTACTATTGGAAACTATTATGTCCTGAGACTCTCACACGAGTGGCTGTTTGCAGGTCCCAGCGGGAAGAGCGATTATTACGGTGGCCTTGATGGGAAAGTGCCCAGGTTGCTCGGACAGGTCTCTTCTCGGACGAAAGACACTAATGTGTTGAGGAGGAAAGGAGAGCAAACCTATCAGATTAGCCGGATGTGCCAAGCTGGTTTTGACCGCTGTCAGAGGAGGATGACACCAGTATCTTAGTCAAGTAAGTAACTGGGGTCTCCAGAGCAGAAAACATGAGGACCCTGCCTTTAGGGGGATAACTCACAGCTGTGGGACCGTGTTTGTAAGTCATCTAAACCACAAAGTTGGAATGGAATAGGAAAAATTCTGGGGTTTGCCTCGACTCCCAGGGGGCATGTAACAATGTATCTCCAAGTGGTTTTGTGATTTTTTTGTGGGTGACAGAAGCAGCTCATACAGGAAGGGCAAGTATTGGCTTTAACATTTTGTGGGTTTCATGTTACAAGTTCCTCATGGTAAATGAGAGATTATTTCAAAGTAAACTGAATTTACATAGCTTTTTTTAGGGGTAAAGGTGTACAAATTACTTTACCTATATTGTCTCCCCCAATCTTAAAAGATGAGTGTAAAAACAGGAGCGGTTCATTCATTGCTCTCTTCAGGACAAAGGGAGAAAGCGTTAATGTTCTAAAGAAACCTACCGAGGAAGGGGGGTCAGGGCTTAGGGCTTTAAGGGGCACTGCCCAGATGGTCTCCCCTTCTCTGATCCCTCACCTTTCCAGCTGTCTCCAGATGCCCTCGGAACATTTACTATTCCAGTGCGTGTTTTACTAAGGCAAGTACACTTTTTTTGCTCTATTGATGAGCCTTCGATAGTCTTTTCCCTGATTGCCTTCTTTGGGAAGTATTTGATTAAGTTACTACAGATGGCCTATTCTGTAGGAATTTAACGGGCAACTATCGTGTGGCCCTAATTAGTTAAAACTTCATTTCTTTCAAAACTTCAATCTTTCTCCAAGGGAGCACACTTGGAGAAAGGAGATCCCTTGGATAGGCTGACGGAAGGAGCTATTGCTTTGCCGTTCTCTCTGAGAGCTTCAGCTGCAAGTCAGGAAACCCGAATTTTGGTGCCAGTGATGTTGACAAATTGACTGTTACTTTGATTAAGTCATGGGACTTCTCTGGGGTGTTGGCTCTGTGTACAGAAAACAAGGATGTCAGGCTATCAGGGTGTCCAACCTTTTGGCGTCTCTGGGCTACACTGGAAGAAGAGGTGTCTTGAGCCACACATTTAAAGGCATTGTGACACGTAGTCATAAAAAAATCTCATAATGTTTTAAGTAAATTTACGATATTCTGTTGGGCTGCATTCACAGCCATCCTGGGCTGCATGTGGCCTGCGGGCTGCAGGTTGGACACCCCTGGAGATGACCCTTTCCTAACCCTTCATCCTTTCCTTTCCCTCGCATCTTCTGATTTGTCATGAGGGGCTACAGAGGAGGAAGCTCCTGGCTTGTCCTACAACTTGATTGCAACTCCTTGGTGGCAGTCCTTGCCCAATCACAGATCAGTCTTCACTGGGCGGGCAGGGTCTGTTCTTGCCTTGGCCTGCCATTGTTGGATATGGCCCCAGAAGCCATGGACTGCATTCTATGTCTTGGTTAAGAAGTTTCTGGGGATACAAACTTGAGGGTAGGGGAGTCCCATTTCAGAAAACCCATGAAATGAATTCTGACCCCATTCTCAGGGTTTGTGGAATAGTGTGCAAACATGAAATACCTTTTACCTGATTTCTCCTGTTTTGGAGTCAGAGATATTTCCACTCTCCCCAAATGCATTATCTGATTTACTAACCAAAAATGTATGTAAAACAGATTTGTAAAACAATGCATATTTAACAGAAGAAAAAAAATCCTTTTCTTTAAGCTCTGCCTTTATTGGCAAAGGCTGTGGTCGATGGCATGCTTATATTCTCTTTGGAAGACTTCCTTAGAAAAACTCCCAGTGAAATCACGATAATTTGAGTTTGAAAATTATTTTATCTTTTTGGGGAATGAATAAAGTAATTCCATAACACCTTTACGTTTTATTTTAAGGAGCACAGTGGATTGGATTCTATAGAAGATTTAACCCGAGCTCATGGGATTCAGAGTCTCTTGGGAAAAGCATTAGATCTCTTAGATCGGAATGTGACCATAAGGAAAACCTGTGCTGATGGATTAATGGGTAGCCAAGTCTCCCGAAAGAATACGCAAGGCTCCGGCCAAATGTGATCATTTGGATAAAACTGGGCATTTGGGATATGCATTGGGATAACAAAGGTGTGTGCGGGGCAGTAATTCCAGCGACGTGACCCTGTGCCAGACAGGCATTCAGAAGGTCAAGTGAGCAGGCCATAAAGGACTGTGATGTCAGTCTTTGTAGTTTGTTTTGCATTATTTGATTCCAGAATAGTGACAAGAACTGGTGCAAGTTACCATTTTTAGACTCAGAAGCCTCAGTTCCTTCTCTGGGCTCGATATGTACCACGTGAATGTCCTTGCTACCGAAAGTTTGGTCTGGGGACAGCATGAACCTCACCAGAAAGCTCAGACTCCAGCCCAGAGCCACTGAGTCAGAGTCTGCGTTTCCCAAGATTCCCTGGTGATTCACACGCACAGCAATGCTGGGGAGATTTGGACTAGATGAAGGTCAATTTCAATAGTATATGAATGACTCCCCTGGAAGTTGTTTTTCTGTTAGAGGTGGGGGGAGGAGGGAGGAGCTCTAGGGGGAAGAACTAAAAAGAGGCATTTCATAGTTGGAGAGGGGGAAAAAAGAGCTACATTAAGTGTCAAGGTTGCTGATCATCTGCGATCCATTGCCTCCAAAGAGTTAAGCTGTAGCAGGGGGAGAAAGGAGGTGTTTTGTGAAGTGCTGGAGTGACTGCTGGAAATGTTTTCTCTAAGAAGGCTTACGTGAGGTTTGTGTTTACTTGTGCCTGGCTGATCGTGCGTTGATCCTCGAAAAGGCTTTTTCATTTTTTTTAACAGAAAGGAAATTAAAAAAGGAGGAGGGTGTTTAAAATGGCGACAACATGTAAAATATGGTTTAAAGTTGTCTGTATAAAGCAACCACACATCTAACTAGCTGGAGAAGGGACAATCTAGTCATTCAACTAGTAATTTATGTACACACTGTTAACACGGGAATGGCAGATTTTTTTTTTTTTTCAAGCCTGTGCAGAGGACTTAATCTGACCTTGTACAAAAAAGAGGCCACAAGTTTTGGGACATTGGAATGTGCTGTAGGGCAGACGGGGAAAGAGGCAGCTCTGAAATCATTGTACCAGGGACACTGCTGAACGGGGGCCTTATCTGAAAAGAGGCAAAGGGATGGTTTGGATGACTGCCGGCCAGCTCTTTCCAGCTCAGGGACATGGTGCATAGACACAGATGCTTGGGTCATTGAAAACCAATCATATCACGGGGAAGTGGATTCAAAGGATAGAATCCAAAAGGCACTTTTTCAGCTTCCCGGCCCCAACATGAACTTAATCACTGAGCTATGATTTCATGCCCTGTTCTCTCTGTAAGGATATTCACCACGCAACACTAGTTCTAGAGAAGAACCCACGTGGGACATTTCTGTTCGAGCTTAGTTCCGAGGGAACTTTCATTTTTTTGTGGATGAATCTGTAGTGTTCTTCTGTTACGAAATGAGAACAGTGTTTTCCCACATGTCCAACCATTTCCTTAGCTGCCTCATTTGAGCCAAATTCAGTTTTCCAATGATTAGCATTTATGCTTTCTCCTTCCTTTAAACGGGCAGAGCTCACATTCAGTTTCCACTCTCAAAGCACCACAAGTTCCATTAGAAACGAGGAGGAGCATATATGCAAAATGAAATAAGTACAACGTGAGCTAGGGGTTTTTACTTTTTACATGAATCTTATAATAATGCAAGAAAATAACCACCCCCTCTATTTAATCTGACTATCTATTTTCTAAGTATGGATTTTTTTCCTGTTTCTTAATATATGCCACACTGGGTAGAGAAATGTAGCAATAGCTCCAGGTCAGGCCATGGGCAAAGTAACCCAACTCCTTCCTTATGGATACTTTACTTTCCCCCCTGTTCCAGTACTGTGAATTTACTCGATATTGTCACAATTTTTAGGATTACTTGGGGCTCACATAAGCACAGTGACTGAAACACAGTCAAGCTTTCTGATGTGTCATTTCAGGGACATCAGGTGACGACATCCTGCCTGCAGCAGCCTCTGGTCCCCTTATCGGTCACTTACCTACAGTCACGCACTCTGGCACCGGCTCCTGTGTGTGCCTCAGAAATGCAATGCAAAACATGGGGCCAAAGTTTTCTTTTGAAAACCAAATCATCATCTTCCGTTCACCCAATTTTCTACTAGGATGTGTGGGGGTGTTTTCCCTCAGAGAAGTTAAATCATGAATCAAAGCCAGTTGGAAATGAAATGAAAGTAGAATGGCTCAAGGAAAAAAAAATAGCAGTTAAAAGAATAGAAAGTGGGGAAGATGGATCAGAGAAGTGTTTTTCAAGCTTCTGGACCACGACCGCAGTAAGGAAGACAATTTGTGTTACGGTGCAGTGCTTACGGCCTGCAACGTCCTCTGACATTTTCTATTCTATTGCACTTCTTAAAATGCCGATGGACACATTTAACTGCTTCTGACATGTCCTACGTTGATTTCACCATTCGATAAATCATGAGGCATGGCTTGAAAAACACTGGCTGAGAGGTTACAGTTGTAGGGGAACACAGCTCTCTGTTGCTTTATGATTAATTAGGTTATTTCCCAATAATATTTACCTCTTCCTTTTTGAATGTAGGCTTGTCTTCTTGGGACTTTTCTCTTTGGGGTTGCACTCTAGCCCCCTTTTCTTCTTCCTTTTTATGTTTAAGAATGGTCAGGTTGCTCTTTTAAAAGAACCCCTTTCTAGCTCTTACTAGCGTGAGAAGGTGCTCAGGTCACTGGGCGTGTGGCTCAGGCTGAGCTCTCTTTTGCTGTGTCATGCTCACCTCGGCCCCTGGGCCAGCGCTTGTAAACAGCAGCCTCAGGTACTTTCTTTCCACCCCAAATTTGCTCCCGTGTGCCTGCAGGTGTGCTCACGGATACCTACAATGACGTGCTCCTAGTGCGTGTTTACAAACCTCATGTGTGCTTTGGTGCATTTTGTCCCTGGTCGTCTCAATTGTAGCTGTGTTCACAAGCCCCTTATAGCGAGCAGGAGTGAGAGACAGCTTCAGTGCAGTGCAGACATAGTGACAGAGAGAGTTCTTTCTAGAAGGTGAACGTGCAAGCAGGTGGTGGTTAAGCACAGTGCTTCTAATGCAGCCTTGCAGACAGAAAAAAATCAGTGGTAGTTTACACCGCCCCCTTTCCACCCTTCCTCAGACTATGTCAATTTCTGACCTCAGATGGTAAAAGAAGCAAAATGTATGCTCTTAATTGCCAGTCAATTATAAGCCAACGTTGCCCCAGAGGACTGGCTTTCTGCAAGGTTACATTAAGCTCAGGTCTACATGGTGCCAATCATGGATTTGACATTTTTTTTAAGGCCCAAACTGGCTACTTTCCCTCCTTTGTTATCAGTGGAGTTCGAAGGTTTGATATTTGCCTTCTTATCATGCTATTTCTGACCACGATTCTTTTTTGTCAGTTTCCCACCCCCCATGTTTATGTATGTATTTTTAGTTAAATGCCAAACCCATGGAGAAGGGGAAGAGTTCAGATGCTCTTGCCTCATGTAGGCCTATGGATAGAGGTAAAGGTGTGAAAAGGAACCAGCGTAGATGCAGGTGCAGAATCACAGGTCAACACGGCACCACCACGAGTACCATCTTCACGTTCGAAACAAGCAAGCCCAGAGCAACACATTTCCTCTGCTTGTCTCAGTAAATTTGGTTGATTGACTATTTAGCCATCAATCGACTGCTTCATGCTCGCAGATTGCTATGGCCTTAAAAAAAAAAACGAACGGCTTGCCAAAGGATCAAGCGTGCGGGCTCAGGAACGTGGCCTCGGCCCCGAATTTGGTGTGCATTACATTTCTCATAAGTCACAGGCATCACACATTTGGTGCAAAGTGTTCACTGTACCTGTTTCTTTTGCACGGCTGTCTGGCGTTTATCTTCTTGTCCTTTCTTTTCCTGGACCCGTTTCCCTTCTATGGTCTCTTCTACCTTCTCCCCTCTCATCTTTTTCTCTGGCACTTCACTTTTTTTCTCTTCTAGCTGCTTTTTACGATTTTGCTCTTCTATCTGAGCCTTCTTTTCTTCCTCTGCCTTTGCCCTCTGCCTCTCCTCGGCTGCTCTTCGCTCCTCCTCCTTAACCCTTTCCCTCTCCTCCGCTTCCCTTCTTTCTCTCTCTAGGGCAGCTGCCTTTGCTTCGGCCTCAAGTCTTACTTTCTCCTCTGCTATCTTTTGGTCTTGCTCAGCTTTAATTCTTTCTCTTTCTTCTGCTTCCAACCTGAGCCTCTCTGCCTGGGCCCTTTCCCTCTCTTCCTCCTCCACCTTTTCATTATGGGAACTCTCATCTGAAGCTGGTTCCCTCTCATCCTCTACTTTAGGCTCATCTGCACTGATTTGCCCATTTTTCAAAGACATTCCCACTGTTTCTTCTTGGGTTTCTACTGTTTTCTCTTCCACCATCACCTCTACCTGATTTTCTTTGATGCTCCCCTGCTTTGGCTTCTCTTCCTCCTCTTCTCTGTCCTCTTTCTTCTTCTCTTCAGTATCCCGCCAGTCATTCTTCTGGTAGGACTTGGCGACTATTTCCGTTTCCTCTATCTCATATCTTTCTCGGCGACTTTCACTTTTTTCTTCCTTGTCTTCAGTTTCGTTTTCTGCTGTGTCGTTTCGCATTCTTCTGCTTGGTAGCGAGGGACTGCCGTCTGTTACTGTCGGGTCGAACTCCTTCTGCCGCTCCAGCGCCTCCTGCAGGCGTTTCTGGCGTCTCTCCTCCCGCCGAGCCAGGCGCTCCAGCAAGGCGGCCTCATCATCGCCCTCCACCTGCGTGTTGGCGGTGGTGGTCTTGACCTCCTCGTCGGGCACACTGTACAGAAGAAACCACAACAGGGGAGACAGCGTACTCCTGGTTAGTCAGTTGGTTGGATTCACGTGGCCCGACCCACCCTGGACGCACATCAGACTCTGGCAGTACCTGCGCGAATGAGTACCCCCTGTAGACATTCCCGCATTTGTATATGCCTGCCTGGCTCTCAGCTGACAGCATGGGCGAGTCTGTGCCCTTGGTCTTTCTCTGGCCACTGAAGTGTACCCTCCGTGCTAAAAGTGCTGTGAATATCAACCCCCTCTCTGAGCAGCCCTCAGATAAAAAATGATGCGCACTGGTGCATAAATACGTCCGCTCCCCGCACCTTCTGAGTTGGGTAACTCCAAGTGCTTGCGCCAGGCTGGATCTTAGCGTTCCCCAGGGAGTTAAGCTCCCGATCCCTGCAGTGGTCGCTTCCTTGGTAAGGAAACCTTTATTTGGTTGCCTTCCCTTCCCGGTCTCACTTCCCGAGACCACCAGTGTTTTCTGGGATCATTTTATAAACACACCACTTGTAGTCAAATCTTTGTTGCAGGGTCTGCGTCTTGGTGAACTCAAACTAAGAGAAGGACCAAACTGAAATAATAAGTGAATTCCCCTAGTACCATACAGTATCTCCACATGTCTCCAAGTCACCTAGATTTCGTGAACTGGATTTGCCTCACGGAGCTCTTTGAGAGGAAGAGAGTGTATGTTAGAGCGTGGAAATGCTATACTCACACGGATGACCCCCGTGGAAGAGACATGTAACTGTCCACCACAACCCATGCTCTTGCTTCCATAGTCACACGAAGTGACCTGACTGTCAGCCAAGGAGTATGTTTTCTACCCTCCCCTCTTCCTTGTACCTTGGTAGAGCATGTGACCAATAATTTCCAACTGAACGTGAGCAGAAGTGATGTGTCCAGACCAAGGCCAGTGGGAAGCAAAGGTGCAAGCTCTACCCTCGCTATCTCTATCTGCTGACTAGGTCAGAGGACTCCAAAGCCCTGGGAATCGATAAGAGTCACAAAAAGAAAGAAAGTAGGTGACCAGTTCTACCTCCTAGTCAGAAGTAACCACAATGGACTGGGAGGTTTTACTGAATTAAACTACTGAAATTGGGGGCTCATTGTTATAGCAGCTAACATTATCCTGACTAATATACACCATCCACATTCTTTGGTAAGAGTTCCATGAATAAAGGGTCTCTTGCCTTTCAACAGTAGACAAAGGGCAGTTAAATTTGCTGTGTATTTAAAATGAAAAGAAAATCTCTGGAAAGCACACTGTACCACAACCATCACATCACTCACTACTGCAGGATGCTGGACACGGCCTGAGCCAGGGCTGTTGGTCTCGGCCGGCAGAAAACAACCAGTCATGTGATGCCAGGAACTGTGGCCAGAGCTGGAAGGATATGCCTTGCAATGTTTAGAAACTCCATCAAATTTCATGGTTCATACTGAACTTGGCCCTTTTGAAGTTCAAGTTCGCTTAATTTTGGAAAAACACATTTCACATTTAACAACAAGAAATGGTAGAGTAAAGGCTAGATTTTAAACTTTCTTGGCCTTAGCTGTTGCTACAGGGCACAATCTCCATGAATTAGACAGATAAGGATTAAATTTCCCTGAAAATACAAAGAGTTTAGAATTTAAGGGGAAAAGTCTACATACATAAGCATTGGAACCCACTGAATTCAAGTAATTTTTAAAAGGTACCCCAAATTCTAAAGGGCTAGCCACATGAAAGTACTGTTGGGTTAAAAAACCAGTGGATGCTTCTGACCCTTTCTTTGCCTATTTTGAAATCCTGACTGTAATCGTCAGTAGAAGTACCAGCTAGGGTTGTTTGTATTTCAGAGGTGAGTCTTATGTTCTCAAATCTTAATATGCTTCACTGAAAAACAGAAAAAGAACTTTGTGTTCAATCAACAGCATAAAGTAACTATTATTTTAAAAATGGGAAAAATAAGAGAAACTCAAAGAGAAGCAAGACTTGAAAGGCAAGAAAAACTACAGATCAGGAGTAACTTTTGGGGCCACTGTTGACCATTTCCTAATAACCAGATTCAGGCAAGGCCTCAAATTGCTATTTTTAAGCTCTGTCCTCCACGCCCTGCCCTTCCTTAGCTCAAAAGTAGAGCAGGCAGAGAGTGACTACGCCGGCGTCCTCTGTAAGATGCTGATGCTATCTTCCCAATAGTAGCTAAAATTAGGTACTTACCACGGGCATGGCCATGTGCACTTTGCATGTTTTATTATCGCATTTAAACTTAACAATGTTCCTAAGAGGAAGGTATAATTTTCACTTCCATTTAACTGCAGAAATGCAGTTAATGAAAGGCCAAGTTCCGATTCAAAGCCAAGTAGTGAACCCCAGAGAATATAGCTACACCCCCTTAGTTATGTTGCTCCGTAATTAGGAGCTACTTACCAAGAGACAAGCTCTATTTCTCCACCTAACCAATAAGTTTCTTTATTGAATTCACCCTGCCTGCCAGCATTTTCAAGACTGCCTTCAGAACCCTTCTGTGTACCCACTCAAATTTGGGCTAAAGAGGCCAGAATTCTTTCCGTTCAGAGTTTTCTAGACAGATTGAATTAAAGAAACTATCAACAGCGCCCTTCTAATACACACAAAATAAAACAAACCAAATCCAAAACCACATACAAGATCTTATACGGTAGTTTCATTATATTTAATCAGTCCATAATCATATATTAATATTAACTTTTCCCCCACCAAATAGCCTCGTCTCTTCTACACTTCGGGGCATATAAAGGACATACACTAACCATTAGCATAATGGACTGTGTGAGCTTGTGTGTGTGAACTTGTAAAAGCCCTTTTTGAAGAAATTGAATCTCTTAAGTACTCTCGACTTTCCTGATTTCTACCGGGCAAGCATAGGAAAATTGTAAAAGTAAACTCACGAGCTTGTTTAAATAATCACATTCAAGTAAACAGGATTCTGCCCCTCGCTGAATATTGTAGTGATCACAGGATATTAATTCAGGTTGTATACCAGGAAAAGTCAGACATTGGCAACGCATGCCTACTTTTAAAATTGAAGTATTATCTGCTACTGGTAGGCACAGAGCACTATTGAATTAATAAATCTTCAGTTCAAAACAGATAGCAACAGACTAAAGAATGAATGTAAACAGTGCCCCTTATTTAAAGCTATAACCCACTACACTGAGTACAAGAAAAAATTACTAGATAATAAAATAAAATCATTCAATCGGGGTTCATTTGGGGCATGAGGTGGGGAAGGAGCAGTGGTGTTCTAGTGTCAAAATCAGTTGGACTGTTCGATCCGGGAAGTTGCTGAAACGGCCATGAAATAAACAAACTAGACGGACTGAAAAGAGTTGAGTTGGGCAGAGAAGGGAAGGCTTTGCCCACTGCATCCCATTCAAACAGACGGGCTGAGTGAGAAGCAACTTAGAAATTCTCCATCCCGAAGAGGACAGTACCTGTTCTGCGCGTTAACCTCCACCTGGTCGGTCACCTGCCCCAGTGATTCTTCCTCTTGCTTCTGCCGCAGCCTTTCCTGTCGGGCTCGCCGGCGCCGTTCCCGGGCGGCCTCTTCCTCATCATCGTCATTCCTCTGGTAGGCGATTCTGCAATATCACAAAAACGAACTCTTGAGTATGTCAGCTGCCAACCATGTTTACCAGCTTCTTGGCATGATCAGCCCTCAGTCCTTTCCTGAACTTGACTCTTTACTAAACCAGAGTTCTAAAAGGATGGCTCCTTTCTTCAAGTTTAGAGACCCAATTTGTCTAGTTTTTAAACTGTTATGTACCTGAAAAGCACTAATCCAGTATCTACAGAAGATAATTTGCAATCATCCTATAAACAGCTTAAATTTAAAAATGTATACAAAAGCAGTTTGCCTTCAGAGACTGTGTTGGCATAATCAGATTTCTTGACTAAGCTGATGACTAGCATATAAGGTTTAGAAGCAGAAATCCAGGCCCTGGCTGGTGTGGCACAGTGGATTGAGCATGAGTCTACGAACCAAAGGGATGCCAGTTCGATTCCCAGTCAGGGTACATGCCTGGGTTGCGGGTCAGGTCCCCAGTAGGGGGCAGTGCGAGAGGCAACCACACACTGATGTTTCTCTCCCTCTCTTTCTCCTTCCTTTCCTCTCTCTAAAAATAAATAAATAAAAGCTTTAAAACAAAAGGAGCAGAAATCCAAAGCACTAAATTAAAAATAATCAAAATAGTTATTTAAAAGATTCAGCACGTGTACTCATTATTTGTGTAGACAATGTCACAGGGTCAGAAAAGAATCAAGTTACCAAACCAGGACTTTGGCATTAAAAAGCCCAAACTGCTGATTAAAATTGAGAGCAGGGTATCCTCTGTGCTTGGATTTTATTTTTTCCTTTTAGTTTACTTTGACTGGAGAGAGAAGGCAGCAACTGATAGGAGGCTTCAAAGTCAGTACAGCTCCCTCTGAGACTCCTCTTGTTCTACAATATGCTTTAGTTCCTCACCCATCGGCCGGGCACACCACAATAGCCCCCACAGGTACGTTTAGGTGGACACTGAAGGGCTAGGGCAGGTAGAAGAGGCACAGAGGGCTTTGCATGCACTTTATTTAGCTTTCATCATGTCAGCTGAAGCAAATGTCTATTTAGGGAAATTACACAATCAATATCACCACATTAAATACGTTTCCCTTGGTACTTATTCTCCAATAAAGAACCAGAACCGGAACTCCAGATGCCCAGACTCAAGAGGAAGTGACCTGCATGGGTAACAGGGATACTCTGGCGTAACGTGCAAGCAGATACACAGTGCCGAGAAGGCACGGCCGTGCTGGCCCAGGGACAAGCTGCCCTGATGGGCCCACGGGCAGGGATGGAGCCGTGCTGCACAGGAGGCCACTTTTCATGTGAGACAGATGGAGTGCTTTCATTCCAGTATTACTTACATGACTCCAAGTGGACATCCAGATAAGGAAAGGTTTCACGCTTATAATTCTTATATAATGGCACAGCTAAAATAACTTGCAAATGAAAGAAAGCACAACTGTGGAACCGTTTCTACCGACAATACGAACCTAGTGTGACTGACAGCGGTCTTTACTTCAGCTGTGTCTCTCTTGTGACTTCCGTAACACATGTTATGAATTTCTTTCCCCTTGGTATCTCATTAAAAACAAGATGAACAATTTCCTAAGGTTGGCTGGTTCGTTTTTTGCTACTTCAGATACATATAACTTCATACTTACTGAAAACAATACTCAGATTCCAAAATAAATAAAATGTCACTGACGGGTTTATTGCCACAGATGTGGCGAGAAGGACCATGAGATACAGTTGAAAGATCACTAGGTTAGTGCTCAGAAAACCTGGTTTCTAGAGCTGGCCTCTTACTAGCTGGCAGCCCTTGATGAACCGGAGTTAAATGTCCTTGGTCTGTAAGTGTGTGACGGTCGAATGAAATCCCGGATGTCGCGGTAAAGCATTCTACCGTGTAAGCTTTTTTGGTTCTTAGGAAAGTGCAGTCGAGGAGCTGCTTTGTGAGGAAAGATGAGTTCAATTTTAGACTTGTTGAACTTGAGGTGACAGCATGACATGATGTGAATGTTCCCTTCTAATTTAATCATGTTGTAATTTGCAGTCAAAAGACCTTCCCAGTGGTTTGGCTTCAGTCTTCAGATTCTTGGCCTAATATTCCTTTGGCTTATTTCTCAGCAGACAGCTTTAACCACAGCAGGGTCCTTAATGACTGCTTCCCAAGCTAATCAAACACAAAGTCTTAATAAGTTCTTCTACATCTCTGGGTCAGCCACGAGGCCTTGGCTATGACTGGGGCTTTCTTTGTCCAAGACAAGCAAAAGACATTAAGGCTCATAGGGGACATCCTATGCTACAAACAGAACCGCACCCCCCCTTCCGAAATGGAGTTTCATGTTTAGCCCTTAATTTCCCACTGTGTTTGAACAGTTTGAGAGGTTACTGTCTTCCTCCCACCTACCAGTGTGCTCTGTGGCGGGATGTTGTCGGCTTTTGGCTCTGACACAAACTTGACTTGCCGTTGAGGCCAAGTCACACTCAGCCTTTCCTCACCTCACATTGCTTATTGGCGGGGTGGCCCAAACAACCAGGTCACCCCACCAGTCTCCTGGAACTCTTGTCACTTTGTAGAGCTTGGCATTCACAGTCGGCCCCTCTCCTTTGGTACACGGTTCCCAGAACTAGATGTTTAAGGATCTTTTATTACCACTAATGAACACACATATTCAAACTGTTTTCAAAGTTAAGAACAACAATAACAGCAACAAAAGAGCCAAAATGGCTTCATGGCATTTCGAATCATAATACGCCCAGTTGCTGGCTCAGTAACAGGTCAGTTGGCTTTGTAAGTGAAGCTGTGTCCCTACTAAAGGACCTGGTATGTGTGGAAATTCTTCAGATGCAAGACTCCCCACACTGGTCCTCGGCAGCAGAGCCAGGTGGCTTCTTGCTTTTAGGTCTGTCCCAGAGCAGCCTGCCCTTTGCATAACTATCTCAGGTTTATATACCTTTTTCAAAATTGAAAAAACTTAGTTGTTCATTCTTTTTCAGATTCTAAAAGTAACATACACTTATTTTCTCAAACCAGACAAGAAAATTGTTAAGAAGAGAAAGTAAAAACTAGCTTCCTAGTCACAGCACTCGTAGCTAGCATTTGATGCGTCCTACCAGGTATTTTCCTATGCATCATAGGCATTTCTATTTTTAACAAAGTGGGATTATGTTTTATATGTGTGTGTGTATATAACTTTAGAAACAGTTTTAAAAATTTACCTTGTTTATGACAATTTTAACATATTTGCACAATACAATTTTCATAGCAACACAGACTTCTATGTGTAGATGCAGAGTAATTATATGGATGCACTATGCTCTATTTAACCCGCTTCCTACTGATGGACAGTTAAGATTTTCGCAACTTCATGTTCTTATACACAATGCTGCAAAGGACATCACTGTAGCTATACTTTTACCACTTGCTCATTGCTTACCTAGGAAAAATTCTCAGACGTGGGAATGTCTGAGCTTAAGAGTACGCTCACTTTAAATAAAGGCTTTTTGATCCACATCCACAAACTGCCCTGCAGAAAGGTGTGCGACACCAGCAACGTACGCGAGTGCTAATTTCACCCCAGGCAGGTTTATGCAAAGACAGGCGAGCACAGAGTATCCTTAATGCACCCCAATACTGGCACAACAACCTCTGCTTTATGCTCCAATGAAAGACAGACAACATGTTAACATTGCTAACTTCCCACACACCAGATTAGAACATATTTGAAATGCTGCTGACTAGTAAAAAATCATACCTAACCGCCCACTGGATTGTGATAAAAGCCTAACAGGCCATTCGTGGCTTCTGAGAAGCTTCAGCAGCTGCGGCGTTAACCCGTCTGGCTGTGCTCTCCACTACAAAGACGATGATGTTCCCAGATGATTCAGAGGCTGTGTGGGACCTGAACTTCCTCTGAATCATCTGGGAAAGATTAAACCACATTTATTAGAGTTTTAATCAAATGCCTTTTATTTCATTAAAAAAAAAACAGGTGACCACAAATGCTATGTGAAGTACCAGAATCCGTGACTTTCCCACCCTGCTGGGTGTCAGCGAGTTCACTGTGGAGTATCAGGCTCCAGGTTTTGGTAGCCGCCTTTGCTTATCTTACAGCAGAGATGCTTGGAGAAAGGTACGGTGGACCACACAGCAGGGGCCAGTGCATCTTATAAACCACTGCATTTATATGTGTTTGCTCTTACTGCAGAGCAGACTGGTTCATCAAGTATTCGGGAGAAAGAAAGAGAAACGGTGTGTGTGTGTGTGGATGAGTAAGTGTTAAACAATCTCAAAAAAGCCCTTAAGCATCCCATGATGTTGTTAGACTGTGTCAGTGTGCGAACAGAGTAGAGAGAAACCTGGCCTTCCTTCCATTCCCAGAACCACAGCTAGAAGGCTCTGGTGTTAAACTGTAAGGAAAACCAGATCTGGGCAATGGGAAAACTCTCCCGGAATGCTGCGGCTATCACACCAACGACGTCTTCAGTCTCTCCCACCGGCGCACCACAGCCTCAGTACATTCAAGTCACAAGATAATCAGGTTATGCGCTCTGCCTTTTCGATAGAAAGTTCCACTAAAGAAGAGTGTTGCAGATACGGTGAATAAGGAAAGCACTGAGGAATCAGCGTCTTTGTGTCTCCATGGGCCAGGATGTAAATGAACACTAGACGAGAGAAGGAGAAGGAGGAAGTGACGGAAGCTTCCCCAGTAAGACATCGGAGCAGCGTGACTGGTCACCTTGCCTCCTGTCCTGCTCATCCCGTCCTAGAGATTTCTGAAGACCTGCGCAACACGGGCAAAATCTTTTACCCTTTCTTGCGCATGGTCTGAAGAACGTTGCTCATATTTCCTTTCATTTTGTCTTTTTTCCCATTCTGTTATTTTCTGTTTTGAGATGATAGTACACGATCCTTGACGTTTTCAAGTAAAAATGCTGGCACTAGTATTTTATTAACAAAACAAGATCTCTTATCAGGAAACTGCACTTAAAAAGAGAATAAGAAAAAGTAATAACCATTTTAATGAGGGGAACTGACTTTATTACATGTGTAAGAGCATTAACGACCCAGAGAAAATGAAAAAAAAAAAAACCATGGTTAAGTCTATGCTGTGTATAAATTTACTTATTTTATATTGGCAATCACCGTGTTATTCTGAGGAACGAACTGAATAACCAAGTAGTTAATCAAGTTTGGATTTACAGACTTGCGATTCTATTTTTTTATATACAAGGTATATATGATATAATTATATTACAATGAAAAAAATTCATAACATGTTCAATGGCTTTCCAAAATCAGTTCATGAAGGCATAACTCCTTTCCGTCATCCTCTGTGTAGGACGACCGCAGTCAACGTCACCACTGTCCCACCCATCGGCATTTGGGTTTCCCCAGCCTTTCCCTTGGCACACTGCTGTGACGCCTCCTTGCGTGCACGTGCGCTTCTCTAGGGCAGCGGCTGCGAAGCGGAACAGTCTGTGTTCATTTCAGGGTAAAGACTCTGCCAGGCTGCCCCCCACAATAGCTGTGTCCAGTTACACTCCCACGCTCTGTCACTTCGAATAACCAAGTCGCATCAACTACAGCAACACAGTCCTCTGCTAACTGGTAGTCAGAGAAAAAATTTAATCTTTTATACCTTATATAGCAGTGGTTTGTAACATTTTTAAAATGAGGATTGTTTTAACATATCAAGAAAAAATGAAGATATAACGACAATTGCTTATACTTTTGCTATTGATTAAGGAAATGTTTTATAAAGTGCCTATAAAAAGTGCATAAAAAGGAATCTTTTATATTTATAAGCAATGCATTTATATTTATACATATTTGAAGAACAGTCTCTCACACCGGAAATAGCTGTTTATCAGACTACAGGAAACACTTGGTGTGGATATGAATTTGGGAATCTCTTTCCATAACTTCACCACCAGAGACTCACTGGTGCTTAGAAAGACTTCCACAGCCACTGAACAGACTTGGAACTGGGACCTCCAGACCCGTTTGGGTTCTTTGACATTGCTCGTGCTTGGTGAGCGCACACACATGCACGGCCACACACGCAGACTCACAGGCTATGTGAGGAAAACCTCAGAGAAAAGAAAAGGCCCCAACCCCAAAATGAGGCCAGTCGGTGAAAGACTCACAGAGGTCCCATTCACATCAAAGTTTCCAAGTCTCTTGGTTTTCTTTCATTGTTTCTACCACATTCCTATATATTTAAAAGGACAACATTGTGTCTAAAATTCCAACATTGGGTATATGGTCAGCTGCACCCTAAGCTCAGCACTCATCTCTCTGCATCGCACTATACCTCTGCTTTCACGGAAGGAGTCATTTGCGAGAAAGCAGCATTTGTTGAAGAAGCGATTACGGGTTATCCGTGAGCCACTCAGTCTCACGCAGGATTCTGTCCCAGCTTTCTTCTGTGGTCCACTCCCCATGCGGGCCAGACCCAGGAGGAAGACAGCCTGGGCTTTACAGCCACTAAGGACAACCTCTTAGTCAATTACTTTTCTTCGATTTCCATCACTCTTGGTTCTGCTGGTATCTTCGTCCTAACCTGGGTCTTCTTCATATGGGATCCAACTTAAACAGTTAACACCTCATGTGGGTTGAAAATGTGCTCGCCAACTATTAGGAGGCCCAATGACTCATACATACTTTCATTATTCCTCTTCATGGACCCAGAACCCCCCGTGATGTGCTTTCCTAATATGAAATGCAAGCAGATTCCCCCACATGATCCAATAAGTTCTAGGAATTGCTCGCATGCTCTTAGCAAAATCTCAGGCCACGCTGTGATCAGGAGGGAAAATCCTGAGCTACTGAACTGAGTCATATTCGCCCCGCAGATTCACTGTATGTTTGAAAGTTAAAAGAGCTTTACAGAAACATTCCAGGCTCATAAATATGATTTTGTTTATATGTGGCATCTGCGAAATGCGGTGTTTTCATTTAATATACATAAGGCCCAATTCTGAATGTTTTCCCCTTGGATTCCTTCCAAGAAAGGCATTAAAAATTATAGTAGAGAAAAAACTCCAGAAAACAAAAATATTTTTCATGTCAGAATATGTTTAGATATGGGTTAGAAGCCAATCATCAATTGGTCTGTTCATAATTAATATAAAATAGAATAGAGAGCCCCTTTGCAATCCAAAAGAACCTATGCACCCCAATGTTCATAGCAGCACAATTTACAATAGCCAAGTGCTGGAAGCAACCTAAGTGCCCATCAGCAAATGAGTGGATCACAAAACTATGGTACATTTATACAATGGAATTCTATGCAGCAGAGAGAAAGAAGGAGCTTATACCCTTTGCAACAGCATGGGTGGAACTGGAGAGCATTATGCTAAGTGAAATAAGCCAGGCGGTGAGGGACAAATACCACATGATCTCCCCTTTAACTGGAACCTAATCAACAAAAGAAAAAAGCAAACAAAATATAACCAGAGACGTTGAAGTTAACAGCAGTCTAACAATAACCAGAGGGGAGTGGGAGGGGACAGTGAAGAGAGGGGTTTACAGGAACTACTATAAAGGACACATGGACAAAACCAAGGGGGAAGGTGGAGGCGGGGAAGGGAGGTGGGTTTTTCTGGGGTGGGGTGGAGGGGTGGGGAGAAAATGCAGACAACTGCAATTGAACAGCAATAAAAAATGTTTAATAAAAATAATTAAATTTAAAAAAAAAGAAAGTCCCTTTGATGTTAGATATAGTTAATGGGGGAAGAAAGGTGAAAACACGCTGAATTTCATTGCAGGATTCATTGCTCTACCAGCCGTGTGCCTTTTACCAGGTGAAGGCGTGTGAGGTGATACATTCCTCTGAAGAAATTTACCTGGGAAGAGAGGTGCACTTCACGTCATCCATTTCCCCCCTCCCACCCCACCTCCCCGTACACACACACCCCTGAGAATTACTAAAGTTGCACACCAACCACAAGTTTGGGTTCTCAATAGTAAGAGCTTGTGCGCTTGCACACGTTGGTGTTCTTTTCTATGTTGTCATCACTAAAGATGGCCACCAGCCTACCATATGCTTCATATAACGGTGTCACCCTGTCATCACATGCGTTTCTATAACCACAGACCACGGTGGGTAAACGTGCGGCAGAGCGGAGCAGAAAGAACTGTCAGCCAGTGGAAGAAAACCCTCCCCCTGCCTCGGTGCGCTATGGTGGCGGGCTGGTTCTAAATGTCTTTACAGCCGCAGCGTCCAGTGAGAGGAGACCTGGGAGTTCTGGGGGCTCAGATTCTGACTCGGGCTTGTGCCACTAACTAAGGTTTGCTGCAACGTGGCTCTCAGAATAGCCCTCCTCTAGGGCGGGCAGACCCTAAACTCAGTGACTCATTTCTAAATCCACGTAGGTAGTCACAGGAAACTTTTACAAGATGGGTTCTAATTGGTTGGGGTCAGTATTTTAA
The DNA here is from genome assembly GCF_022682495.2 of Desmodus rotundus. Lineage (NCBI taxonomy): Eukaryota > Metazoa > Chordata > Mammalia > Chiroptera > Phyllostomidae > Desmodus > Desmodus rotundus. The sequence goes on along the minus strand of NC_071392.1, from coordinate 80,037,038 downwards.
ATTACAGAGATGTTTAGCATGAATCATATTGTACCCAGAAATGAGTGTACAATATATATGACCACTTTAAAGAATAAAAATGGAACAAACACCTATAGAATACCCACTACCCAGCTTAAATAGCATCAGCTCCTTGAAGACCCACCTGTGCCCCTTTTCAATCCCACCCCTACTTCTTCCTAAGTGCCTCTAAATAACCTCCAGCTGGGGTTTGGGGTTATTTTAGAGATTCTCTTGATTTTCTTTGTAGTTTTTACCCTCAAGGTATGCATCCCCAAATGATTCAACTTTTACATTTGCCTTCTTAGAAATCTACATAATCGTATTACATGCCGTCTGTTGCCAAGATGCCCCATGTTTATATGGGTAGCTGTAGTTTATAATCATAGATGAGGCACAGCATTTCCAAACCTTTTGTGATATCCTAGTTTGGATCAGATGAATGTCTAACCTTTTATTCAACTGGTCCCATTTTCTTTTTAAAAGCCCCTACATGGTTTGCGATATTCAGAAATGAATAGAAGCTGGGTTTATTGTCTTACCGGATTGCTACATTTCTCCCATTAATTTTAAAAAGAACAATGCACCTGTCAATCCTATTTGGAGGGATAATTCCATGACAGTTTCCCGAGATAAACGGAAATCTATTTATTCTGTCACAAACGGGACTGAATTTGTATCGCTTCTGCTACCCCACCCTATTGAAGCAATAAAGGTTGTCAGATATAAACAGTTCACTTTTTAATGTGTAAATTTAGAAAGAGGAGTTATGGAAAGAGAAGGTGGATGTTGGAGAAGACATATTTTTCCCTTCACTTGGTTACTCAAGTTAAACTTTAGTTGCAATGAATAAAAACAAGTATGAGAAATGTTTCAGTGGTCAGTAAGATGATTAAAACAATCAAACTTTCTTTTCTTTCTACCTTATGTAAGATTCAACCAGTAAAAAAAAAACCCCTCAACTATTACCCACGTTTTCATAAATATTACCCTTTCTTCATCTCCAACCTAGGATCTTTTTTAGTCTAATAAGAATCTTAAATAGCCCTGGCTGGTGTAGCTCAGTGGATTGAGCGCCAGCCTGCAAACCAAAGGGTCACGGAGTCAATTCCCAGTCAGGGCACATGCCTGGGTTGTGGGCCAGGTCCCCAGTAGGGGGCATGAGAGGGGCAACCACGCATTGATGTTTCTCTCCCTCTCTTTCTCCCTCCATTCCCCTCTCTCTAAAATAAATAAATAAAATCTTTAAAAAAAAGAATCTTAAATAAATGTTATCATTAATGGACTTAGACTTTTTAAAATGCTGTGGATCAAAAGTAAAATCTGAATTGGGGCCATTTTCTGACTTCTATCTATTAAAGGACAAGCTTGCTTTAATGGGTGTTGTAGATGTGGACGATAAACCTTGGGCTTAGTTATTTTCTTTTTAAGTAAAAAATAATAAAACACTTTAATCCAGGTGTCAATAGCTTGGCAAAACTGTGATTGCCATCTCTGTCTGTCTCTCTGTGTCTTTCTTTCAGCTCTTTCTCTTGCATATAGGTCTCTGGGGCTGGATGTACAACCAGCTTAGCAACAGTTCCAGTCCTTAGGGTGCAGGAAACCCCCACCTTCCCACTGGCCCATTTGGATGCCTCTGACCACAGCTAAATAAGTAGATTCTTGCCATAGCCCAGGACTGAGTCTCCTAGAAACAGAAATTCCCATTCCTCTCTTCAAAAGTAGAAGCATGAGCTCGTTTCAGATGAGCCTTATACTTAGTGTGATCTACAAATTCAAGTCTTACCCCCAAATTGGACGTACTTGTGTGATACAGTACAAAGGTCCATAATTTCATGTGGTGGAGCTTCAAACTGTGGTCCTGCTATCGCATTGGTCCGCATTTAGCAAAAGAAATAAAGTGATTGGAAAAATGCAAACGAGATGCCCCTAAGTGGAGATTACGAACCTGTGACTAATGAACCTGTGACTGATTAAAGGGAACCCCTGTGAAGGGAAAGTGGCATTGCCGACAAGCCGATGGAAATGCACACGGCATGTGGATGCCGCTAACTAAAGTCGCATGTCTGTCAGCCTGAGGATTCTCCGCAGCCTCTGCAAGGAAATTTATGTGTAATGGATTTTCACAACAGCCCTTTTATGATCCTTCCCTCCCCTCAAAGTGCCCTCTGGAGCTTTCCTGCTTCCACTCTCCTTTCGCTTAATTGGAAAAAGATTTACTACTCACTTCTTCTTGCCTAGTACTCTCTCTCGGCTCCATTGTTTTCTATTCCGGTGGCGCAGCCTCCCATACCCCTCTCACTCTTCTCTGCTTTTCTTCTCTTCTTTAGAACCAGAAAGCTCAGATATACTGACAGGTCTGACATGGGAGCTTTGTTTCCAGCACCTCTGGTAAAAGAAGTGACTATTTCTAAAAGAGAACACATTTTGGGGTGGTTACTACCTCCCCAACCCGGGAGGTATTGCAAACTTCCCTAACATCCTGCATAGCTCCCCTCCTCCTGCTGGAAGTACAGGCTTTTGTTTACAGGAGGAAGCAAATAGAAAGACAAACCATGAGCGGAGACAGGAAATGCAAAATGAAGGGCCCTATACTGGACGTTCGGCTCTTTGGAAACAACACTGACTTTTGCAGGGGACCTGGGAGCCAACCACTGTGAGTGGGTCCGACCTCCCTACGGTTGGGAAAGGAGGTCAAGGAGTCTGCTTTGCACTTGGCAGATCATCTTCCTCAGTCAACGGAAACCTTACCTGAGCGGGGCCTGCTCTGTGGGAGGGGGAAAAGCAGACACCCACTTGCGGTGACTTGGTCAAAAGCCTGTCTAACCAAACCAAACCAAACCAAACCAAACCAAACCAAACCAAACCAAATAAAAACCTTCCACGCTCAAGACTCCCTTTGTTAATAGAAGACCCCCATAAAAAATGAGAATATTTTAGCAGATAGAGTCATATGAAGTAACGGAACACTTACATTTGTGTGTGTTAATGGAATTGGAATTATCAACGGCTTAAGAATCAGCCAGCCATTGTCGGACAGCACTTAAAGTCCTGAGGGTACCTGTCTACACCAGCAGATTGCTCTCCCAACAGTAGATCATTAACCAACAAGGCTTGTGCCAGCTTCTGACCAGATAATATCAGGGCGATCACTAGTTCCTTAAAATTGTTACCTAGGACAGGAGGCACTGTTTCAGGAGGGGAGCTAACCCACTTTATGCAGCAAGTGTCATACCTTCTAATTACAAATCACAAAGTCACAGCACCGGCACTGGCTCAAGGATTTCTAATCTTGTGCACCTTCCTCGCCCCAACAAAACCACTAATGCATGTGGAACCTGGACTTGGAGGGGAGGACAGTTAAATTCAGGTGGGACATCAGAGCGGTGAGCTCTGGGCAGCAAAGGGGGGCCGCAGGAGGGGCTGAGATCCTGAGGGTGAGGTGGTGGGCGATGAAGGTGGAGTCTTAACTTGTGACAGTGGGTTGCTGGTTGGTAACGCTGCTCCACCACCCAAGTGACACCCAAGTGGCCAGAATTAGCACATCCATTCAACAGTTGTTTATTGAGCATTTCCTCTATTTGAGCCACTGGGGGTGAACACCAAGGTGAACGAAACTCCTGCAAGGCATTTGTAATCCAGTAGGGAAGTTGAGATATGTGGTAAATACCATAGGAGACTTATTGATAAAGTGATTGAAAGTTTAGAGGAGGCCCTGGCTGGTGTGGCTCAGTGGATTGAGTGTCAGCCTGCAAACCAAAGGGTCACGGGTTTGATTCCCAGTCAGGGCACATGCCCGGGTTGTGGGCCAGGTCCCCAGTAGGGGTAATGCGAGAGGCAACCACACATTGATGTTTTTTTCCCTTTCTTTCTCCTTCCCTTCTCTTCTCTCTAAAAATAAATAAAATCCTTTAAAAAATAAATAAAGTTTAGAGGAGGAAGAACACGATTCCAGCTAAAGGACCAGAGAAGGTTTCATGGAGAAAGTCCTATTTGAGTTGGATCTTTTAGGATTGGAGGCTAGGAGTGGGGGCAGCGGGGACACAGGAGGACCTTTCCACATACAGAGAGCTCAAACAGCAAGGCTGCGGAGCCAGGAAATAGGGCCACGGAAAAGCAAACAGTTCAGTCTGGCCGGGGCCTGGAGGGCATGAAGGGCATTAGTAAGGCTCCAGTTGTGCTTGGCACGTACAGACGGCAGCTTCTAATAAATGGGAGAGTAAACCAACCATTTCACACAGCTCCAGGAGAGAGGCTCCTTCCGCAGCAGTGGCCCAAGGAAGCACACAGGGAGGATTTTCTAGTTTCTGTCTACTCCAGGTGTTTCGCTTCACTCTGCAGCTTTCCCCATGAAGTAATGGGCCAGCTAGCCCGTATCCAGGGCTCCATAAATCTTGGCTGCAAGGGGAGACTTCGGTTGAGCAAAGCCTACAATCATTTAGAACAGAAGCACCCTGGGGGATCCTTCAAGAGCAGTAAGCCACGACTTCCCGTTTTTTCTCCGAATGGCATGCATATCCTTTCCTAGTCTTGCCATCTTCTCCACTTTCTTGTACTCACTGTGCCCGCAAAGAATTAAGTCAGACTTTCACTTTTTCTGCCTGTAAATCAGACCCCGGGTGAAATCTAACACAGTGGTGCTATTAGGACTTTAGAGAAATTAAACTGGAAGGAATTTTCAAGGTTATTTTCAATCCAAGCACCACATGTCATACATGGTAACCCGGAGTCTAAGAGGTGAAGTGACACACACGGTGAGGACTAGACCAGGCCATACCTGTTTGCTTTCTAACCTGTGACACTGTATGTGCTTTCTCTGGGTGCTGTGCAGATTAACAAAGAGCTTCACTCATCGATGCCGGGGATATGGCCCAAGGGCCAAATCCAGCCCACATCCTGTTTTTGTCAATAAAGTTTTATTGGAACACGGCCATGCCCAGGTCCTCTATGGCTGCTTTCACACTTCAGTGCCAGGCTCCAGTAGGTATGACAGCAGGTGTATTTCCCACAAATTAAAAAATATATACATGTAGCCCTTTGCAAAAAGAGTTTGCTGATCCCTAATCCATGCCAATGGGCTCAATTTTTTTTTAAAGTGTACTGCTATCAGTTGAAAAAATTAAGCGTGTTCTTTTCTCCTCTCCATTTTTACCTAGAGTGATCTTCTGTAGCCACCAGGCCAGCTCAAATGCCACACTGTTCTGTGATGTTTAATCAGACGGAGAGGAACGCTGTCCCTATGGGAAATCTGCTGTGCTTCCAGATATCTGGCATATATTGCTGTAACATTGTTATTTGTGTATCATCTTGTTTCCCATGTTATGTCACGTTTGTTGAAAGCAAGATGCTTTATACATTTTTTAGCTCTCCTTCCCAATGTGCCTTGCATAAAGTAGTTATTTAATAAGTATTTTGAGTCATCGAATTCAAGAAAGGCATGTGGCACAAGACACTGAGCAACGGCAAGTAGGGAGATGAATTAACAACAGAGAAGGCTAATTCTGTTCCGTGGATATGGGGTGAACTGCCCAAGTTCGTAGGGATTCATCTGGATCAGACATGGAAAGGACAAATTGACCAACACAATCCCACTGAAAAGTTCTAGTGTCAAATACAGGGCAGCAATGCTTTCCAAAAGGGCAGATCAGTGAAATGTGGCTCAGTTTCATGAATACGGAAAAGCCACCGATTTCATCCTGGGCTCCTGAGTATTTACTGAAAGGACAATGACCAAAGTTATTAGAGCTTTATCAGTGGGAGAAGGCCACTCCCAGAGCATGTCTCAAACCTGTGGGGGGGGGGACACACCCATCCCTACGCACCTTCAGAAGCTGTGTGCGCTGTCAGGAAGGCAGACACTCTACACTGGCTTGTGGATATGCACCAGGAAGGCCTGGCCCTGCCTGCTGCCAGGTCGCACGGGCCACTGCGCTTGCTCCCTGATTGTGAGTTTCAGAAGCCGAAGCCAGCTCATTCACCAAGGGAAGATGTGCTCTCTCAGGTTTAAACCTCAGCCCTATGATGGGATGGACAAGAGCCATATTAAACCTTTCTAAGAGTGACGGTGGCAGCTTCAAGGCTAGACTTGAAGATAGAAGAGTGTTAGCAAAAAAAAAAATGTAGGAGGTGGATCCTAGCACTTCACATTTCTCCTGATTCCTTCCCGCCAGAAGTTGCAAGCAGCTCTCAATCAAAGCCTTCTTGCCAGCGTCTACCTGTGTAGGTACTTGGAGCATTGTCCTCATTGGTCCAAAATGCATTTATTGTACATTTTTTCTCATTCTTATGCTACTTTGTCTGTAGATGGCATTATGTTGCAACTGCGTACAGAAAGTTCCGTTGAGTTCAGAGCTGGAAAAAATGTTTTCCTTATTAGAAAGAACTAAATGGTTATAGACAGGAAAGATATCTGACTTTTGACACTAGTCAGTAAAGTGGGGGCTAACATCAAACGGAGTCAACTAGTATGTTGCAGTCTGACTGTGGACTCTCACCTGCTTCAAAGCTAGTTTGTGCGGGCGTGTGCATGCGTACACCCGCTGTCCTCCTGTCTCTGCCACTGTCACGCGGCTGGCCTTGGCTGGCCCAGAGCAGAAGCTCACTATTTTCCTGTTACTCTAGTACATGCCTTTTTCCCCTCCGTAACTCCTCCTGCATACCTTCCCTTGCAAATTTCTTATATCCGTCTTTATTCACTCTCTTCTGACAACTAAGTCCTGTTGGTTTTAGCCTTTTGCAATGACTGTGGAAAGCAAAAATAATTCAGAACAAGTAGGTGAACTAAGCAAGTTTGACTCAGCCAGTCTTTTAGAAATATTTTCATGTATGCTAGTCAAAATGGATTCTGTAATTCATTGACTAAATCATTAACAGAGCCCAAAGTAGCTAATTCTGTGGTATCACAGTCTATCTTATCATTTTTACATTTAATTTCAGAGTTGGGGTTACAAATTAGTTTAATTTACTTAGTACTTAACCTCAATACACCTCAGGATGTATGTACAGTGAAGTGATTTTATTTTACATCCAGATATCTTAACCATTTGCTCAGTTGATCAAAATACCCAAAAGGACAGTTGGATTTGCTTATGAAATGTCTCAGAAAGCTGCGTCGATGACTTTTGACTCAGACATTGGTACGCATTACCTCCAGATGACAGTGTGTCATGGGGTCCGCTCTCTAGAACTATGCTTTGAAATGACGTGTCCGCCATTCTCTGCCCGCCGTTTACTTTGTAGTTTCCTCTGTGTTTTCTTCCTCCGCTCTCTTCTTTTCTAACGCAACATGCTTGCTCTGGGTAATCCCATCTATGCTTACACCTGGCTAGTCAGTTTCAAGGCGCTGATTTTCTCATTTATATTCCTAGCGAAGCCTGCTCTCTTGAATTTCTGAATGGCCTTTCTTCCTTGGTAATGAAATTTCCAGTGAGGAAGTTGAGAGTAATGACTTACTCTGGACATCTAATTAGTCCGTGACTTATCCAAAAATTTAAAAATTGTCCATGTGCTGGTTCTGCACTCTCAAATCCTTGTATTTTTCCAAATAGATGGTTTAAAAAATTTTTCGTTTAACTCCTCAGCCATGAGGTTTCCATTCAAGATGGCGGAATAAGAGCACAGTGCACTCACTTCCGCCCATTTCTTGTGACCACAAGAAAATCACAACTAAATTATAGAAGACTCAACCTGAAGAACCATCTGAGAACCAGCTGAACAGAAGCCCTAGAACTAAGGACGAACAGAAGAAGCCACGTCGAGACACAAAACAGGCCGGCCCCACCCACGCGTGACGACTGAGAGTCCTGAGGGATATCTCAGCTGCAGCGGTCTCCCCACCGAGTGAGGAGCTTCTGCTCCATGCTGGGCTCCCCACCCTGGATCACCAAAGCTGGAAAGAGGAGCCGCATGACATCTGGCTGTGAAAATCAGCAGAGATTTTGTCTGTCTTCATGAGACAAAAGGCTGCTAGAAACACAGGCATCCTCTTTATTTTTTTGAAAGGTTTTATGTATTTATTTTTAGAGAGAGGAGAAAAGAGGGAGAAAGAAAGGGAGAGAAACATCAGTCGGCTGCTTCTTTTATGTGTCCCTTCCAGGGACTGAACCTGCAACCCAGGCATTTGCCCTTCTTGCTGGAAATTGAATCTGTGACCTTTCATGTGGTGGGACAGCACCCAACCAACTGAGCCACAGCAGTCAGGGCAACACAGGCATCCTCTTAAAACAGTGATTTTCAACCTTTTCCATCTCATGGCACACATAAACTAATTACTAAAATTCCACAGCACACCAAAAAATATATATTTTTTGCCAATCTGACAAAAACTAATTTTGATTCATTCACACTGGATGGCTATTGTTGTGTTAGCTGTTGTTACTTTTTAAATTTGACAATCTAAGGGAAAAAAAGTCAAAGCCCCTGACTAAATTGTCAGGTATTGCATGTTTTAAAAATTCTTGCAGCACACAAGAATTTTCTTAAAATCATTTTTTTAGACAGTCAGCACACAAACTCTTGCTCACAGGCACTCACTTGGCCTCGTGTCAAGGGACAGAGGCTTGAGGGGTGCCAGAGACATACAGGGAGAAACTGAGTTTTGTGGCTTCAAGGTGAGAGCTGGAGGGACCGCTGCCAGTGTCCCTGTGTTGAGACTACCTCCCATGCTGCTGACTGATGCCAGCTTTCCAGAGTTGAGCCCTCCCTCCACACAGCAAAACTGAATCTGCATTAACCTGGTGAACTTCATTAGCTCCACCTTGATGACTACCTGAGACCCTGCCCCAAGCAACTCACACATGGCCTAAGGCTCTTTTGGGAGCAACCAGGCTGGGCCCACATTGCAATTTTTCTTAAAAACTCTCAAGGAATTTTGTCAAGCTCAGGGGGTCACAGAGACATACAGGGAGAAACTAAGTTGTGTGGCTTCAAGGAAGGGCTGGAGGGGCACCCACCAGGGTCCTTATATTGAACCTTCCACCCACATGACCAAATCTGAATCTGCATTAACCTGGTGAATTCCACTAGCTTTACTCTGACCATCTCTGAGACCCAACTGCATAAGCCTGCAGGCCCCAAGTGGGTGGCAGCTGGCTTTGATGTATCCTGAGATTTTTGGTGAGTGGCTTCTGCTCACACTGGCACTAAATCTGAATTTGTACTAACCTGGTGAATACTACTAGCCCCACCCTGGTGACTCTCTGAGACGTTGCCTCACTCAACTCACATATCATCTCAGGCTCTTCCAGTGGCTGAAACTTTTACACAACTGACAGGGATGAGCAGGTCTTGTGGTGCCTTGGACCTTTTGCTGACCTGTCCCAGGCCCATACTGTTGGCAACCGGCCTTGTTCACAGCGTGGCCCTTCCCACATGCATCCAGGTCCTGCACGGGCAGCTACCAACAACAGATCACACTGTAGCTCTTAACAGCTAGCCAAGTGCGGGTCACAGGCAGTGTCTGACATTGATCTGCATGGGAGTCCCTCTCAAGAGGCACCAGAACCCATCCACTTGCTGGCAGGCTTCAGACCACAATGGTGTACCACCTGATTAGTTCCATAAGTGGCACTCCCAAAGGGAGGTCTTGGCAAACACCAGAACCTAACGAGACAAATCCCGCTGCATGGGGGTCAGGCCCCAGAGCATATTGTATGCTGTTGTGGCTAATCCTCACAGCCAGCCAGCCTGAGGGTCAATCCCATCCACTGACATATCGACAGCAATTAAGGCTCAACTACAACAGGAGCATACACACAACTCACCTTTGGACCACCTGACTAAGGTGATCAGGGAGACTGTGCCACTGGGTCCCATAGGACACCTATTATACATGAAGTTACACTGCCAAGATTGGGAAACATAGCAGATCCGCATCTAGTTTGTTTCCCATACATAGAAACAGGCACAGAGAAGCAACCAAAATGAGGAGACAAAAAAACATGCCCAAAATGAAAGAACAGGACAATTTCCAGAAGAGAAACTAAATGAAATGGAGGCAAGAAATCTACCAGAAACTGAGTTAAAAATCACAGGTTATAAGGATGCTCTGGGAAGTCTAGGGGAAGAGTAGAGGAACATACTGAGAACTTCAACAAAGAGATAGTAAGCACAAAAAAGGACAGAGAAGCCATAAAAAAGAACCAGTCAGAAATGAATAATACAATAACAAAATGGAGAATACTCTAGAAGAAATCAACAGCAGATTAAATGAAGCAGAGGACTGAATCAGCAATTTGGAAGACAAGGTATCAGAAAACACCCAATCAGAACAGAAAAAAGAATTTAAAAAAGAGGATAGTTTAAGGGACCTCTGGAACAACATCAAGCATAACAACATTTGCATCATACAGGTGCCAGAAGGAGAAGAGAGAGCAAGGAACTTAGAACCTATGTGAAGAAATAATGACTGAAAACTTCCCTAACCTGGTGAAGAAAAAAGGCAACCATGTTCAGGTAGCACAGAGAGTCCCAAACAAGATGAACCCAAAGTATCCCACACCAAGATACATCGTAACTGAAATGGCAAAATTAAAAGACAGAAAGAGAATCTTAAAAGCAGCAAGAGAAAGTTAGTTATCTACAAGGGAGCTCCCATAAGACTGTGAGCTGATTTTTAAACAGAAACGTGCCAGGCCAGAAGGGAGTGAACAAAATATTCAAAATGATGAAAATCAAGGACCTACAATCAGGATTACTCCGAAAGCTATCATTTAGAATTAAAGGACAGGTAAAGACCCTCCCAGACAAGATAAAGCTAAAGGATTTCATCACTACCAAACCAGGATTACAAGAAATGTTAAAGAGTCTTCTTGAAGAAGAAGAATATCATCAAATATATAATAAAGTGGCAATAAATACATATTTATCAACAATTACTTTTTTTATTTTGAGAGCATGTTTATTAAAGTTGGGGACAGTGAAACAAGGAAGGGCTTAGGATAGAAGAGGCAACAGGAGAGAGCCTAGGCGGGGCTACTTTGGCTTTCTAGAAATGTTATAGGAAAAAAATGAGCTAAGGTGAGGCTCTTATTGGCTCATTGAAAATTCAGAGAAAAAAGGGGGCATGCCCACTGCTCCCCTGGTTGCAAGTACTATAAGGGCCCACAGAGTTTTTTTAAAAAGTACATGACCAAGAGAAGGGCATGAGCATGGCCCGAAGAGGATGACCACAATTACTTTAAATGCAAATGGATTAAATGCTCCAATCAAAAGACAAAGGGTGGCTGAATGGATAAGAAAACATGACCCATACATGTGTGTGTACAAGAGACCCACTTCAAATCTAATGGGTGGGAAATTATATTTCATACAAATGGGAATGAAAAGTTACAGCTGGGGGAGCAATACTTTTATCAGACAAAGAAGGACATTACATAATGATAAAGGGATCAACCCAATAAGAGGATGTAACCCTTGTAAACATTTATGCATCCAACACAGGAATATCTAAATATATAAAGCAAATACAGATGTACATAGAGGGAGAGAGCAACAGTAACACAGTCATAGTAGGGGACTTCAATACCCCATTGACATCCACGGGTAGATCTTCCAGACAGAAAATCAAGAAGGAAACAGCAGCCTTAAATAACACATTAGACCCGATGGATTTAATTGGTATTTTTAGATAATTTTACCCTAGCAAAAATATGAAAAACACAGAAACATATAGAGGCTAAATAACATGCTATTAAACAATGAATGGGTTAACAATGAGATCGAGTAGAAATCAAAAGATACCTTGAGACAAAGGAGAAAGAAAGTACAATGACCCCAAATCTATGGAGCACAGTGAAAGCAGTTTTAAGAGGAAAATTCATAGCAATATAGGCCTACCTCAAAAAAAGAAAAATCTCAAAAAAGCAATCTAAACTAACACCAAAAAAAAAAAAAAAAAACCTTAAAAAAGATGAACTGACAAAGCCAAAAGTGAGTAAAGGAAATAATAAAGATCAGAGCAGAAATAAACAAAATTGAGTCAAAAAAATGCAAAAGATCAATGAAACCAAAAGCTAGTTCTTTGAAAAGATAAACAAGATTGATAAATATTTAACCAGCCTCATCCAGAACAAAAGAGGGTCCAAATAGATAAAATTAGAGTGAAAGAGGAGAAGTGACAATTGACACCACAAATATTCAAAGGATGATAAGAAAATACTATCAACAATTACATGCCAACAAACTGGGCAATGTAGAAAAAATGGATAAACTCCTAGAAACATACACCTTTCAAGACTGAATCAAGAAGAAACAGAAAATCTGAACAGACCAATTACTAGCAGTGAAATTGAATCAGTAATCAAAGAATATTCCACAAACAAAAGTCTTGGGACAGATGGTTTCACAGGTGAATTTTAGCAAACATTCGAAGAAGAGTTAACACCTATCCTTCTCAAACTATTCCAAAATTTCAAGAGGAAGACACTCCCCCAAGCTCCTTACCAGTTTAGCCTTACCTTGATTCCAAAATCAGGGATAGACTACATATATGCCAATGTACAAGGTCTGTCTAGAAGGTATCCAGCCATGTTACACAAAAAACAGAGAAATTTACTGAAGAAGATACAAGATACAAGAAACATTGTACATAGGAAAATGACATGCCTCAGTCTCCTTCAAAGTAGGCACCTTGGGACCTCACACAGTTCTCCCAATCATCATCAGTTGCCCTGTTGTATTTGCCTGAATCTCATTGACAGTCTGAAATCTCTTCCATCTCAAAGGTGATTTTAGTGATGGGAAAAGCCAGAAGTTGCAGGGTGCCAAATCTGGGCTGTAGGGGGGGCTGAGTCACCTGGGTGATACGATATTTCACCAAAAAACTCCGAAAGAGACATGATGCATGAGCAGTTGCATTGTCATAATGAAGCTGCCAATCACCAGTTGCCCACAGCTGCGGCCTTCTGAACCATCCAAATAGTTTCCACAGAGGAATGTTCAAGCTTAATGCAAAATTTGATGCAGATTCATTGCTCCACTTGCTCAGTCACTTTGAATGTGACAGCCACACAGTACACATGCTCACTCAACAGCATCTACCACCCCCATTGACTAGTACAGTGAAGTCATCATTGTTCATAGATGCGCATTCCAGTCCACTCTGCTTGGCTGCCAGGTTATATGGATGTCATGCAAACCATTCTTGTTATATTAATAATGGCTGGACTTCTTTCTGGACAGACCTCGTATATAAAAATTCTCAACAAAATATTACTGAAGTGAATTCAGTAACACATTTTGAAAGACCATACACCATTATCAAGTGGAATTTGTTCCTAGTATGTAGGTTTGGGTCAATGTCTGTAGGTCAGTTAGCATGATACACCACATAAACAATATGAGGGATAAAAGAAATCACACGATTATATCACTAGATGCCAAAAAAGCATCAGACAAGAAAAAAATAAAAGGCATACAAATAAAACTTTCATTATTTGCTGAGGCCATGATACCATGGAGAGAGAACCCTAAAGAGTCCACCAGAAAACTCTTAGAACTGATAGGTAATCTTAGTAAAGTAAAGTAGCGGGATACAAAATTAATATTCAGGAATTGGTTGCATTTTATATACCAATAATGAACTATTAAAAAAAGAAATTAAAAAACAATCCCATTTATAATTGCATCAAAAATACCTAGTAATAAATTTAGCCAAGGAGGTAAAAGACCTATACTCAGAAAATTATAAGACACTGAAGAAAGAAACAGAAGAACATACACATAAATGGAAGCATGTAACATGTTCATGTATAGGAAGATTAACATCATTAAAATTTCCATACCACAGAAAGCAATCTACAGTTTCAATGCAATTCTTATCAAGATACCAGTGGCATTTTTCACAGAACTAGAACAAATAATCCCAAAATTTATATGGAACCACAAAAGACCTAAAATAGCCACAGCAATCTTGAGAAAGAAGAACAAGGTGGAGGTGCCATGCTATTTGATATATGACAAAGCTCTAGTAATTAAAAAGCATCAGCCTGGCATAAAAACAGTTTCATATAGATCAATGGAACAGAATAGAGAGCTTGGAAATAAACCCATACCGATACGGTCAATTAATATATGAAAAAGGAGGAAGAACATACAATAGGGTAAAGACAGGCTGTTCAATAAATGCTGTTGAGAAAATTGGACAGATACATGCAAAAAAGTGAAACCAGACCACCTCAAACTATATACCAGAATTAAATCAAAATAGGTTAAAAACTTAAATGTAAAACCCAAAACCATAAAACTCCTAGAAGAAAACATAGGCAGTAAACTCTCGGACATTTTTCTTAGTAATATGTTTTCTGGTAAGCTTTGCACAGCAAAGGGAAAGACAACCCACTGAATGGGAGAACATATTTACCAGAGCTGCATCTGATAAGAGGTTAATACCCAAAATTTATAGAGAACTCATACAACTCAACACACTCCCCAAAACAAACAATCCAATTAAAAAATGGGCCAAGGACCTGAATAGACATTATTCCAAAGAGAACATCTGGGTGGCCGATAGAAATGCGAAAAGATGTGAACCTCACTAATCATCAGAGACGTGCAAATTAAAACCACAATGAGATGTCACCTCACACTTATCAGAATGGCCACCATCAGTAAATCAACAAACAACGAGTGTTGGTGAGGATGTGGAGAAAAGGGAACTCTAAGTGCACTGTTGGTGGGATTGAAAATTGCTGCAGCCACTGTGGAAAACAGTATGAAGTTTACTCAAACAATTAAAATGGAACTGCCTATGACCCAGAGATTCCACTTCTGGGTATGTATCTGAAAAAATCTAAAATACTAATTCGAAAGGATACATACATTCCTATTTTCATTGAAGCATCATTTACAATAGCTGTCATATGGAAGCAACCCAAGTGCCCATCAGTAGGTGAGTGGATAAAGAAGTGGTACCTAAATACATTAGAATATCAATTGGCTGTTAAAAAGAATGAAATCTGATAGCTTGTGACTACATAGGCAGACCTAGGGGATATTATACTAAATGAAATAAGTCAGACAAAGACAAATATGATATGATTTCACTTATATGTGGAATCTAAAGAATAAAATAAACAACCAAAACAGACTCATAGATACAGAGAACAAACTGAGAGCTGCCGGATGGGAGGCAGTTGGGGGTGCTGGGTGAAAAAGGTGAAGGAATTAAGAAGTACAAATTGGTAGTTACCAAATCATCACAGGGATGCAGAGTACGGCATAGGAATATAGTCAAATAATACAGTAATAAGAACGTATGATGCCAGGTGGGTACTAGAATTATTGGGGCGATCACTTCAGTAAATTACATAATTGTCTAAACACTATGCTGTACACCTGAAACTAATATAAAATAACATTGAATGTTAACTGTAATTTAAAAATAAAATTAAATAAAAGACGGAACAGCACAAAATAAATCAGCTGGCCACAGAAGTGACCACCCTTGAGATGATATGTAAATGTTTCACCTATTGAACAACATCTGATTAAGAAGACTACAACACACCCTGGCTGGTGTGGCTCAGTGGATTGAGCACCAGCCTGTGAACCAAAGGGTCACCGGTTGGATTCCCAGTCAGGGCACATGCCTGGGTTATGGGCCAGGTCCCTGGTGGGGGGCATGCAAGAGTCAACCACACATTGATGTTTCTCTCCCTCTCTTTCTCCCTCTCTTCTCCTCTCTCTAAAATAAGTAAATAAATAAAATCTTTTTTTTAAGAAGACTACAATGTAACAGAGGTAACCCATCCATTAAAAACTTGTTCGAGGTAACGAGGTTTCTTTCTTATTCTACATACATTCCAGACGAAGAAGAATACAAAAAGCGAGGATCTGTGACTAGGCCTTTCCCATAGCGTGGTTCTCCTGCCCTGAGTCTCACGACCAGTACTGGTTAGCTAGGCGTGACGAGACACCCGTGCTGAAGCCCAGAACGCCACCATGGCGTTCTCAAAGAAACACCTTTCAAGAACATCCCGACTCCATTCATTCCATTTCTGTGTTCATCAAAGATTAATGATAACCTGTGATTTGGCACGTGTCTCCCTCTCCCCACTCCCTCAAAAGGGAGGACCCTATATAACTGGTGAAGACTGGCAATTTTGCCAGTTATATTTACTGCTCACTAATAAGTTAGCGTTAGCATTGTAGTTTGAAAGAAATTTCTCAGTCATACCATCCTATTGTTGCTACAGATAGCAATTTCACCTTTTAGGATGTGAACTTGGCTTAACATTAAAAGAAAAGCCAAAACATCGAGGGGAACACTTTGTAAAGTATATGCTTGCCCAACCACTATTCTGTACAGCTGAAACCGACACAAAGTAATATCAAAAGTAAGCTGCAATTAAAAACTAAAAATAAAAAATGCAAAGAAAAAGCCAAACAAAGAAGCATGTATTAACTAAATTTAATTACTGAGGGATGAATAACTTGCATAAACACAGAGAAAACATTAAAAATATATCTTCACTATTTATGACTTTGAAATGGTTGACATACGTGGTTTTTCAATTACTTGGCCGAGAACTTCACCCCTCACATGCATGGGAAATAAAGTTTGAACAATACCCATGTGTCTAGAAGTTGATGTTGGGGGAAAGCACAATTCCCTACTGTTCCGGTAAAAACAAATGAGTTGAACCTACAAACCTGAGGAGGAACCTGTCTGACTCGTTTCATACATATAGTATGTTCTTTAAAGCTTTCAAAATATCAGAAAGAAATGGAGCCTGGCTCTGCCGTCTGGACGCTGGAAGATATAATAGAAGATGCATTTAGAGCAGCGGCTTCTCAACCTTCACGGTAGAGAACTGCACGTTAGAATCGCCTGGGGGAGCTTTCAAACCCCACCCCTGCCCAGGCCTGGCGTCACGGGCCAATCAGATCAGATCTAGGTATTAAGGCTCCCCGAGTGATTCCAGTCTTCAGCCAGGTTGAACAACACTGATTCATGGTGAAGGAACAGTCCCAGCCAGAGGCAATTATGTCAAAGGCGCTGAGAGTCATTCAGAGCAGAGTGCAGAGAGCAGTCATAGGCAAGTAGTTAAGAGATCAGAGCGGAAATAAAAGAAGCCACTCATGTTTAGGACCCTAATGCCAGCCTCTTTTTGCTTTTTTAATTTTCTGTAACTGGGCTATATTAATATTCACAAGCGGAAAGTAGCTGTTACTCAATATTGTTGTGCGGATAATATTTCTGAACTTATTAAACATCAGTTAAATACACTGTGTGGTACAGCTCTTGATCTCTCCACGTCCCAATCTGACCGTGTCTGACACCACCTTCCTCTGCTGGTGGCAGCCCCTTGGAGTTGTAGAGGATTTAACCTATAACCCCAACCTCCTTGTGTGATGAAAACATAACCCCCCAATTTCCATCGTTTCCCCATCATGGATGACGTCTGTCAGGATGCTACTCTCAAAGCTCAGCTGTGGATCCATGAGAAAACCATTCTCAAAGTCTGTTTCATGGAATTTGAAGCGGAGAAAGAGAGAAAAAAAAAAAAGGAGGGCAGGAGCCAGCCAAACCAACAAGGTACCTGCCAAACCACACCTTATCCTTCTCAATCAGCAAAAATATCGTCCACCGCTGGACTCCTCTGACCTCACCCACGGGAGCTTGTTCATTCCCTTATTAGGGCACTGGCAGTGGCGAGAGAGGCTGCTCGTGTCGAAGGCCCAGGAGTGGCTTCCACAACATGTGCAGCTCATCAAAAACGAGAAGAGGGTAACGGCCACTGAGGGAGGAGACTGGAAAAATTCAATCCTCTCTGGATGGAGGACGATCTGTCTTGGTAGGCCACAATTATGGTTTTGGATTAAAAAAGACATTTTTTTTAAAGGCCAAACCCCCCAAAACCTAATTTTTTTTAAGTGCATTTTTTGGGGAAGGGTGTTTTTGCCTTAGAAACGCAGTCAAGGAATTTCAAGTTGAATGTTCTGGGGAGTTGAATACATGGCCAATGAGTACCTGGTCTTGCCCTTTAAGGAGGGCGGGGCTTGGGTAGTCTCTCCCACTTCTACAGCAAATGCCTGAACCTCGAGATGTCCTTTTCTTTTCTTTTTTCCTTTTTTAACCTGGAACAAAATAAAGCCCTGTCCCCTTTCTGTGTTTCTGCTTCTTATCTGTTTCCAGGGGTCCTCTCTCCCGGCTCTATTCCCCATACAAGCTTACCGCCTCTCTCTTTTCTCACAGGGCAGCACCACCCATTCACTCCAGGCTTTTTTCTATGATGTTGGAGTAGCTGCCACATCGAAATGAGAGCTGCCCTGTTATGACCCGTGTCGGCAGGGCAGTCCTGTTCATCCCATCCTGTTTGGTGCCTCAGCTCTTCTCAGAGCCAACTCAGGAACTCACATCCATTCTAGCAATAACGGATGGCAATTCTAACTTTCTAGAATTTTCAAAACACTACCATCATGGACATGCTCTGATTTCACTGCTAGAAAACCAGGGAGACAGACGCTGTTATCATTCCCACTTCACAAATGAAGGAATTCCCCTGGTTTCTCTACACGAGCGAGGGGTGTCTGGGCCCCAGGAGACTGTAGGGGGCCCCAGGATTCACATTATTCCTCTGGGCTTGGGCTGCTGCTAACAACTAACCCTGCTGAAGCTGACTCCTTGCTCAAGTGTAGGTAACATTTCTAAAGCTGAAAAAATAAAACACAACAGCCACTGTCTATTTATAAATAAACAGAACACTGGTAATTTTAAAAAAAAACTGAAGAGGAATGTATTAGACCAGCCAACCTTGACGTTGAATGAGTGAAGCAAACAAATAAAGTGTTTAAACGGGTGAGGATGCTTATTTAGTGGTGGTAACTCCCACCGGGACAGGGCTTCTCAGGTGCCAGGCAATCCACAGTATGTATCTCCTGTAGTCCTTACAATAGCAGCGAATAGATAGGATGATTCTGTTTTGTTTTCCTTCCAGAAATAGGATTCTTTTTTAATTCGTCGCCATTAGAAGTCTGCATTTTAAACACATTCTTAGTCTGGGGGCTCATCTCCATCAGCTCGTTCAACTTCAGCACCTGTCTCATCCGGTAGCTTTTCCAGAACTGCTGCCTTCACTACAAAGCTCGTGAGTTTTCCCAATTCCAACTTGGGCTTCTTCAGCATTTTGACTTTTCTAACAAAGACCTCATGGGGCAGATACATAGATTGGCAAGTCTTTTCTGTGCCTTTTCCAATGCGATCTGGAATCAGTTTATTAATCACTTCTTTCAAGTCATGTGTCGGCACCTCTCGGGTCACGAGTTCCATCATCTCCTTCTGGATTTGGCGGACCGGCTGATGCTGCGCATAAAAGGTCTTTTGGATCTGATAGCTGGCAGTAAAACCAACACAGACCAGACGAAGTAAACACCCGTAGGTAGCCCTGACATCAGCATGAGCGTCAGTCGTGGTCTGCTATTTTTCGACCATGGAGCACATTTTGTCATGAGTAAGATCCATGCCATGGAAATGAGTCAGGCAGTGTTTGCCCTGAACATCCTCAGTAAGTAACTCGAATTTTCTAAAATGCAACTTCATCATTCTGCGGATCGGCTAAGCTCTCTTCAAACACACGACCCTGGAGACCGACCATCAGATGCAGTTTGGGTTCCCTGCATTCTTGTGACTAGTGTGCTTCCAATATTCCTTATTGCGAACATCGCTGGTGCTCTCACATCACACCACACCACACCAATCTTTCTTAGAAAACGGATCGAGCACCTTCTCCCTGGCTCCCTTTTGAGACGCGATTATTCTTATTTTAAGTCTGGATGAGCAAACCCGGCACAGATCACTTGCCCAGGGTTACTCACGTAGTATTTTAGCGACCTTGTGGCTGGCCCCAAAGTCAAGGCCGTCTGCTTCGCTACAGCATAGCATTCCTACTTCTTCGCAGGTCTCAGTTCTTCCACTTTGACAGGACAAGGTTTAGAAGTTAAGATATGGAGACGTTCAACATTACTTAAAGGATTTATTTTCTTTTAGTTGACAAAAGAAAAGTCATGTGGTATTATTAACAATGAGATGAGAGGAGTTGCTACTTGTATGGAAGTCCGGGTCCCCCACTGGGGGAAGAGGCGCACTCATCGCCTCTTTCTAGGGCCTTTGAAACAGTCTGTAGTCTCCTGGACTGGTTATTTAAGGTAATGAGTCATGAAAGTTCAAAGACCCTCTCCAGCCCACTCCTCTCACCCCCTCTCGCCCTGTCCTGCCAGGGGGAGAGCTTGCTCACCAAGCAGGATCTGATGTCATGTAATAATTGCTGCCAGATTCTCCCACTCCGAGACCAGAGGTGAGACTGTGAAAGCCCAGGCAGGGAATAACATCCGTTAAGTGTTAAGCTGGGGGGAGCAAGGGAGCTACCAGAAGCCAGCTTGGAGCAGGTCTGGAGCCAGGAGCCAGTCAACACACACACCCCGGCAGCGAGGAGGCGGGCCGGTCAATCCATCTCTCCGGCCTCATTTACCTCATCTGTAAATGGAGGTAATGGTACTTACCTCGTGGTGATGTGGAAGGGTTAAATGAATTCGTATTTGCAAAGTACTTAGGAGAGTGTTTGGCACATAGTAAGTCCTACATGAGTGTTAGCTGTTTTTATTATTATTATCACTATTGTTATGACCCTCGTCCTCTTCCTCCTCCTCCTGGTGTGGGAAATAAATCCTGCGTACATATGTCTTCCAAGGCCTGCTGCCCTTTCCGAGCATAAAGGGGAAAATCAGGCAGAAAGACTTTTCCGACTCCAGGATCTTAAACTCCCTTTCACTGAAAACGTGAACACCAGAGAAGACTGGGAAATGCAAAATAAATGTAGGGGGAAATTCTTATTTATTGTTGGTATTCTCCTATTCTTCCTCTGTTGACTCTCTTTTCTCTTTCTTTTTTTGGAGGGGGGAGGAGTTTCACCTCAAACTTCCAAAAAATGCAAAGCCTTTTATCTCACATTTTCTGTCTCTCTCCTATTCCATATCACCTCTCATTAAAAGGTAGATGGAAATTTATCATCAGACAGCCTGATCTTCCCATGCCAGAATATGCATGTGTCCTGGTGGAGGAAGATAATCTCCTTTTCTATTCTCCTTTGGGGCCAGCTGAAAGCCCAAACTTAGTGGAGGACTGGTGGGTCAGAGCTGTCTGCGTGGAGGTTGGCCTGACTCTCACCAGAATGGCGTTAGACAGACTGCCTGTCAGCAGAGCATCCGCATGTCCCCACTGTCCCAACACCTTTCAGCCAGCAGGCATTCGAATTGTACTCAAGAATTATCCCACTTAGTGCTTATGAATTAAGCTATGAAATGCTATGTCAAAGTACTTGAAATCTTTCAGTACTTGTTAGGGGTTGAATTGTGTCCTTTAAAAATGATACCTTGATGACCTATCTCCTGGTACCTCAGAATGTGATCTTATTTGGAAACAAGGCCTTTATAGAGGTAATCAAGTTATAAGGAGGACATTATACTTGATCTTAGCCAAAAGGCTGAGACGCGATATATAAGGAAGACATTAGAGAGAGTGGGCCTTCTTCCAATATGACTGGTGTCCTGACTGAAGGAGAAAATTTGGATACAGACAAAGACATGCATGGACGGGAGAAAATGTCATGTGAAGGCAGAGGACTGGAGCGACAAATCTATGTGCAAAACTGTGCAAGTGGCCAGCAAACCACCAGAAGCTACGGGAGAGGCATGGAGCAGACTCTTCCCACAGCCTTCAGAAAGAAGCAACTCTGCCTGTTATTTGAAGATACCCAGTATGCAGGACTCTGTTACCGCAGCCCTAGGAAACTAACACAGTACTCAATTTAAGGATCGAATGGTTCTACTTTGTTAGTATAATTTTTTCCCAACAAGTCCTAGCACCTTCTACTGCCTACTTAGATAAGTGGTTCCTTACATTGAGCCAGCGGCCCATCGGATGTATGAAGATGTTGCAACTTGTACCTTTAGTCTCTCCTATGCTCAGTTTCCACCTTGGCTGGGTTCCTTTTGCCCCTTTGGTATCTGGGGATCTCAGTTGGAGAGGTACCCGTGGCTCTGAGCTGGGCTCATAACGCTCTAGCCTTCTCAGGCCCTGAGGACAGCTGGGCGACAGAGCCTCCGTTCCCTGGGTGGAGGGAGTGTTTCGCAGGATCTCCCTTCTGGCCCATAAATTTTTAGGAGAGAGAGAGACTCATAATACTTCTGTAGGTCAATTCAATGTTTAAAGAACTGCAGAAATTTTAAAATGTGTACAGGGGAGGGAAAGTAAGTGGAAAATAAATCTTTCCCGTGATACAGACTCCTTATAGACCTGGGTCGGTTCCTTCTATGACTTGAAGCTGTTTCCCTGGGCATGACTGGAGATTGTACACACTTCCCGGGCGCCCTTCTCTCTGTGAGATGAAAGGAAACGTCGCTGGCAGTGCGTGAGTCGAAGGAGCTCTTTCCCTTCTGTGATTAGGAAGTGTTCACTACGTACCTAACTGATATCAGAATGTCGTTTTCACAGTAGGCCTCCCCAGGGTGTACGAGGTTTGCCCAGTGCGTGGAGCTGAGGGTCAGGTTTGTTGCATTGAATTCTAGTCTGTATGTCCATGTTATGGGAAGAACTGTGCCCTTTCCAAAAATACATTGCGGTCCTAACCTCTAGTACCTGAGGATGTGACCTGATTTGCAAATAAGACCTTTACACACATAATTGAGCTGAGACGAGGTCATGAGAAGGCAGTCTTATCCACTATGACTAGTGTCCTTGTAAAAAGGGGAAACTTGCATGCAGAGGGGAGACAATGTGAAGTAAGGAGATGGTCATGTGGAGTAATGGGAGTACTGGAGCTCTGCTGCCACAAACCAGGGACATTGTGGGCAGCCAGGATCCGGCAGTGGTGAGGAAGGATGCTCTCCTGACTTCTCGCCTCTAGAACTGTGAGACAGTAAGTTTCCTCTGTTCTAAGCTGCCCAGTGGGCTGGAGTTTGTTACAGCGGCCCCAGGGAGTCACCGTATTTTGCCATGTATAATGTGCACCTTTTTTGCCCAAAATTTTCAGGGAAAAATAAGGATGCGCATTACCCATAGGTGGTTCTCATTCTGTATCTATATAAATGTTTTTATTTCTTTTGTTTATGTTTATGTGTTAAAAGTGTAACTCTAGAAAGCAGTAGCAATATCTGTATGTTCAAAAATAAATACTAGAGTTCCCTTATAATGCAAAAACCTAGCATCTAAATATAAATACGTACATACATACATGCATATGTAAATAATTGAATTAAAAAATTAAAATGAAAGATTTTTTCCCTTTGAAAGTTTGGGCCAAAAAATGCGTGTGCATTATACACAGCAAAATACGGTAATACAACTCTCCATGACTACCTGAAAGCCACCTCGGATTCACTTCCTAGGCTCCCAGTTCATGAGAAGCATGAACGTTGTTAATCATCACCCCCAGCCTCCCAACACCCTTTTGAGCATTTACTAAGTTCCAGGCACAGTCCTAAGCACTTCACATACACTCTCCTCTTTTTGTAGATAAATAAACTAAGAAACCCAGGGAGAAGGAGTAATTTGCTCAAGGGCGTGCAGTCAATAAGATGATATGACTAGAATCTGAATCCAAGTTTACCTGGAGTTCAGAGTCAGTATTCTGAATTTGTACCCTCCTCACCCGTCAAGATGACTTAAAGACTGGTGGCATCCAAATCTCTGGCCAACAAATCTTTACTTCTTACTGCATTCTCCTTCAAAGTGTATCTAGTTCAGGCTGACTATGAAAAGTAGTAATTCTTTATTTTGCCCCCAAAAGTCCATTTTTAGCGTGATTCATTTAGCGACAGAGTTATCCAAAGGGTGGCGGTACGGGTGATCATTTTTAAGCAGGAAGTCAATGGAACAACCAAAACCTGAGATGAAGACCTCCTCTGATTTTTCTAAAGTAGATGGATATTTTAATGGCTACCTGTCAATCACAACTTGAATTTAGCTGCCTTTGCCCCATCGGTCACCGTATATCAAGCATATCAAACCATCTCTCTTCTGGGGTCTTTAGGAAGGAGAGTGAAGAAGGAAGGAACAGGTAGAAAATATAACAGGGATTAAACAGCCCCTGCGGTTTACACATTTTCACCTAGCTCGTTCCTTCCATGTTCACTAAGCGTGCACCGCAGGTATTCTACTTGTTCATTACAGGTGAAGAAACGTAGGGGCAGAGAAGTTAAGTGGGCTGCTCACAGGTACACACTTGGTCATGAGTGAGGGCTAAACGCAATGTGGGAGTCGGGAGTCGGGGTACCTTGCTCTGGTTTCTCATGTGTCACGAACGTGCCCATTTTGCACTCCGGCCTGCCGACAGAAGTACTGAGGCCCCCTTTCCCACCAGCAGTGCCACTTCACCCCAGGAAGACCACCTGTGAGTCAGCGGGGGTGAGCCTCAGCTTCCTCCTTAAAGCCACTCCTTCTGCTCCAAAGGTTCAGGGTCCCTAACCTGCCTGGGCCTCACTTACTCATTAAAAAGTTGCAGGAACAGTCTTTTTCAAGTGAATTCGTAGGCATATCATAACAATGTGTTCAATAGCTGTGAAAATTATCTACACAAAAGCTACAAATGTCATGGAATCCCATTAAAGCTGGATTTTAAAAAGCTACTTAAAATTGTATGCATTTTATGTATTTTTCTCTGGAAACTATGCCGGGAAGTTACGGGCTGTGGTGGGGTGTCGCTGGTCTGTGTAGAGTGTTTTCACTCTTTAAAGAGCAAAAGTGGCCAATTGATTTCCTCTTCTTTGGGGTGAATATAGCCCTTACCTTATTATGTTACTACTTTACATTTCCTCTGCTACGCACAAGGGGAGTGATTTGGAGCACCGGGTTCTGGAAAAGGTGAGTGTAGACACTGCTTGGAAGGACAGAAGCAGTCATGGAAAGGTAAAGAAAAGACGGGGAGAGCTAATGTAGCAGGCAGAACTAGCCTCCAAGAGACAACGTGTCTAGTGGGGGTGAGGCCCCAAGGAAGAGTTCATCAGCAGAAAAAAGATCCCACAAAGATACCAGTGCTTGAATGAAATATTCTAATCGGTGTCTGTGTGCGTGACGTTCACAACAAAGTTATAAAGGTGAAAGATCGGTGACAACGGTAGCCTATTTTCTCTACAAGTTTAGACTTCTTCATAAAAGTATCTCCTTTACTGGTTGCTTTTGCTTAATGTCAGTTGTTTTAAATAAAAAGCGGTCTTAAAAGCAGTGGGAATTAGTGTTTATAAATCCAGTGAGCTGGAGCAGATACTGTCAGGCAAGGCAGACTCCTTCGCAACTGGCGTTAAAAGCCCACCGACCACCTACTGGCTTCCTTGATTTTATAACCAGAAAAAGTATTTAAGGGCAGAGGAGTGACCTGGCTGAGCTTCTTAAACACAAACCTAGTTACAACATCGCAAACAAATGCCATTCTGAGATTTTTATTTCTGAAGTTGCATAATATTAGAGCCCATGCAAGAATCTCTTCCCCACTCTAAGAAAACAAATGGTCTAAGTTGTTTCTCTGATATGAAACTTTAGTGGGGAAAAAACAAGGCTCTTGAATAATGACGTGCATTTGTCTTGCACTTAGGGTTTTCTGGTGTACTTCAAGGCGTGTCATTTTAAGGGACGGCCTTGCCACCATGTGAGTAGCAGCAGGCAGGCGTGTCTCTCCGTTTTATAGCTGGGTTGGAGGAAGATGGAGTGGCCTCCTGGAGCTCACGGGGCTGATTATTGAAGGAGCCAGGCCAGGAGCCAGGCCCTCTGATTCCCACCCGGAAGGCTTCTCCTTAAGCCTCCAGGCTGGCCCCTGCAGCCAGCAGCCGGTGCACTCACGGGACAGAGGAGCTTCCTAAGCAGCTCAGGAGGCGGGACCAGCGTACCAAGATGAGGCAGCACTTTCAGCGGTTTTCAAACCTCAGCTTGCAACTCCTGAAATCCATGTAGTAGGCCATGACCACCATGTTTTAATGAAATAAAAAAGTATAGAAAATATCAGAAGGCAGGAAACTAAATAAAAAAGATATCTGTATTCCTACATTATTGTATTGGTTTGGCCAAAAAGTTTGTTTAGGTTTTTTTTTGTACAATGGCTCTAGGAGAGCTTAGTTGTCTTTAACTTCACTCGAAACAATTTTGTTAGATTGTATCATGATAGCTGTCACATCAGCTTGCATTAAAAAAAACAAATTGGTGATTTTTGGGTGTAGCCATTTTAATATTGAAGATGGAAGAAAATATACAACACTTTTGGCATATCATGCTTTATTGTTTCAAGAAAGGTAAAAACACAACTGAAACACGAAAAAAGATGCGTGCTGTGTATGGAGAAGGTGCTGTGACTGAACATGTCGAAAGTGGTTTGTGAAGTTTTGTGCTAGAGATTTCTTGCTGGACGATGCTCCATGGTTGGGTAGACAAGCTGAAGTTAATAGCGATCAAAAGGACACACTGAGAACAATCAGTGTTATACCAAATAGGTGATAGACAACATACTCAAAATATCCAGATCAATAAGGTTATTGGTGATAATGAAAAAAATTTGTCTTTTATTTTATGAGAAAAAAAACCCAGACTTTTTGGCCAACCCAATAGCATGATTCACAATACCCAAGGTGAATAAATTTAAAAATATGTATAAACACACATATATACATAGTATATACTCACATACATAGTATATATGATAGAATGTTATTCAGCCTTATAAAAGAATGAAGTCCTGCCATTTGCAACGTGGATAAATCTAGGGGGCATTATGCTAAGTGATAAAAGCCAGCTAGAAAAAAGCAAATAGTGTAGATATCACTTATGCGTAGAATTAAAAATACAAACATCAAACTAGAATGCTTTTGCAGGGGTTGGGAGTTTGGGTTTGGGGGAAGTAGGGGGAGGCTGGTAACGGGCACGGACTTTCAGTGATAAGGTGAATAAAGGCGGAGAATTTAATGCGCAGCACAGTGACTGTGGTCGATAATGCTGTCTTGTATAACCGCCACATGTTAAGAGATTAGAACTTAACTGTTCTCATCAAAAAGCAAGGAAAGAAACAAATAAAGGCAAACACAAGAGGCGATGGATGGGTTAATTCACTCGATAGTGGGGTTCCTTTCACAAAGTATAGACAATATCAAATCATTACATTGTACACTTTAGCGACAAAGCTACTATATATCAGGGGGCATTGTACGTAGCAAGAGTGAGCACTATTTTGTGAAATATTTGTTTTAAATACACATGTGTAAGTATAGGATACTGAATCATAAAATAAACCTAAGTTTGTTAAACGCAAGATTATTTTAACTGAAGTATAAGTTAAAAGAAACTTGCATTTCCTTCAGAGGATCAGAGGCAAAAAGCAAGCAGGGAGAGACTGATGTAGCAAATGCTTATCAGGTGGCTGTACCCCGTCTGAGAGCATCCACAACCCCGAATGGAGCTAGGGACGCTGGCGGGTGGGCGTGGGGGAGGGCAGGGGAAAGATGCCTGCGGTGGGTGGGAGGTTAAAAGACTAGATAATCATAAAGCCAGAGCCTGTGCTTTGTCTTTTTTATGTTTTTGGTGCCTAGTCCAGCAGCACTAACTGGCATAGGAAAACCCTTCACGAATATTTGTGGAATGAATGCATATAAATGAGTGAGGTTTACAGATAGTTTTAAGGCTCCTCTTAAAAATTCAATTAGGCTTGGAAATAAATCCAGGCAGTCCTGCCTTTATGGAAAGTTTGTTTCCAAAAGTTTAATTTGCAAATTAGTGTTTGGAACTTCAAACATTATACATGGCAGGTGGGACCTCCGGCCAGCCCTCAACCACCTTTTTGGACCCAAGATACATCTGAAGCTAGGACTGAGAAGTGAAACTGTGCTTTTTATGGGGGAAAAAAACACAGTCCAGTCAGAAAGGCCAGCAGCAAATTGGCCTCCAGATGGCAAAGGAGCACCTCTCCACCCCTCCCGCCCCCCATTCCTCTTGCTGCATTAGACCTGCAGCTGCAAAGCCATTTTTGATGGGCTGGGAGGAACGTGAGAAGCAGCATGAAGTGAGGGCTCCTTTCAAGGACAGGCATAGGTCAAAGGGAAGGAGAGGGAGAGAGAAATGAGCAATGCAAATGGCATCAACAAGGAGGGAAAGGCCTGGGGCCACCAACTACTGAGCCAGAGGGCTTGTGGCCAGCTGGCCGGGACGACTCATGACACACGGCACACGCAGAAAGTCAGACCACCTCCCTACGGGTTTGGTGTCACCAGGACACGAGCCATTCAACAGTGTTATTTGCTGAGTCCCCAACAGACGTGAAGCACAATGGCCTGTCTCGCTGCCGTTCTTTCTTATTTGTTATCTATTAACTGCCAGTAATAATTCCCCCTTCACCAGATAAGAGATCCAACTGTTTAACACCAATCTTTGAACCTCAAAGTGAGCAAAACTGTCCAGTTTGGTATGTAAACCAAGGGTCCCAAAATGTACTTGCCCTTTACTTTGTAGGAGAGAAGGCCCCTCCCTCCTCCTCTACCTGCACTATTGAGTTTTACTCGGAACACCATTCTAACAAGCCGGGTTTCCTGATATCTTTGTCTACAGCAGAAAAGAGGGTGGGGTTCTCAGAGGTGGGTGCTATAGCAGCAATTAGAAGAGATAAAAGCCATAAATAAGAAGACGGAGGACTTCGCTTAATAATTGCATCCGCTTTCGGATGGGAGTCTTGAGGTATCGCTGTTCCGCAGCACGGTGTAAAAAACTGTGTTCCTAACGACAATCCTCAGCAATTGGGAAGTGTTTCAAAGGTGTTGTAATATCTATTTTAAAGAAGGGAAGGAGAGTTTCTATGAAGTTTTGGGGTTTTTGTTACAAAACTCAGCATGCTGGAAAATTGTCATGCTCCATTGCCCTGTAAGATTGGATAATCCAGGTATTCCTAGAGTTTTTATAAATTGAACATGTTTATGTACATTTCTTCTGTCATTTCTGCTGAATTTTCTATAATTATGCCAATCATTTATTTCCCTGCCGTGTTTTTATCTTAGTTTCCTCAGAAAACAGTAGGATGAACGGAATAATTTCCTATGTTTTTTTGATTCCAAGGTTTTAAAGTTTACACACCCTTCTACATTCGTTTCAAAATGTGGCACAGGAGCAAAACCTTTCATTCACAGGATGGGGCAAAGCATACTTGTCTATAAGAGGAAATTTAACTGTTCATGGACTAAAGCATGAGTATTTACAAGAAACAAAATCTGGACTCAAGAAGACTTTACCAGGGCTTTGGAAAAATGAGAAAAGTAGCAGTGAAAATATTAGACTGCGAGTGACAGAATCTCTCAGTAATGTAACTCGGAACAAATTAAGCAGCACCTTTTACTCTAAAGAACTGACTCGTCATTCACACCTGCCCCGGAAGATAACATGGCTTGGGGTAGGTCTTGATGTTCAGGAATTTTAATGTGCCTCATTAAAAACAAAAACAAAAACAAAAACGGCCAATCTTGCTCTGTAGGTGATGAAATGGATAATTATCTGATGCAAATGCAAAGGAATTTAAAATTCATTTTGCTGGGGACCTGTTTTGGCATTTAACCTACTACTTCTTCCAAAGCAAAAGGTGCAGAGGCTTCGTGTGCTCAAATGACCCAGATGAAAAACGTGACCTTAGATGAGCTGTTTGGTTTATCCAATAACAAGAAACCTAAAGGAAATATTTTGAGCTTCAGCGCCAGGCTGGAAACTGAAGATTCAAAGATTCAAAATGGTTCCTGCCCGCAAATGAATTACCATCTATTAGGGGGTAACAGGCTTGCTCACCACTAACTTGAGTACAAGGCTAATAATAGGAAGATGGACGAGGATTATTAGAGTGGAGAGGAAAGAGGAACTGAGGAAGGCGTGTGGAGGGAGGCAGCATTTGACCAGGGCCTTGAAGGGCAGGAAGGAGGTCAGACGTAGACGAGATAGAGCTCCTCATCCCTCCCACATTCCCCCGTCACACCCCATTGCTCACCCCCGCCTCACTCCCATCCCTTCTTTCCCCAGGGACCCTGCCCACTCCACCACAACTTCTTTGGACTCCTAAGCCTCCATGGAACAGTTCAGAAATCTAATCTTGTTTAATGTCTCCATTTCAGATAAGGAAACCGAGGCACTTGGGGTGTTCTCTGTGTAGGGAATTGATGGAGCCAAGGAATGGGGGTAGCTGGTCCGTGATGAGTTTGGGGAACAATGAGTGGTCTGGTTTGGCCAGAGGAGGGGGAGGGCAGATTGTGGAGAACTTCAAAGGCGGGGGGAGGTGGGGGCAGCAGGGATAGGATCTGAGAGGCTAGAGAGACCGAGGCAGGGACCAGAGGAGAGGGAACTGCAGTTGTGCAGGTGGGAGGCAGTAACTGTTACAATTCAGAAAATGGCAGAATGAGCGGAGAAGAGCGAGAGACACAAAGAAAGTAAGTTGATAGAACCTTAGAACCACAAGCATGATGGACTGGGAAAAAAGTCAGAACCAGGAATGGAGAGAGACTAAGAGAGAGGGAGACAGACAGACACGGAGAAAGGGGGCTCTTTCCCTAGCATTCCAGGCTCTGTTGTTGACCAGACATTTGGCCCTAGGCAAGCCCTTCGCTGCCACCCACCCATCCCCACCATGGGCCTCAGTTTCCTCATCAGAAACAGAGGCATTAAACAAGATGTTTCTGAACTGTTTTATGGAGACCTAGGATTCCAAGGAAGTTTGTGTGGCGTGGGTGGGGAGAGAAGGGATCCCCGGGGAGTGGGGTGGGGGTGAGCAATGGGGCTTGCCTGGGGAGTGTCGTGGAGATGAGGTGCTCTGCATCCAAAACCACCTATTTAACAGAACATTTCCCTTATGGAACAGAATTCTCTGTAATTTCTACAAGAAACCCCCAAATAAACAAAAAAACCAACTCCTTTGATAACCACAGGACGATACAGACAACCTCTCCAACCTTTTGAGCTCACTAACCACACTTACAGAAACTGGTTGTCCGAGAGATCTGCTAATAGAGTGGACATGGGTCTCATTTTCAGGATCTCGCCAAGTTCCTCTGTTTATTTGATTTACTGTTGCACAAATGCCGGAGCAACTGGAACAGCAAGGTCATGCTGACTCAGTGCCAAAACTCTCAAAAATGGGAAAGGTTTACTGAAAGGCCACTTGGTGTTCCTCCTCTCATGTGGTACCTTTTTCCAAGACACAGTGAGCTCGGCAAACCTCCTAAGCGCCAGTGTGAAAAGGTGCCCTGGCCATGAGTACAGACTCAAAGGCTTCACAACGGACTGCTGCCAGGCTTTGGGTACGTTGAGTTTCTGCACTGGGTTCCCGTCTCTAGAACGAGAGCATCGCCGCTAACATACCTAGGGGCCCCTTGGAGAGTTAACATTCCAGGATTTCACGATCCCAAACCTTGGAGCCTGTTATCTCAGCAATTCCCAGATCAATCGTGTGTGCTCTCGGTCTCTCTCTGACACAGTCAGATGGTCAGTATATTAAGGGCTTTGGGCTGTTGACTTTAAGGATTGGGCAATGTGTGCTTCAGCCAAAATCTGAGTCCTGCAAATGGATCATTCTAAGCAGAGGGCTCAGGTCTAAATTAACAGCAGATCTTGAGACACACAAGGCTTTGTGGCCCGGGATCTGGAACAGAGAAACCTCGAGCCTAGGTCTAAACCCTTGCGAAGGTCTACAAATCACCATAAAAACGGAAATGAGGGAACCCAATCAGAACAGCAGCAAAGTTTAGACCAGAAAGTCTCATAGAGGTCTGAAACTTACATACTCGCCGCCTCTCTGCCTCCTGATTTCTCCTCTCTCCTCCTACTCTGACAATTAAACAAAAATTTTTCTTTTACACAAGAATGAGAGAGAGAGAGAGACAGAGAGAGAGAGAGAGAGAATATTAAACCGAAGAGGCGCAGTGAACACTCACTGGGAGAGCGCGGCCAGGCTGCGTCTTCCCTGAGAACCGGATCCCCTGAGCATGTCTGCAGCTGGAAGGGCGGAGGTGCTGAGACCCTCGGGAAGGTCAGGGTGGGGGCCGGGCGCCCTGCCGCACCATGTCATCTGTGGCTGAAGTGCAGTATACAGGATGCTCCCGTGTTTTCCCTTTGTGTTAACACTTTTTGGTCTGTCGCTGTGACGAAAGTCTGGGCTTGTCCTCTGCCAAATCTACTCCTCCCCACCCTTTTTTTTTTTTCCCCTCAGCACAGGATCATCAGAGAGCTGATTGTTATTTTTTACTGTAATCTCTCTAATAGAGGCCCATCCTGTTTAGATGGTAAAGGGCACCGATTGCTCGGAGATTTCCAGAATGTTACTATTGGGCAGTAGGGGCCAGGATCCCCAGTAGCTTTCATGGTGAAGACTTTATATGATTAATTACAAATAAATTATCCCAAGCTAGAGAACTGGTCCAAGGGAAAGACACTGAATCCATGTGGAAAATAGTTTATCATGGTATCACTTGCACACACGATTCAGTTCTGAAGAGATCGACGGATATCAGCCCACCGAAAAGTTCATCGGGTGCAGTTCCCAGGCCCTCATTCTGAGCTCTGTTCTCAATTAGCATTGGTGGAGATGGCTTCCAAAGCAAACAGTTTCCACTGAGAAATCAAATCTGAGAAACTCCTCTTATCCCTTTTTTCCAGGGAAAGATGCATGCATGATATAAAAATGCAAAGCTGAGGCAAAGAGAAGAGGAGAGACCGCCCAATCAGCAGTCAATCGGATTATATAGGATGTGTGGTGCTCATGCCCCTCCATGAAGTGAAAGCAACAGCCAGCCTGGGATACGTGGGCCCAGTCTGCACCAGGGCGTCCTGCGGGTGACCTCATCCACCAAGCAGGGCAAGGAAGCCTGGTTGGCGACAGCTTGGAAAGCAGCCAGATTTGAGCCCCTGAGGATGGGGTGGTGTTGACTCTATCATGGAGATGTCCCTCATCTGGGCCTGAGCCGTAAATACATTTCTTTATGTCTGACCAGGCAGTGAGCAGATGGGTGCTGGGGCCCCGAGCTCCTTAGGGGACTGGCTTCCTGTCAAATGAGAAGAACAACTCAGATCTTCACAATGGAAGGTTGAGGTGATTCTTCTGGGAAAGAGCAGGAGAAGCAATCAACTCCACACGTCAAGGGCCCCTTTCTAGAATGAAAACCATCTTTGAGAATCTACTGCGTCACGCCACCGACACCGACACAGGAATGCAGAGCATTGAAACAACCCGCCTCACGTTCCAGAGCGGAACTCCGGCAGCCACCCTTGTGCTCCACTTAGAGAGGCTTAATTTAATTAGGTTAACTGCTCTCTTCACTTCAACCGGCTGGAAAATTTGGGTTGTTTTCCTACTTAAATATTACACTGTCATCACAGTCATAATTTATGGAGTCCATACAGTTTAATGAACTTCAAAGTTAACTATTGCATGTATCATGATGCACATACACATTTACATATCTTTTGGATTATGCGTGTTGTTATTCAACCTATATTGACCATGTAAAGGACATGAGACACTCGTAAAAAGGGCTATGTCTGCCTTCACACAAGAGGCCTTCATAAAACACTCACCTACATGAGCTAAAAACTGGATCCAGGCATTTTGCTAGTCTTTTCTCAACCAAATTTTGCCCACTGAATTTCCTCCCCTAGAAAAAAAGTTCAGCGGCTTGCTGCGGCAGGCAGAGTAATGTTCCCCCCAAGGACATCAAGATGTCCTAATCCCCAGAGTTTGTGAATATGTTGCCTTACATGGCCAAAGGGACTTTAGATGTCATTAAGTTAAAGGCTTTGAGATGGAAAGATTATCCCGGATAATCCAGATGTGCTCAATCTCATCACGTGGGTCTTTAAGTCAGAGAACCCTCTCCCGCTGTGGTCCAAGGGATACAGGACTACGAAAGAATGTCGGAGAGATACAAGTACTGCTGGCACCGAAGGAAGGGGGACGAGAGTCCAGGAGCCTGACAGTATCTAGAAGCTGCAAAGCAAAGAAATACATTCTCCCCTGGGGCCTCCCGAAAGGAATGCAACCCTGCCCACACCCTGACTATAGCCCAGTGGGACCTGTGCTGGACTTCCAACCTTCAGAGCAGTGGAGAGCAAGTCCGTGCTGTTTCAAGTCACCAGGTTGTGGTTATTTGTTCCAGCAGCGATAGAAGACGAATGCATTTGCTTATGGGACTCATTTGGCCTTGGGAATATATTTCACCTCCTGATTTCCCCCTCCTCCCCACCACACTCCAATTCTGAAGTGGCAAATGTAGTTTTGGCATATTCAAACTAAGCTCACAAGAGCGTGTAAAAAGTATGCCAGTGGCCAGCTGTCTGAAGCTATACACCAAGCTATTTTCCTAGTTGTGAGGATAGGGAGAGGAAATCACACACACACCCTTGGACAGCCCCTTTGACATGTAGCTGTCTGTCTTTAGTTTGAGATCGTAAAACTCTTGGGTGTCAAAATTCGTGCTACCCACAGGGTACTGACCTGAGGATAGTGAAGACAGAAGTGAGTCCCAGACCTGGTCAGATACCAGTGGGGAACAAAAAGAGCACAAAAGCCAAAGGGCATTAGATGCATTTGACAAGAAGGGAGAGAAGTGAGTCAGCAGAGGAGAGTAGGCTGGGGTGGGCAACAGCTTCCAAGGAGCCCCCTGAGGTCCAGTTGGCTGGGGCTGGAGAGGCAAGGTGAGAGAAATTAGGAAGAACCTATCAAAAGGTGACTCGTGAGCAGTGTTCCGTTCCTGCAGAGACCAATGGGCAGGCGTGCCTTCGTTCTGTAGCACAGACAGGTACTCAGAGTCCGCTTCTAGGTCCGTCTCTAAGGACGGAATTAACCACCATTTTTTTTTGCACCATGGACAACTGGGCCAATCGTCCTTCAGCACAGACAGTAGGTGCCACCCACAGGACGTTTCAGGACTCTTCCTAAAGGACAAACGGAAGTCTTGGCCATCCTCAATCTCAAGTTCTTCCTTGCACCCTTCATTTCTGGATATTTTGTCTAATTTTGCACCAAAGAGAGTCTGAACTGGGAAGATTTGAGGGAGGTCAGTGAGAGAGAAGGGAATAGCTCCCAACACAGGGTGGTCCTTCATTAATAAAATATGATTGAAAAAATAACTTTACTTCATGGAGGTAGGAGACTGGGCCACATGATCTGTTCCAGACTTTATGGTCTGCAGTGGTTAGAGAGCAGCTTCCACCTTGGAGCGATTCCCTGGGGCAAACAGAGGTATGTGGGAAGTGCCTTCATGTTCTTAAGACACGCACACGCACACACACACACACACAGCTGCTTTCCTCCTACAGAAACTCAACTTAAACCCAAAGACAATCGACCCAAGAGTTCAAGTAATTTAAAGGGCATTTTTTTTAAAAGGCTCTTAAAGAAAAATTTTCTTATGAAGAAATTCATAGACTCTGTACTCTTGGAATGAGGCAAGAGATCTCGCCCAGACAGCCACTCACCACGGGGTGAACAGAAATGGAGGTGAAGGAGTTAACTACATAACGGCAGCAGAACCTCTTTCTTCCTTTCCCTTGGCCCCTTAATAGTCTCCCTTTCACAGCTGATGACTTCTCACTTCCCCCTCTCCCAGCAGCCCCTCCCCGCCTCATGGCCCCGGACATACTCATTTAAACTATATTGCTTTGTGTTGT
This sequence comes from Desmodus rotundus, assembly GCF_022682495.2. Classification (NCBI taxonomy): domain Eukaryota; kingdom Metazoa; phylum Chordata; class Mammalia; order Chiroptera; family Phyllostomidae; genus Desmodus; species Desmodus rotundus. Next base: position 80,001,385 of record NC_071392.1, on the reverse strand, counting down.
CCTGTGATAGTGCTTTTCTAGTGGATCCTCCTGAGAAGTCTCCTCATGAAGCACTCCTCCCTTTATCTATCTCCCTTTGGGGAAAGGACAGACTCCCCTCTTTCCTCTCCTTCCCCATCTTCTTTGCTAATGTCTTCGTGGTTCCTACTGTATGTTCCTTTAGGTGGATGGGGTGAGCTAGGTGGGGGTGGAGGAATGAATGTATGGAATGCTCTGGAAAGTCATGATTTACCCCTCATCCTATTCTTCCCGTGCAACCCCCTGTCCTTCACTAGAGTCCTTAAGGCGTTCGCTGACGAATTCCCTGAATCATTCCTTGCCTGGTCTTTGTCTAGACCTGTAACGTGTCTTGGGGTGCTACACTCTCCTATCTCCCCTACACTGGTGGCCATGTAGTTTCCTCCCAGCATGTTCCCCCCACCCCTCCTCACTGAACACTATTTGGATAGTTACTACCAGCCAGTCACGCAGTTAAGTGCTGTGGAGGGTCCACAGATAAGAAGGTCGGACCCAAAAGGAGATGTGATACGTAAACAAAAATTTTAATATAAGATAGAAAGTGAATGGTACTCTGAAAGCAGTAGAGCTACACAGTCCTACACTTCAAGGGCGATGTCCTATGACCAAGGTGCCAGTGTTGAATGACTCTCACGCTCAATTTACTCTGTTGTTGAACTTGTCTTCCCATTGCTGAAATAGAACTCCATTGATCTCTATTAGGGTCACAGGTATGACGTCATCCCCGAGTCTTGTCTTCTCCAGGCTAGACGCCAATGCCTATTCTCCATTCTTTCCATATCAGCCTGAACTTAACAACTCTTTCTATGAGAAGCCAAAATCGGACATAATAAAGACTAGACCAAGGTTGCCTGTGCCCGGGCGCCGCCCCAGCGCCGCCCCAGCGCTGCCCGCCCCGTTCCTGCTCACACATCCTAACAGCGTTTTCACGTCGACAACAGCGTCTCTTCCAGAGATCATCCACTCATTTTTGTGCCTGATCCAGACCTTTCTTTCTCCCCCAGGTTTATTGCTTAGTCTATTTCCAGCATGGGTCTGGAAAGCAACTCTTGTCGTTATTTGCCTTTAATACAGACAACTTCACGTTGTTTTCAGAGGCCCATTTTGCAACTCTTCCAGGATACTCTGTGTTGCAGTCGCCTTGTCTAAGATGTTGGTCACATAAATAGGAAACTGAGGAACACAAACCCTGATTTCAAAAAGGGCGAAAAAAATCTTTCAAAGAGCCCCTCCCCGAATTTCAGTACCTGGGATGTCTAATTATCCATTTGAGGCAGCACAGAGTTCAAGGTTCTAGACGGCACCAATACTGCTTGGATATATTTTTGCCCACCACCCCCTTACTAGGCTGCGAGCTCCTTGGGGAGGGGGAACGTGTCTTATTCATCTTTGTGACCTTCCTGTCGGCCCGGCTCACATAGTGCCTGGTACACAGTAGGCCCTCTGTAGTACGTACTGCATAAAAGAATGAATGCACGTGGCTTCATGCCAGTAATGGCCTTGGCCAAGTTAATTTATTATTATTTTTTCTATAATTGACTTGAGATGAAAAAGGTTAAGTGATGTGAATGGTGGCCTGGCCTCAAGTTTAGTTGTGCCCACGGCTGGAGCTGAGGTGTACCTGGGCACGCATGTCTGAGTGGGCGGTGGGCCTGGGGAGATGACTGGCGGGGGCTGGGAGAGCTGTCTGCTGTTGCATGCGATGGCCTTGTTCCCTGAGCCCAGCCCCCTCACTGCACGCCCCTGCCCTGAGGACATGTGGGCTGCAGAGAAGCCGAGGCTGACTTCATAAGGTTTTTCTGAGTCTAGGCCTTGCTTTGACGCTCAGGTGATGCTCAGTGACATAGCAGAGAGGGTCACTATTCCTCCTTCTATACAGAGCACAGAACGGTTTCAGAATTCTGGAGGACTGAAAGGAATGTGTGGCCGCGCTGGAATCTTGAAAGGTTGTACCAGGAGGGCGTGAGAGGACATCTTTGACGCAGAGGCTCAGGGTCAGGTGGGCCCCAGGGCAGTGGCCGTGGAGGGTGTTTTGCAAATGACTTCACGACAGACAGGGACCAGGGCCTCATGGGGGCTGGGCCTACCAGCAGGAAGCCGTGGCAGGCTGCGCAGGGTGGTGGAATGTGCCATTGTGTGAGACAGACTCCAGGGGCAATCAGAGGGGACTTCTTAAAAAACACTTTTGATGGGGGTTGCGGTGGTAATCCTGCAGGAACAGGTGGCATTAGGAATTATATTATTTGTGTGAATTATATGTGATTCTACTGATCTAGCCATAGGCACGTTCTAACTGAAGATACATGGGTGACAGCTTTCAGAGTTCTGTACCGTTTAAAATTACATTTTACATTGAAATCTTTTAAACAAACTAAAAGGGACAAGGAACTATAGCAAACAGCTGTGTGCTCAGCACCCAGCTTCAGAAAATAGAACTTTCCAAGTTAACAGTGTGCTGTGCGCCCTCTAGGATAAATCTTTCTCCCGGGGCCCCGGAGGTAGCCATCCTCCTGAATCCGCCTGTGTGCGATCCACCTACTTCGAGCACCTTCCCCCCCCTCCGTCTTCTCTATCCGGTCTCACCCCAGTGGGACCACCTCAATGCCACCATCGTGCGTGTCTGGTTCTAGAATGAAACAAGATACGAGTGTGGGACTGAGAGACCCCTTCTCCCTGTCTGGATGCTTCTGTGTTTTCCATGGTGAAACGCAGGTCCTCTGACTGTGATACTACCGTCAGTTAAACAGAGAGCATTTTTCCCCTCCAAGGCCAGACCTTGAGTCCCGGTATTCCTCGGCTGACTTCTAGTTCTACCCCCACTGGCAATGGAACACACACCCTCAGCCGCTGCAGTGTACTGTAACATTTACCTAAAGGGGACGTTTGTTCAGTGAAAGGTTAATTGGCATCTGCCACGGTCTGCCTCACATTTCCTAAAGCTTCCTGCCTTTACCCAACGCAGCGATTCCTCCTCCTTTTGCCAAGATCCTTGGCTTCCCTGAATTATAGTGATTCTGTAAGAACCAGCGTCTGGCCCCCACCTCCAGGAAGTCTTCCTAAGTTTGATGGTATTTCTTCGACGTGAATTCATCAGCTTAGGAGGACAGGTGAGAAGGTTTGAGCCCCCTGGCGTTGGCATGCATTCGGTAACTAGTTCTGTTGCCATGTATGAATCAGCCCCTCCAGCTAACACGCAAGGAGGCTCCCCACGTCTGTGTAAAGTTTTGGCAACAATTATCTACGTCTATGGTCTAAGTTCTTTTTAAAATATGGAGTTTTTAACCAGCTGGACTATTTTCTTTTTCTGGAGAGAAAAGTTTCTATCTGAAAAGGACTACATCTCCAACTGCCCTCTCTTCTCCAGCTTGAAACACATCTTTAGTACAATACAACAGCAGTTGGTTCTGAGTTCCGGTCAAGATGGTGGAGTGGGTGGACACTGCACTCACTTCCTCCCATGACAAATTGAAGATGACAACTAAATGACAGAAAAATCAACCTGGGTAACCCTCTGAGGACTAGCTGAACAGAAGTCTTATAACTAAGGATATAAAGAAAAAGCCACGTCAAGACAGGTTGGCGGGGGAGGGGCGGAGATGCATAACAGGATGGCCCTGCGCCCACTTGGGGAGGTTCAGATATTTGTGGGGTTATCTCAGCTGTAAAGGTGCCCCCTAAAGAATGAGGGGTCAGCCCCACACCGGCTGCCCCAGCCTGGACCTCTAGTGTCGAGAAGAAGAACCGACATAAAACCTGGCCGTGAATATCAGCAGGGATTCTGTCCATCCGGGTGAGACAGAAGGTTGCTGGAATCCCAGACCTCCTCTTAAAATCCCACCACACAAACTGTCACTCCCAGGCACTCACCTTAGGCTCCGGAGGCGGAGGGACAGTGGCTCCAGGGGCGGCTGAGAAGTAGAGGCAGAAGCTGAACTGTGTGGCTTTGGAGTGAGAGCTGGAGGGGTAGCCGCCATTGTGCCTGTGCAGAGCCTTCCTCCCGCACGCTCGGCTAAGCCTGGTCTGCAGCAGCCTTGCGGAACTCCACCGCTTCACCCTGAGTACTTACATACTACCTGAGACCCCGCCTTACCCAAATTGCGCACGGCCTGAGGTTCTTTCGGCAGCATCAAGCCCGGGCCCGCATTGCAGTCTTTCTTTAAAAACATGCAAGGAATTCTGTCAAACTCTGGGGGTGTGAGACACGTACAGGGAGAAACTCAGTTGTGTGGCTTCAGGGCGAGGCCTGGAGGGACACCGGCCATCGACCTAGGGTTGAGCTCTGCCCCCACACAACCAAACCTGCACTAGCCTGACGAGCTCCACTAGCTCCACCCTGAGGACTCCCTGAGACACCACCACACCACAAGGGGTCGCAGGCAGGTGGCAGCTGGCACTGATGTGCCCTGGGACTTTTTTAAAAAAAGATTTTATTTACTTATTTTTAGAGAGAAGGGAAGAGAGGGAGAGAAAAATGGATGTGCAAGAGAAATCGATCAGTTGCTCCTTGTAAGTGCCCCAAATAAGGCCTGACTCTGCTACTAAGGAATGTGTGCTGACCGGGAATAGAGCTGATGACCTTTCACTTTGCAGGACGATGTCCAACTGGTCAGGGCTCCTGAGACGTCTGATCAGTGGCCTCAGGAGCAACACCGGTGCCAAATCTGAATCTGTATGAACCTGGTGAACATCACTCACCCCACACTGGTGACTCCCTGAGACTCTGCCTCACCCAACTTGCATTTTGCCAGATGCGCTTTCAGCAGCTGAGCCTGATGGGGAGCTGGCAGGTATCCACATGCTTTCGGCTTTTGCTGACCTACCCCGGGTGCAATACTGGTAGCAGCTGACCTCAGTTCACAGCACGGTCCCTCCACCGTGCATCCACCCAGCACAGGGAGCTACCAACTTCAGATTGCTTTGTAGCTCCTAACAGGTAGCTACAGGCCAGTCACTGGCAGCACCTGACATTACCTGCACTGGGGTCCCTCCCAAGAGGCCCAAGAACCAACACACCCACCTGATGGCTGGCTTCAGACTCCAACGGAGTACCACCCAAGTGGCTCCGCAAGAGGTATGCCAAAAGGGGGGTCCTGGCAGGCCCCTGACCCCATGGGGCAAATCACACTCTGAGGTGTCCACACAGATATACAAAAGATTGTAAGAAAATAACACCAACAGTTAGATGCCAACAAATTGGGCAATCTAGAAGAAATGGATAAATTCCCAGAAACATGCAATCTTCCAAGACCGAATAAAACAGAAACAGAAACTCTGAACAGACCAATTACTACCAACAAAGGTGAATCAGTAATCATAAAACTCCCAGCAAACGAAAGTTCTGAACTGGGATGGCCTCACAGGGGAATTTTACCAAATATTCAAAGAAGAACTAACGCCTGTCCTACTCAAACTCTTCCAAAAAACTGAAGAAAAGGGAAGGCTCCCAAGCCTACTTTATGAGGCCACTATTATCTGGATTCCAAAAACATACAACACATTACAAACAAAGAAGGTTACAGGCCAATATCCCTGATGAAGGTTGTTGCTAAAATCCTCAACAAAATACTAGCAAACCAAATACAGCAATACATTAACAAGATCATACATCACGATCAAGTGGGTTTTGTTCCTGGGATGCAAGGCTGGTTCAGCAGCCACAAGTTAATGAACCTGACACATCACATAAACAAAAGGAAGGATAAAAATCATATGATCATATCAAGAGATGCAGAAAAAGCATTTGACAAAATCTGGCTCCTCCCACTTACTGGGAAAAACTCTCCGCAAAGTGGGAATGGAGCAAGCATAGCTCAACATAACAAAGGCCATGTATGGCAAACCCACAGCTACCATCGCACTCAAAGAGGAAAAGCTAAAAGCATTTCCCTTAAGATTAGGAGCAAGAAGGGTTCTCCACTGTCAACGCTTTTATTCATCATACTATTGGAAGTCCTAGCCACGGCAGTCAGACAAAGAAAAAAAAAGGCACCCAAAACTGGAAAAAAGTAAAGCTGTCATTATTTGCAGAGGGCGTGATACCCTAGATATTTCGCCAAAAAGCTATTAGAATTGACAAATAAATTCAGTAAAGTAGCAAGATACAAAATTAATGTACAGAAATTGAATATTCAGCATTTTTATACATTGATAATTTATCAAAAAGAATTTTTTAAAATCCCATGTAGAATTGCATCAAAAATAAATGTAACGCCCTTATCAATGTGGCTCAGTTTGTTGAAGTGTCATCCCATAACCGGAAGGTTGGGGTTTGATTCTCAACCAAGGCACATATCTAGGTTGTGGGTTCAGTCCCCAGTCCAGGCACATACAATCCTCAGTCTGGGCATGTATGGGAGGCAACCAATGGATGCTTCTCTCTTGCATCCATGCTTCTCTCTCTTCCTTCTCTCTCTCTGGAAGCAATGAGAAAATATCTTCAGGTGAGGATAGAAATAAAATTAACCAAGGAGGTAAAAGACCTGTACTCAAAAACTTATAAGACACTGGAGAAAGAAACTGGAGAAGATACAAATAAATGGAAGCATCTACAATAACATGTTCATGGATAGGAAGAATTAACATTGTTATAAAGTCTAAACCACTCACAGCAATCTTCAGATTCAATGCAATCCTTATCAAAATACCAATGGCACTTTTCACAGAACTGGAGCAAGTAATCCCAAAATTTACATGGAGCTACAAAAGACCCCAAGTGGCCATGGCAATCTTGAGAAAGAACAAAGTTGGAGGTATCATGCTATTTGATATCGAACTATGACACAAGGCTATAGTCATCAAAACAGCATCATACTGGCATAAAACAGATTCATAGATCAGTGAAACAGAATAGAAAGCCCAGAAATAAACTCACACCTATATGGTTAATTAATCTTTGGCAAAGGAGGCAAGAACATACAGTGGGATAAAGACAGTCTATTCAATAAATGGTGTTAGGAAAATTGGACAGATACATTAAAAAATATAACTAGACCACTTTCTTACACCATATACAGGAATAAACTCAAGATGGATTAAAGACTTTAATATAAGAGCCGAAACCATCAATCTCTTAGAAGAAAACATAGGCAGTAAAATCTCAGACATTTCTCAGAGTAATATTTTTTCTGATACTTCTTCTCGGGCAAGGGAAATAAAAGAATAAACAAACAAATGGGACTACATCAAACTAAAATGTTTTTCACAGTAAAGGAAATTATCAACAAAACAAAAAGACAACCTACTGAAGGAGAAGATGTTCTTTAACGATGCATCCAATAAAGAGTTAATATCCAAAATTTATAAAGAACCCACATAATTCAACACACAAGAAACAGTCCAATATAAAAATGAGCAGAGGAGCTGAACAGACACTTCTTGAAACAGGGCATACAGATGGCCAGCAGACAAAAAAGACCCTGAATGTCATTAATTATCAGAGAAATGGAAATTAAAACCCCAGTGAGATATCACCTCACACCTGTCAGAATGGCTACCATCAGTAAATCAATAAACAAGTGTTGGCTGGGATGTGGAGAAAAGGGAACCCTCGTGTGCTCTTGGTGGGTTTTCAAATTGATGGAGCCACTATGGAAAACAGTGTGGAAGTTCCTCAAAAAGTTAAAAAGAGAACTAGCCACCTATGCCTCAGCAGTCCCACTTCCAGGTATACCTGTGAAGAAATCCAAAACACCAATTTGAAAAGCTAACTGCCCCTCTATGTTCCCTACAGCATTATTTACAAAAACCAAGATATAGAAGCAACCCAACTGTCCATCAAAAGATGAGTGGATAAGGAAGATTTGGTACATGTATATACTGGAATATTACTCAGCCAAAATAAATAAATAAATAAATAAAAGAAAATCTTACCATTTGCAACAAGGACCAGCCTAAAAGGTATTATACTAAGTGAAATATGTCACACAGAGAAAGACAAATACCATATAATTTCACTTATAAGTGGAATCTAAAGAACAAAGTAAATGAACAAACAAAACAGAAATAGCCCAATAGATACAGAGAACAAACCGAGGGTTGCCAGATGGGAGAGGGGTTTGGGAGCTGGGTGGAAAAGGTAAAGGGACGAAGAAGTACAAATTGGTGGTTACAACTCAGTCATCGGGAAGAAAGCACAGCACAGGGAATGTACTCAGTCATAACGTAATAACTATGGATGGTGCCAGGTGGGTGCTACAATTACCGAGGGGATCACGCCGTGAATTTTATAATTGTTTATCCACTATCCTGTACATGTGAAACTACTATAAAATAATTTTAAATGCCAACTGTAATTGAAAAAGCTTTTTAAAGAAGTTAATCCCTTCCCCCACGAAGTAAAACAATGCTTCGAAATAGGAGTGCCCTGACACCGGTTTCTTCAGCGAATGGTTGCCGGTCGACATCTATGGCACTCTGGTTCTTTCTCAGTGAAAATAATATCTAGGAGAGAAGTATGTGCATGGAGGATAAAATTTCTATTCACTTTAGAATATAGGTTTGTACACAGTAAACTGTGAAGGAAATGAAGAAATTATCATGGGGACTGAAAGACTGTGTCTTTAGTGCAGGAGCAACACCAGACCTTCCAAGGAAGCATGCCAGCTCACAAGCCACAGAATCTCACTGTGTACCACTCTCGTTCAAAGTAAAGCGTCTGAAGGTTTCCACAACCATAAATTTATTTTCTGGCGTTCACGTTCTGCATCTGGATATTAAATTTACACGTGACTTTCATAGCTAGAGTCAAATCCATATTTTTCCCTGTTATACTATATAATTTATGTCCAAATAAATATTGATTTCTTTTCTGGGGAGGTCAGACCTGGGTTCAAGCACGTATTTATTCTCATTGCTACAGAAGTAGTCAGTTATGTGTTTTGGATACTTTGGGTGTGGTGTTTATTATTTATATTACATATGTGACACTTTGTTACGTCCTGTCCTGTTTTATAATGAACACATCACGCGAATCAGTCCGTGATTATGGTATCTGTCCATAGGTACAAAGAGATAGATGGCCTTACAGAGCCTTACTGATTCATTGTTCACGTGTACATACCTTTTCTCACCAAAGTACGTTATACTCACTTTGCTGGCAGGGATATTTCCTAACACCTCTTTTGCACCTGATACAGCCTTGAGCAGTGTTCAGCATATAGCAGACACTCAACAAATCCTTGTCATCGCTGTCGAGGTTGAAAAGGGACAACACTGGGTAGAGATGCCCAAGAAGGTCAGTTGGCTGGTGCTCCCATGCGTGGCCTTTTTTTTGATAGCTCTGGTGCTCCAGCAACTGGATCTTGGGGGTTCTCAAAAGTTGACAGGTCTTGGGGAGACTGCCCGGCTCATAGACTCATGAGAGACTGATGTAGACATCAGAATGCCAATTAATGCCAGTAAAAGACAATTCATGAAGATAGAGCTCTTCAGCACCCGAAGAGCTCTCATTTCCCAACCAGGGCACCACGATCCCCCAAGCCGGAATGTCAGAAGACTCACGGTCACCAGGGACTGCAACGTGAGGGTGGAGTCGGAGTGAAGGGGGGCGAATATCTCACCTAAGCCAGGCAGGTACAGAGGAAACACCTCCCTCAGTGGAAAACATACTTATGTCACAAGATGAACAAGCCCGGAGGTGCAAGGTCTATCTAATCTGGATTATTCCTGGATGCCCAATGCCAACCCTGGTTTTGAACTTGGCATTCATGCAGACCTCTTCTATTGGCCCATTCTTTCTGCAGACTTAATAATGACAAATGATTTGGGCTGAATGTTTGAGTCCCCTCAAAATTCATATGTTGAAACCCTAACCCCCAATGTCTCAATATTAGGAGGTGGGGCCTTTGGGAGGCAATTAGGTCATGAGGTTGGAGTCCCCAAAAATGAGATTAGTGTCCCTATAATAAGAGATATGAGAGACCGTGCTTTTTCTCTCTCTGCCATGTGAGGATACAAGAAGACAGCCAACAGCAAACGAGGAAGTGGGCCATCACCGGACCCCAGATCTGCTAGCACCCCGATCCTCAATCTCCCAGCCTCCAGAACTGTGAGAGACAAGTGTTTTTTAACCGCCCCCCTCCATGTATGGTATTCTGTTACATCAGCCCGAACTGACTAAGACAATAATTGTAGTTAGACTCCACTTGCTTACATCTGGGAGACTTACCATGATAGGATACTTACGTGTTGAATTTATTAGAGATATTCTTTGGTAGAATTTGTGGGTGCTTTTATGGTGGCAGCTTATGAAAAGATTAGAAATAGGCTAGGAGAAAGCTTTAGGATGCTATTCTACTTTGAAATGATTGAGCGATGAAATCAAGCTATTATTAGGATCAAGGCAGGAAAAGCAAGTAGAGTTCTTCTTTACTCATTGATTTATAGCATAGAACCAGGCAGGTTTGCTAGTGAAAACATTTAAAAAAATCAGTTTCACTTTTCTTATTGAAAAGCTAAAAGCCATCTGGAAAGCTTTTTAATTTTAAGACCTCATGAAGACAACAAAGAAAGTAAAATAGATGATACTTATACAAAAAGTAGCAGACGGTCACTTCTAATTTGAAAGCCAGTGACCTGAAATATGCATGCAGCTTTCTAAAACATGTTGCAAAGTGGAGAGGGCTGATGTAATCTGAGATTTTCCCAAGTGTTTTAGAATTCGGAGTCTTCCCAGGGTAACTTCAAATTATCTTTCCTTCTGACTCTTTCCCAGTGGGTCTAAGAATTAAAAATTAAAAGATTCAATTCTGGGGCTATCTTATAGTGTTTCCAGGTCTATGTGTCTTAGGTGTTCCAGTTCACTAAATTTATTTTAATTACAAATTTTATGATAATAAATTAACCAAAGGGTATACTTGTATTCATTAAGAAACTCGGTGCCTAATGTAGAACATATGTATCATAGTCAATGTTAACTGAGTTAATTTGAATTTTAACTTAGAGATTTGACTAATAGTTACTTAGAAATACTCCTCCTCTTTCATCCAAACAGTACTTCTTGAGGTGTACAAACTCTTCATAAAAACAAAAAATGTTCCACTTCACTGAGAAGAAATCAAACCCCCATAACTTGGTTGAAAAATCTTAGGTTCTAATACATTTCTGTATTCCTTTTTTCCCCCCTCTTGGTTCATTACTAACATCCCAATACTAGAAAACAATCCACTATTTAGGGTTTATACTTGAGACCCAACTTGGATGCTGAACACTCTCTATTTCAGAACGAAATACTGGTCTGATGTTGGCCACCCTCCTGGGATTAACTAAAGAAGTTTACTCCTCCAGACCACAAACTTGGTCTTTCATTAGAGAAATTTTCGATTATACCTTTTCCTCCCTGTTGGACTCCTGAGGGTTTGGTATGAACCCTGTAATTTGACGATCATCTGGTCTTACAATGCAGATGTTAATTGCACATAACACTAGGGACTTTAATCTCAGAGCAAAGCCCAATGAAAGGGAGTTGATTCACCCTATTAGTATCATTTGTCTTCGTGATGCAACTAAATAAGCACAATGGTCAAAATTATATGATGTACAGGTCCAACTGTCCTGAATAATCAGAGAAATACATGAGGTGGGTTTCTTTGTATCTCTAGAGAAAAGGATATGAGGTCAAAATTCCAGGGGCTCCGCAGGGAAAGGATGGCATCCCAAGGAAGCTGTGGACAGTGTCGGTATGTGGGGGCACCACAGAGGTCACTACCATTTCTGCCTCCCTTTAATGGCTTAGCAAATACAGCCAAGTTCTGCCTTGGTACACAGATAGGATTTGAAGTATCTGTTCATTCATTCATTCATTCATTCAACATTGCATACTGGTCTTGGGAGAAATAAAAGTAAGTAAGAAGTTTTTGGTCTAGAGATGCGTTCACTTTGGTGGGGAAAACAGACACGTGAACAACTAAATATATAAAATAGGTGATAATAATTAGCATAGATAAAATGTGCTATGGGCAAACTGAGGTGAGAAATCAGTTGTTTGAACTGGGGACCTCCGGGAAGGTATGTTCCAGATGATGACGGTTGAACTGGGCCTTCCAGGTGAGCAAAAAGCCATCATGTAAAAGCTTTTGAAGTTTCTTCTCAATTTATGTCTATAAGAAATGAAAAGATGAAATGGCTTTGCTTCTTCTAATTTGCAATTGACATCCTAAGTCCTCTCTAGGGGTGACAGCTCTAGGGAGTTTCTGGCACCAGGACCGTTTAGTGGAAGGCAATTTTTCCACAGACTGGGCAGCAGCGGGGAGGCAGGAAGATGGTTTCGGGATGATTCAAGCACATTACATTCAAGCTCACCTCTTGCTATGTGGCCTGGTTCCTAACGGGCCAGGACCAGTAGGGGTCAATGGCCTGGAGCTCCCGGACCCCTGCTGTATAGCACCTTTTCTGTGTCTGATTTTTGAAAGCCTAGAATGCTCCAGGGCCAGTCAGATTGCGCAAGATACAGTGAGAGGTGTGAAAATTCCTTTGAAAAAGTGTGTGGCCTGCATGAAATGTGCAACTCCACAGAGAGTTAAATAGAAGTGATTCCAATTTCAATGAATCACACAGGTGTCTCTACGTGATAAACACCTGCCACATCCACCAACCTTTTATGCCTTCGATGGCATTTTCCCATTATCTCATTTAATTTTCTCAGCCACCCCGAGTAGTGCTAGTTCTGTTTTACAGATGAAGAAACCTGGATCTGCTAAACCTTTATCCAAAGTTGGAGTAAATGACCAGGTTTCCAGATTTCCCCCCGCCACTGACTGTGCACTCATGGACGAGTCACTTTAACAAGCCTGGGTCCAATGATTTGGATTGTCAAACCCTTTTCAGAGAAGTGGGAGAGGGAGCCTTAATTTCTGGCCACACAACCCAATAGGATACCCGAATCTGTGTCCTGCCAGTAAGTCTGCACTTCAGGCGGAATTCTCCCGGTAAACTAACTCCTTTCTGAAGGGCACGCCCCTTCAGCTCAGCCCTCCCATAGCTCTGTCTAGTGCTTTAAGGAGATAGAATTTATGTCCATGTGTCTATGGTGTGACGCACTTAGAAATGAAAGGATTAGGAATTTCCCTCCTGCCTCAGCCTCGAGTTTTACAAAAAAGTTCATCCTGTTCATCTTATAAACTACAGAGCTTCTGGAGCCACGATACTCCCTGGGAAGCCTGGATAAACGTTGAGGACGCTGGCTCGGAAGACATGTATTTGGAATGTTTGGCTTTCACGGTTACGTAGGAAGAATTAAGCGTTCTTTTTTTTTTTTTTTTAAAGGGGAGTAGCAGGAAGGAAGAGCATCAAAGAGCAACACTATCTATATCACAATTTTCGTCCAAGGCTCCTTAACTGTAGTGTCTCGTCTTCTTCATCCAGGAAAGAGAAACAAGGTGAGGGAATATGAGATCCTCCCAAGTGGGTCCCCGCTCAAATAAATCAAGAATCACACAACAGTATTGATTAGAGAAACAGGGCTGTTGGAGGAAGGAGTGGGCAGAGGTTTCCAACCACTGTAGCTGCAGTAGTGCCTTGGGAAAGATCATACCTGCTGAGGTTGCTAGTCTTCGAACCAGCACGAGAACCCACCCTGCTCGTGTTTGCTCACTTCCTGTCTAGCGATTTCCCATATTTGTCTCTTGCGTTGCCCAAGAAAGACCTGCCAGCAGCACAAGGTTTTCTGTGGGAATCAAACACCGGTCAGCTGCTGTAATTCTAAGTAAGCACTGGAGAGCGATCAGCTCCGGAAATAAAGGGCTCTTTCATTACCTTGCGTCCCGGTGCCGGCTCCAGGAGTCACCGAGCTTTCATTCGGAAAGCCCCTAAGGATGCAAAATTCCCATTGGACAGGGAGGCCCAGGAGAGCCTTAGGAAAATAAAAAAGGGCCTATGGAGCCATTTTCTGGATCCTATCAGTTGGATTTCTACATGGAACAGAAAAATAGAAGCCCATGAAATTGCGACACGGGATAGTCCGTGTCACCCACAGTGGAAAATATGAACGTCGAAAGAATTTCCTATTCTAAACAATTTGCAGTTTAAAATACACTCTCTGAAAACTCTCTTAAATGTACAGGCTATGGCTGCTATTTATAGTGGCCGATGTGTACTTTACCAAGATTTTTATTCCAACAAAGGAACTGTATGTGATGGAGGGAGTTATTAAAATGGAAAGTAAACCCTCCCATGTTACCTTGGTCAGCTGGTGCTAATCTCAGATACTCCGCCAGGGCTCACTAACTGGAAGGCAGGCCAGTACACACCGTGAAATCTTTTAAAAGAAGTTCAGTTTGGAAAATATGTTCAATCTACCTGGTGACTTTCGCCAGGCTAACAAAACATTACAAACTTGTTTAAAAACTGCAAAAAGGAAAATGATTTATAATGAGCAAATTAGGCTTTTGAATGTTTCCAAAGTTTTAAAAAACTTTAAAAAGCTGTACTCTCAAGTGTTTAAAAACTAAGCCATGGAATGTGGCTTCCACATTTAACAAGTTAATCCAATTCTTCACTTACAAGTAGTTCAAAGTTATACTTTTCTACAACCCCAGAGGAAATGGTAAAAATTCAAAATGGAGGAATCCGAATTACTCAAGATTTACAATAAACGATAAACTGGTTTTCCAACTGCTGATGAATGTTGCTAGTAGACAGCAAACTAGAGAAAAGAACTGAATTAATTCACAGAGCGTGCACATCATTCCTCTTACACCTCATTCACAGATGAAGGAGAATCTATTCATACAGCCACTACGTCTTTTCAACATGGCTCATGGTTTACGTCCAGTGGTACTTTCTCGTAACACTGTTAAGGACCTTTCGAATAATAAAGATCAAGAACTTCCCTAGAAGACTTAAAGGAAATTGAGATGGATTTCCCTTGATGAAGAACTTGGACCCGGCCAAATGACGGCTACAAATGCAGACCTCTTACACCTGGCTGGTAGTGAGAAAACCAATGGGCAGGGTAGATATAGTCAACATACATATTTGATAGACTTCCTTCCATTTTCATTTGATTTTGATGAGATTTCTTTACTCTTAGAGACTTTGTAATACTTGTCCAAGTTTCCCAGCTTTAGACAGCAGGGCTCCTTTGGTGCATGTGTTTAGAAGGGCAAGCTTCTTGTCCTCTCTAACTCGGTAAGCAAAAGCCTCTGAACTATATATATATATCTGTCCGTCAGGAAAAAGTCCAGCTGTTGTTAACATAATGAGAATGCTTTGCACAACATTGATGGAACCTGGCAGCCAAGGAGAGTCGACTAGAATGGGCATGTGTGAACAATGATGACTTCACTGTACTAGTCAATAGGGGCAGTAGACGCTGTTGAGTGAGCATGCGGACTGTGTGGCCATCGAATTCACAATGACTTAGCAAATGGTCATGAATCTGCATCAGATTTTATGTTAAGCTTGAACATTCCTCAGTGGAAACTATTCAAATGATTTCAGAAAGCCGCAGCTATGGGCAACTGGTGATTGGCAGCTTCATCACGACAACGTGCCCGCTCATGCATCGTGTCTCATGCAGACTTTCTTGGTGAAATATTGTATCACCCAGGTGACTCAGGCCCCCTACAGCCCAGATTTGGTACCCTGTGACTTCTGGCTTTTCCAAAAACTAAAATCAGCCTTGAAAGGGAAGAGATTTCAGACCATCGATGAGATTCAGGAAAATACAACAGAGTAGCTGATGGTGATTGGGAGAACTGTGTGAGGTCCCAAAAGTGCCTACTTTGAGGGGGACTGAAGCACCATTGTCCTACGTACAGTGTCTCTTGTACCTTGTGTCTTCTTCAATAAATGTCTCTATTTTTCATATGACATAACTGGATACCTTCTGGACAGACCTTGTATATACACTTGTATCACATACACAATATATATCATATGTATCATATATATTATCTAACCACCCACCCATCCATCCATCCATCCACCCAATCTATTACTTTATAATCTACCTGAAAGCTTATGAGGAAGAACTATTATGATGGCCATTTTCCTGATGAGAAAAATGGGCTTAGAGAAGCTAAGCAGAGTAATACTTACGAACCCAAGCAGAATTCAAACCCAAGTCCACCTGATCCTGCTTTCTGGGAGGCATCGTGCCTGTGTCCCCTCACCATCTGCCCCATTCTCCCGAAAGACAGTGGCGGTAAAGGTAAAACACAAAATCCTCTTTAAGGAATCAAATCAGTTCATACATCTTTCATATTTAGAGAGAAATATCCTTGGAATTGCTAAAATGAAACTGGTAAGGAGGGAGAAATCCTACATAACAACTTACTATCATAATTCAGCTGTGTTTAAAGAAATCTTGCCCAGACCACAGATACCAAATAAAAGACTTCCAAAATGGATGGCAAATAGGGTTCTATATGCAAAACCGTCACAGTTTTTTTCCTCATCTTGACTCAAACGGCAAAGTTTTATCCCCAGTTCCTAATGGTTAACTGTTTTTATTCTGCCTATCCACTTCCATTTCTTTGCTTTTCATTTTATTCACCATTAAGTAATCTGAACTAATCTCCTTTTATTTAGAAATATTAACCATAAGCTTTTTAAATTTAAAAAAATCTACATACAAGACACTGTAGTATATACTAATTTCCAAAAAGCACTCTGTTTTCCTAATCAATAGCCATGGCATTTTTTTAGGCAAGATTTTTTCCCTTTTTTTAAAATTGTTTTTCAAGCACAGTTGTCTCCACTTCCCACCACCACCCTTCCCCACCTCACCCACCCCCACCTCCTACCCTCAATCCTACCCGCTTTGGCCTTGTCCATGGGTCCTTTATACATGTTCCTTGATGACCCTTCCCCTTCTTTCCCTCATTATCCCTCTCCCCTCTGGTTACTGTCAGTTTGTTCTTTATTTTAATGTCTCTGGTTCTATTTTGCTCACTTATTTGTTTTGTGGATTAGGTTCCACTAATAGGTGAGATCATATGGTATTTGTCTTTCACCACCTGGCTTATTTCACTTAGCATAATGCTGTCCAGTTCCATCCATGCTGTTGTGAAGGGTAGGAGCTCCTTCTTTCTTTCTGCTGCGTAGAATTCCATCATGTAAATGTACCACAGTTTTTTGGTCCACTCATTTACTGATGGGCACTTAGGCTGTTTTCAGCACGTGGCTTTTGTAAATTGTGCTGCTATGAACATTGGGGTGCCTAGGCTCTCTTGAATTGGTATTTTAGGATTCTTAGGGTATAATCCCAGTAGTGGAATTGCCAGGTCAATTTTTTTTTTTTTTAAACAAACAGCTCCATTCATTCACAGGTCTGCTCTGTACAAGAAGGCTCTGTCTCAGCTTAGCTGGGTGATCTTGAGCAGGTCAGCCTCCCTACACTTAAGTTTCTTCATGCAAAATGAAGTTTTTAATATTCATTAGATCAGGGATTCTTGGCCCAGAGTTCACGGGTCCCCAGGAGGTCTGCGGATGGTGGTCCATGACGCCACTGAAAGTAAGTGCCAAATTTTGTGGGTGCGTGTGTGCATTTTTCTTGGAGGAGAGTCTATGGCTTTCATCAGAGACTCAAAGGAGTGTGTGGTCCAAAAATGAAAAAGTAACATTCCACCACAGAAGATTATCCATAGGGTCGTTGACAGCCTTAAGCTTCTATGAGTGGTGATGTGACTAAGTCCCTGTCCTAATGGTGAATACAGTCGTATTGAGAAAGACACAGAAGGAAGCCAAGAACAGTTATGCCAACAGCCTTCTTTGGCTTGAGGGGAAAAACCTGATCTTCTCTGTTTCTGTGTTTCTGTGAAATGGGAATAATGTGGGAGGTTTCGGGGGGGCAAACAAAACAATGGGTACACCTACACATGTAAGCAATTTCCCTGCATGAGCATGAAGAACAGTTCAATTAAACCCAATAGCTTCATATGGTCTGTGGCCACAAACTCCCTAAGACGGGGAAAAAAATATTTTTTCCCCGTCTTAGGGAGTTATTTGGCATTGTAGAGATGATGGAGCTTTAGCCAATGAAAAATTCCATTGATCAATTTATTATAGTGGAAAGGTTTTGAGATTTGAGATAAGCAGCCAGATTATACCCCATATCTATATGAAGTTGGACATGTTACTTAACCTTTCAGACCTGCAGATTCCTCAGTGACAAAATAGAGTGATAATATCCATGTCTGCTATGGACTGAATATTTGTGTTCCTCCCCCAAATTCATATGCTAAAACCTGACACCCAATGTGACGGTATTAGGAAGTGTGGCCTTCAGGAGATGATTAAGTCATGAGGGTGAAACCCTCGTGAATCGGATTAAGTGCCCTTATAAAAGAGACTCCAGAGGGGGTCCGTCGCCTCTCTGCCATGTGAGCACAGAGTGAAAAGACGGCCATCTATGAACTAGTAAGCGGACCCTCACCAGACGCTGAATCTGCCAGCACCTTGGACTTGGACTTCCAAGCCTCCAGAACCGCGAAAAATAAAATTCCGTTTTTTGACTGAGTGTTTATCAACCACTCCGTCTACGGTATTCTATTACAGCAGCCTGAATAGACTAAGGTAAGGTCATAGGGTTGTTTTCACAATTAAATGATACAAGGTATGTGAAGTGCATCACCTAGCCTGGTATTTGGTTGATGCTAAACAAATGATAGTTCTTTTACCTTCCAACACTAGGTGAAAATTCTGTCTGATACTTTTTCCACGTACGAACTATTTTTGCTGAACTGACACTTCAGGTGAAATTCTGAGTTATGTTTATATACTACATTTAAAATAAAAGACAGAGCATTGATGAATTAGAAATTTACCACATGGCTTACAATATGTGATTTTCAAATCCTCAGATGTCAATTAAATTTGCGTGGTACACTTACGTGTGATTGAAAGATTTAACTCTTTCCCAACCTCAATAGAAACATCTTAGCATGTGCTGAGATTAGTACAGGAAAGAAGCTTTGTAGTAAGAATGCAGCAAATTATAATGACTGAACTGACAAATGAATAAAAATTCAAAATCTATAAAATATTATTTTGTATCAAAATATTATTTTGTATCAAAGACCTAACAAAACATTAATACGATTTTAATAATACCATCAAACATTTGTTGAGCATAAACTATGTGCTAGTCATTGGGTTAATTACATGGGTTAACTACCTTAATCTTTACAATTACCTTCAGAGGCAGAATAATTATTCCCATTATTATACATAAAGAAATAGAGGCAAGAGATGTTTAAGTAATTTGACACAAGGTCACCCAACTAGTAGGGTGCCAGAGGCAGGATTTGAACCCAGGTCTGTCAGACTTCGTCACCCGTAAACAATAGATCATCCTGCGTTTCTTTGGGAGACTGAAGATTGATCTTTCTAAGTGTCACACATACAGACTGTTAGGAAAAATTCACTGCTGTTTTAAACCGTGTGTTACCTCCGTATACAGGCCCCATGTTTTTCCAGCTAGGAATGAAGTTATGGGTCGTCATGTGAAGTCCTTAGTCTACATTTTCAATTTTTACTAAACACATGTCACTTTGGGTAGGTCCCGGACCCCTGAGGCCCCACTGATCACCACAGAGGGCGATACTTCTAGGACCAGAGGAACTGTTAGGTTATTGAAAAGTAGCCTGAAGGGAAGTTTTCAGCCAATTTAGGTACTCTAATAATTTAGACAATTTCAAAGAAATATTTTATTCAATGTCCTCATGAGAAATAATTTTATGATTACAGAATAACAAAAAAATTGCATTTGAAAAGATCTCGATGGAAAGTGTCAAGGTCAATGCTAAGCATTGTGAATAAAAGTGTTGTGTGCACATGCTTGTTGTGTAACCATTGACTGGCCACCCTGTTAAATCGCGTAAAAAAGTTTCAGTGGTAGCATTCTGGAAGGGGACAACTTAGACCTAATGGATTTTTAAAAATTGTTTCTTTTTTCCCAGTGTAGTAACAATATTTACTTTCAAAAATGTCTAATCACCTGTTTTCAGAGGCCCATAAAAATGACAACAGCAAGAGTGTTTTCATTCATGTCTGTGAGCCTCTGAACCTGATGACGCAGCTCTACAACAGGGCCTTTCCTCTGACGAGAAAGAGGAACTCACGTGGGTGTGGAAGGCACGAACCGGGACGGAGTTCACGTCTGGAAGAGTGACAGCGCTGCTTGTTGTGAGAGCAAACCCAACCTTGGGAGAAGTCGCATGTGTGACTCAGTATCTCTCCACAGACAAAGCATCCCTGCAGGATTCTCAGCAGATACACAAAAATCCCTTTGGCCAAATGGAAAAGAAGAGCTCGCGCTGAAATGGTGTTCACTCTTCTAGCTGAGAAAATGCAACCCTTCCTCAGATGTTGCTATCAAGCACGCCCACTCAACTCTTCCCTCCGAAGCCAATTCCTGCCCTTCCTCTTCCTAAGTTCTTGAATCCTCTGAGAAGTGTAGAAAGAAAGCCCTCATTGTATTATTTTGCTTTGTTTTATGGTAAATAGAAAATGTATCTTTAATTCTTTGTGTGTTGCAGGGAATCACAACAGGTCCTGTTAATAAGTAATAATTAATGGTGATGTTTTTGATAAACACATAATAAACACTGGATGATTAGTACTGTTAGTACTTTCATGTATGATCTGTTTATTTTCCCACATGACTCCTATGAGATGCACACTGTTATTTTCTCCGTTGTACAGATGAGGAAACAGCAGGTTAGAAGACTGATGAACTTGGAAGGGTAGGGTAGCTAATAAGTGGCAGGCCCGGGATTGGACTGCCCGGCTGCCTAATGCAACAGCTCATGCTCCTGACTGCTAGGCTTGTGACTGCTTCCCACCATTATGCTTCTCGGTGTCCCTTCCATCACGGAGAACATGTATGTTCTATTCAGACATACCTGTTGTTGGTGCTGGGATCAGTCTACTTTTGCAGACACACATAAAAGGCTTAGCATTATTTTGTACTTGTTGACTAGGAAGAGAGGTGAATTTGGCCCCTTTGAAAATGTTTCCCTTCTCCTCCCAGAAGGCTATTATACCTTGATGATACAAAGCACGTGGACACATAAGCCCGAGTAGACAGATTAGGTGTATGGGTGGGAGGAGAGGTGAAAACGAGTCAATCAAGTGTTGAGGAAGACGCACATGGACCAGGGCAAACTACATTAAGTTGCGCCAAGAAATACAGAGACAAAGGCAGAGAGGGATTTAGACAAAAACACAGAAACAGAAAGGGAAGTGGAATACACCTGTTAAATTGCTCTTCCTGGGGGAGAGGTGAAGCATAATATACAGCGAAACGAATTATTTTTTTGTTTCTTCAAATAGGTAATTGATTCAAAAATATAGTTTTATTTGAGATGTGTACAAATAGTATCTTTTGCACAGAAACAACACATTTGGATTTGCACAGGTTACCTGCTCAATGCATTCTGCCTACGGAAATTTTTTTCTATCCTTTTGGCTCAAGATTGCTCTAAAGTTCTTAATGCACTTAGCATGTGGGCTTGGACACTACAAGGGCGTTGCCTGGACCGGTGACCACTCATTCTTATAGTACCTCATACTTTGTAGGTATGCAATAACATTTGTTTTTGATGACCGGATGAAGTACCTCCTACTAATCCAAAGGCCTCATCTGAAGGACTCAGTGGGAAAGTCAAATGAAGGACAAGGGCAAGGGGAAGAGCCAAAAGATGCACAGGCTAAGGGGCAGGACAAAGAAGGGAAGGATGTTTTTGATCAGCTGGTTCGCAGTCTAGGTTGCGCAAAGCTGGCTGATGCGGAGTGGACCGGGCTGCAACCCTCGGAAGGAGGCGTGCGCACGCCAGCCTCCGGGCAGCCGTGAGGAGGGGAGTGCACGCCAGGCCCGGGCACATGAAAGCCAGCGTGGCACAGAGATCTGTGTCTGAGGACTACAATGTATGAGCGTCTGGCTTATTTTAATTTGTGGGTAAAACATCTGGTAAGAGTACAAATTTTAAATTATTTATCATTGCAAAGCAGAACTGCACCTGCTAGTCAAACTCAATCACAACAAATTAAAATAACAGGGCATTTTTATGTGGAAAGCCTTTGCGGGTAACAGATGGAAAATCGCAGACTCTCTTCCCCCCCGGGGTCTGCACGGGCGCAGCATACAAAAAGCATAAGCCTTCTTCGATAAGTATCAATGACTATCAGGGTGCATACGATATTTGAAGATATGCAAACGTAGTAACACACTCTGCCCAATTCTGTCATTCTGTTGCTCTGTCCTCCGTGCTCAAAACAGAGCTTGGAGCAGAGCAGATGCCCCATAAAAAGTTGTGAATGAGTGAGAGAAAAAATGAACCCGCAGTTCCGAGCCTTGGGGCCAGTCCACTTTGGCTAACTTATCCCACTGCCGCTCCAGATCGGGATAGAGTTCTTCCTTTATTTCCCTGAATCCAAAGGAAAGTTAAATCATGTCAAGCTTAATGGGTAGGACCATATAATCACATTTTCTAAAGTGAAAACTTGCCTTATAGGTTTTATTTGGGTTTAAATTAGGTAATACATGATCATTGTAAAAGAAAAGTAGATAATACCGAAAGCAAAAGGAAAGTAAAAATTACCACCAATCCCCCAAAGAAAACACAGACTCCTGCTACGGATGGGAATGCCAAGGCCTGAAGCTAAAGGAAAAGGGACTTGCCCAAAGACCTACATGCCCTTTATCTGCAGATCAAAACCACGATTTTAGGCAGCCCTTGATTTCTGGTTCCGGCCACCTGTTTCCTGTACACACCCCGAACTTTCCCATCAAAGTTGGCCGGCTCACAACGCCAGACCTTTGCTATTCCCATAAATGATCGGATTTGACAAAATCCTAAATGGTAATAAACATGGACTTACATACCAGAGCCCAGAATAACAGAATGAGAAGGACCGCCTTGAAATACGAAAGGGTAGACTTAGCACAAATATATGAAAGTATTTAAGTACCATGCTTCTCTCAAAAAAGAAAGAAAAAAAATCCTATGGAAGCTAATAGTCCAAAAGAATTAATACAGACAGACATATAAGTTACACAGTTTGGATACAGTTGTGTAAATTTATTTTAGTGTATTAAGGACACCTACCTAACTAGGCTTCTCTGAGTACAGTCCTTTTCAGATTGACATTAAAGAAAGAGAGGAAGACATCTCCTTCCACACAAAACAACTGGAAGGAATGAACCGTGCAGCTGTGTGGAAAATTCTTAGGCACAATCCTGGTTCTAAAGACACCTGGTTTATTTTCTCTAATTATAGTATCGCTCTAACCACAGCAAGTTAGTGCCGACATTCCTCTCAGGCTGACTCCTATTTGTTGGGTAGAGATACTCTGTGGACTTTCGGGACACCTGGAGGCCAAACAGCCCATCACTGGACAGAATAAAAGGTATGCTCCACAGGGCCTGGACATGGCCTACCTGGCCTCAGTGTCCCTCAACGCCGGTCCCCCATACTCTGCCTGGTTCTCCGACTTCCTTGATTTTGGGGGGTCTTCTCTGATGGTTTCCACTCTGCCTTTATGGGCCTCTTGCTCTCGCTACACGTGCTTTCTTGTCCCCATCGGTACCGTCCACCTTCAGTGTTTGCACTACTGCCGCCATACCAAGTGCGCCACGGAGGAAATCTCCACTTGGCTGGGGTTTCTTGCTGAAATGAAACACTCCCCTCCACACCCACCCAAAAATGGAACCCGCCTCAACTTCCCAATTGAGACAAGGCAGAGACCTTCTCTCCAGCTCCTTGGGCATATAGTCCTTGGAATTGTCTTCGAGCTTCTCCCCCTCCGGAAAGGCTAGCCAATTCTCCTGCTATCAACACTCTCATAGGCGATCTTCATTTTCGTGTTCGCTGCCCTGATTCAGGCCCTCATCTTTGCGTGTTCCATACTACCCGTCCCAGTGCTGGCTCCCCACACTCTAGTCCACCGTACATAACCTTTTCTGTGTGTATTTTCATCACACACAGTTCCCCTGCTACATCTGTCTACTGCCCTTTATGTGGAACAGAAACACCCAAGAGGTGCAAGTCCATCTAGTTCTTGCCCAAGCGCTCAATGGATTTCTTGCACCAGGACCCTCATTTCTGCCTCTGGGTTTCGGCTGGTGTGATCCCTCACCTACACGGCTCCCTTTCCACCCTTGGTCACCGTCACAACCTCCTGCAGGGCCCACCACTTCCAAGGAGCTTTTCCTGGCTAGTTTCATCACAGGAAGTCGTGATGAAAGTTTCATCACAGGATGTGGCTGCCTTTCCTTCTCTTGAAGTTCATGTTTAGTTCTGGCTATACTGACATTTTGTTTCTTACTCATTTAGTTAATGATGATGGTTAAAACTAACATTACAAAAAATAATAACTACCATTTATGGAAGCCTACTATGTGCCAAGCACTGAGCTAGGCCATTTATGAAGTTCGATCAGCTTCTCAGCAACCACACAAACGACGTAGATATTATGCCTGTTGTACAAATAAGGCAACTGGGACTTAGAGAGAAGTCCCTGGCTCCCGCATGCCCAGCTCAGAAGTGGCAGAGCTGGGATTCAAACCCACAGAGCCCAGGTACGGTTCATGGTGCCGTGCGTGTCTGTGCGTAGACCTTTCACGAACAGCAGCCTACTTTGCTCAGGTTAATCAAAGGCAGCAATTTTACCTTCTTCTTTTGTGTTCTCCCTATGGATAAGTAGAGCCTGTGGCCCCCCAATACTTTTTGTTACAGGTGCAAGTTCTAGTTTTCTACTGCAGAATCGCCAAGGGATCGCCTTATGACCACCTTGCGTGTCGTGTGTGCTCTAGAATTACTGCCAGGCTACATGGATTCGACTTTAAGATCGTCGTCTAACAGTTTTCTTCCCGTGAATGCCCACTCTGTTTCCTCCACAGATCATCTGATGTAAGTCACTTTAAATGCCACGGTCCTTCGCTCTGAAGCCGAAAAATTAAAAATACGCATAATGTCCCGTGCTTCACACGTCCTTTTAGTTCCCCAACCTGCCTTTGAAGTCACCCGACAGACCTCACACAATGTCACAGCTTCCCACTAGACTCAGAACCCCCCCAGGAGCACATCCAGTGGCATGAACCCCAATATCTGGATCGCTGCATTTGCAGATGCTTTTCCAATAAAATAAAAATGTGTGACAAGAACCACCTGGGGCTTACTGCCTCTACTTTCTTAGATTAAAGACTCCCATTTCCTAAGTGGTTTCAATATTCATTATTTGTCATTTTTACATCATTTTCATATTGTAACTGATTCTGAAACTTTTATCCACACGTTCCTTTTGTGATTTAAAAATTCCAATAGGAAGGGCACTGAATACATGCCACTATTTCATTCTTCTGAATGCCCCTTTTTCTAGAGGTGTTTGTTTGTTTGTTTTAAGGCAGAATTTGGAGCACTAACAGGAACGTTTTTCATAACTACTGTTGCAAACAGCTTCGTGAGCAATACCTTTGGCCCTTCGGAATGATGATCTTTGAGGCCTGAAACCAACATTGTTAATAACACCGCACAAAAATATTTTTCAACGTAGGTCCTTACCTTTCTGCTTCCAGGCGCATCTCTTCTCGCTTTTGCCTCCTAAGTTCTCTGCGACGTTCAAAATCATCCATGGTGCGGTTTCAGGTTTAGGGAGACCAGATGACGTCTGGGTCTAGAGGGGAGGAGGCAGATGAATGTGATCGATGAGTCGAAGTTATTATTTCCCACGAATCGCTTAAGCCCTTCCCCCACCCCGGCTATTTTCTCATTCCCTCATTTTTTCTTTACTCTTCAGAAAAACACCTTAGAAGTCGGGTGAGGTAGCCAGTGATCAGTTTCTGACTCCTGAGCCGAGTCCTTTCTGTGCTGAATTCAGTCTCATTCATGAAACTAGTAGAGACAAATGAGTAAAATTCCGGGATTGCCGTTTCAAAAAACAAAGACCTTAGGAGACAGAGAGGTTTTGAAAACTTGAAATATTGATAGGATCAAGGAAGAGCTACTGAAAGGTTTTGTTCTTGGTAACTTTGCTGAAGCATACACAGACAAAAGTTACAAAAAAGTGAACAAAGAAAGAGGAAAAGAAAACAAGAGTAAAAAAAAAGCAAAGTGGCAAGAAGAGGAATATGTAGGAAGAGAAAAGTAAAAAGAGAAATAGAATAATACAGGTATCCAGGCACGATCTGCATCCCCTTTTAGAAGATTCATATTTGCATCTAAAAGAGGATGCAAATGTGAACAGCAGAATGATAACGAGACGGCAGCAATCATACCATGAGTAAACATAATGCAGCAGCATTTCAAAAAGCAACGATTACGTTATGATCAAGCTGCTTCCAGAGCTTAAAAGTCCCGGCTCCTAGTACCCCCGCGGTTTTCTCCTTTCCTACCTCCTCCGCGACGGTTTTAATCCCAGGCAGATCCTCCCTTTCCAGCTCTTCAGCTGAGGAGCCCGCTTCCCCTGCGTTGCTGTGCCATGGAGTCAAGTATTGCAGAATTCCCCTGCAGCCCCCAAACCCAAAATGACTACCAGAAAAGGGGAAGCGGGCTCTTTTTGTCCTTGCTTTGTTTACAGAGCTGTCAGTGGTTAGTTAAACTCGGCCTGGAATCTGGCATTTAAGGCCTGCTTGAAGATTGTTTCCTGTGTGGAGCGGGAGGCCTCCACTTCCTCTGGAATCTTAGACTCTCCGCCGCGCTCAGATCACAAAAAATATTTTCCAGCCCTTTCTGTGCACACGAGACGAGCCGTTTGCTCCACGCAAGAAAATAGGGGGCCGTGCAAAACCTGAAGGTACCCCCAGATGCATCTTTGTTTGAGGGAGCAAAGAGCACAACTTAGATTTTGAAGCCAAGTTTGGAGTCCTTCTTAAATAAATTGTCAGATTTTTTTTTTTTTTATTTTCAAGCGTTTTCCCCCCTTAGGAAACCCACACAAACAAAAATAAAACCTCAGCCAACAGAAACAAAAGTATCCAATGTTTGAATTTTTCCCCTTTCTCCTCCCCCAGGGTATTATTTATACTGCTTGTAAATCTTTTAGAAATTCAAATTCTGATGTTTATTTGGGGTTTTTAAATTTTAAGGTGTTTTTCTCTTACCCCCACCAAGAGCACTTTCTAAGTTGTTGCTAGTTAAGAAGGAATCAGTTTTTTAAAAAAATTATTTCATCAACCACAAAGAAATTTCTCCACATTTTCCAATCAGATCTCATCACAGTCATCAGAATGAAAAGAATAAAAAAAATGGGGGAGTTGAGGGTCCCCCTGGGATGAGCTTCCGTTCTGAGAGGACAGCCCCCGGGGGCGGTGGGACCAAACCTGGGCTACTCGGTGCCCTGAGAGAGTAAACTCTGCTCTGTCCTTTCTTCCGTAAAGTCTCTTGTTGTCTGTAAGCCACTTCTCAAGTAACTACAGCAACAGCAAACAGAAGTGGGAGAGAGAGGTCTGTCTGTAAGCAAACGATTTCACTTTTCCTCATGTATCCAAGTAGCTTAAAGAGCATCCTCCGAACCTCCGCTCTTCCCTCATCCAAGCTAAGCAGTCAGGCTGGCTCCCTGTCGGCCACAGGGGTTCGGGTTTTTCCACCTCCACCTCTGGTGGAGGTGCTAACGAGCAGGGGAAGAAGTGCTCCCGGGCAGGCAGAGGATGCACACCGCTGGCCGGGTCTCCGAGTACACGATGGGAAGGGAAACTCACTAACCTCAGGTGGTCACTTCTGCTGGCCAGCCTCCCTGGCTCCCTGCAAACACAATTTTTCTCCTACCCATCTCTCCTCCTACTGCTCACCTTCATTACCTACTCAAGCATTTTTTTTTTCTTTTCCAACCATAGACAAACTCTATACCTATCTGGTTATTTACTTACTTCAATGCTGCTGATTATGTATGTGGGGCACTTTGGGGACGGGGCGGGAGAGGGGAGAGTGACGAGAGAGAGAAAGAAGATAGATAGATAGATACATAGATAAATAGATACATAGATACATAGATAATGCATCTACACAGACAAGTACCCTTCTGCATTATGCTTTGTGGACACGTGGTGGACATATCTAAAA